>NC_133324.1:702605289-702923289 GCF_042186555.1 Aquarana catesbeiana | reverse complement strand
AATGGTTAAAAGCGGCCGCAAAGAGCTGCTGCTGAAGTGCTTTGTGGGCGATTCGGTAGTGCTTGCTATTGATTTCAATGGCAGGGGTTTTTTTAGGAGCGGTGTATACACTGCTCCTGCAACGCCCCAAAGATGCTGTTTTCAGGACTTGACTTTTTTTCCCATCCTGCAAGTGCACCACTCCAGTGTGAAAGCACTTGGGCTTTCACACTGGGGTGGCAGGGGAGGTATTTTTCCAGGCACTTTACAGGCGCTATTTTTAGCCCTTTAGTGCCTGAAAAATGCCTCAGTGTGAAAGTAGCCTTAATGTGTTGCCAAAGGTCAGAACATAATATAAATTGTTAAAAACTAATACCTATACACATGGAATATATTTAAGACAAGTTTTGTATCACAATGTCAGTATCAGATTTTTAAATAAACATTTACATGTAAAGTATATTCAAAATATTTACTCTGCTCATTTATTTCATTTGAGAATTTCTTTTTCTTACACTCAACTATATTGCTAATAATATGTTATGTTAATGCATTTTTAGTTTTGTAATCATAATTTTCCATTTGTACTGCATTTAGATATTTAATTATAACAGTAAATTGTGATAACATAATCATTAAGGGCTTTCTAATTGATGACACATCCAAAGTCTGATGTGCAATGCTAATTGGTGTAATTAAATTTCACTTTTCATTAGTACAACCCTATTAGGTGGTAGAAATATGCAAAATAAAAGTAGCAAAGTGGGATTGATAGGATAGATAGATAGATAGATAGATAGATAGATAGATAGATAGATAGATAGATAGATAGATAGATAGATAGATAGATAGATAGATAGATAGATAGAATGTAAGAATATCAAGATTCATAGTAGGAACCATGACTCAAAAGACTTACAAAGTAATGCTTAGCCACTGGTATTATTCATATGCCAAAAATGTTAGTACAGAAAAGCTTATGGTGGCAAACACTGGCCTGTAACCTGTGAATGGAGTAGATATATTGTAAATATATACACTACTATATTACCAAAAGTATTGGGACATCCGCCTTTACACGCACTTGGCATCCCAGACTTAGTCCGTAAAGTTCAATATTGAGTTGGCAAACGGTAAACCCTTTGTGGCTATAAGGCTGTCCACAAGGTTTAGGAGTGTGTCTATGAGAATGTTTGACCATTCTTCCAGAAGAGCATTTGTGAGGTCAGACACTGATGTAAGCGTTAAGGCCTGGCTTGCAGCCTCCACTCGAATTCATCCCAAAGATGTTCTATTGGGTTGAAGTCAGGACTCTGTGAGGCCTGTCAAGGTCCTCAACCCCAAACTCACTCATCCTTGTCTTTATGGACCTTTCTTTGTGCACTGGTCCAAATAATTTGGTGGATGGGGGATTCCAGTGAAAGGAACACTGAAGGCACCAGCATACCAAGACATTTTGGACAATTTCATGTTCCCAACTTTGTGGGAACAGTGTGGGGATGCCCCCTTCCTGTTCCAACATGACTGCTCACCAGTGCACAAACAAATTCCATAAAGACATGGATGAGCACGTTTGAGGTGGAGGAACTTGACTGGCCTGCACAGAGTCCTGACTTCAACCCGATAGAACATCTTTGGGATGAATTAGAGCAGAAACTGTGAGCCAGGCCTCATCGTCTGCATCAGTGCCTGACCTCACAAATGCGTTTCTGGAAAAATGGTCAAACAATCCAATAGACACACTCCTAAACCTTGTGGACAGCCTTCTCAGAAGAGTTGAAGCTGTTATAGCTGCAAAGGGTGGGCCAACGCAATATTGAACCTTATGAACTAAGACTGTAATGCTAATAAGGTTCATGTATGGGCAAAGGCTGGCGTCCCAATACTTTTGGTAATATAGTGTATATATTTGAATGTAGTTATAATATGGTTGAGTGTGGGTCCTATCTGCATATGTTTTGACTTATGAAATGTGTTCCCATTTTTTTTGGGTAGTACAGCTCTTTTATTTCAATTATTCTGCATAATTTTGACCAGGTTATAAGAGAAGTATGGAGACTTTAACTGCAGACCAGTCCCTCTAAAAATGTTAGTTGCCTGGCTGAAAATTACAAAGTTCAGGTGGAGTGAGATTAATAATAATGTTCCATCAGGGGCACCATCCCTTAATTATATATTGTAAGACAAACCACATAGAAACAAGACTTAAAGTTGTGGCTCAAGAAGATGAATCATGCAAAAAAAAAAAAAAACTTCAAAAAATCTAAAATATTTAAAAATGTAACCAACATAGTATATGAATCAAAATTTTATGTTCACATATCTTATAAATCCAAGGGTCAATGAATTAAGTACAGTTAATTCACACTTGTTTAATAATAAAAGTAAATAGAACAAACGTAGTCAAATCATACCCAAAGTTTGGTAACCAGAACAGATAAGCCAGAAAGTCAGGAAGCCAGAGATGAGTGTAGTGGAACAGCAAGCAGGATCTGGAGCCAGAAGGAATGTCAGCAAAGCAAGTCTTTAACAGGAACGCAGGAGATAGTCTCTGTGATGTTGACCAAGGCAAAGGAAGAGATCATCTGGGCTGGACGGCTTAAGTAGGCAGGACTGACCAGCAGGATATCATCAACAGGTGAGTCACTGTAGAGAGATAGGAGCTGGCAATTAGCTGACAGCTGAGCAGCCAGCTCAGAGAAGGAAGGGCTGAGCTCAGCCCTGACAGTATCCCCTCCTCAATGACCCCTTCCCCTCAGAGGACCCAGGCTTGAGGGGAAAACATCTATGGAAATCAGGGAGGAGGACAGGGGCATGTACATCCGAGGATGACACCCAAGACCGCTCCTCCGGACCGTACCCTTTCCAATGCACCAGGTACTGTATGCGCTTACAGAACCTACAGGAGTCAACAATGGACTATACTTCATACTCCTCATGGTTCTCAACCTGTACAGGGTGAGGACATGGCACCGAGATGGTAAAGCGATTGCAGACCAAAAGTTTTAATAGGGAGACATGAAATACATTTGAGATATGCATATTAGAAGGAAGGTCTAATGCGTAAGCCACTGGGTTAATCCTGTGAAGAATATGGAAAGGCCCAAATAAACTGAGGTGTGAACTTCAAAGAGGGAACACAAAGTTGGAGGTTGCGAGATGACAGCCAGATCCTGTCCCCAACCTGGTTGGAAGGTGCAGGCAGGTGTCTGCGGTCAGCATGGAGTCTGTACCTATCATTAGCATGTCGCAAAGCCTCCTGGACTTATGCCCAAGTGGAACAAAGACCACGGAGATGCTCCTCTAATGCAGGAATACTCTGCAGAACAAATGAGTCAGGCAACGTGGAAGGTTGGAAACTATAGTTCGCCATAAACGGGGACAAACGGGAAGCAGAATTCAAGGCACTATTGTGAGCAAACTCCACCCACAATAAGAGGTCTGACCAGTTGTTATGATGGTCAGAAATATAGCAATGTAGGAATTGCTCCAAGGACTGATTGGCTCGTTCTGCAGCCTCATTAGACTGCGGGTGATACGCAGAGGAGAAATCAAGCTGAATTCCCAACTGTGCACAAAAGGCTCACCAGAACCGGAACACAAACTGACTACCCCTATTCAAGACAATCACCTTGTGCAGCCCATGTAAGCAAAAGATCTCCAGAGCAAAAATGGAAGCCAGTTCCTTAGAAGTGGGCAACTTCTTAAGTGCAATACAATGAGACATTTTCGAGAACCGGTCAACCACCATAAGGATAACTGTGTTGTCCTGGGAGTTGGGTAACTCCACAATGAAATCCATAGCCAGGTGGGTCCAGGGCCTCTCTCCATTGGGTATGGGTTATAGGAGGCCCACTGGAAGCTGTCGTGGAGTCTTACTCTGGGCACACACGGAACAGGCAGCTACGAAGGCGGTTACATCAGCACATAGACTAGGCCACCAGAATTGTTGGGAAATGGCCCAAAAGCGTTGATTCTTCCCAGGGTGGCCAGCAGTCTTGGGAGAATGATAAGTCTGGAGCACGGCAGTACCAAGGCTCTCTGGGACAAAGCAGTGGTCACAAGGTTTCTCAAGAGGAGCATGGACCTGAGCAGCAAGAATTTTGTCACCCAAAGGAGAAGTGAGACTGGTGCGAATCGTAGCCGGAATGCAATCAGGAGGAATCACAGGAACCGGAACCGACTCCATCTTGGAAGTGGAGGAAAATTGTCATGACACAGCATCAGCCCTTACATTCTTAGTACCGGGTAAGAATGAGACAATGTAATTGAAACATGACAAGAAAAGTGCCCATCGTACCCTTCTGGGAGAGAGGCGTTTCGCCTCACACAAGAATGTGAGATTCTTATGGTCAGTAAGAATGAGAACCTGCACAGTGGTACCTTCAGGGAGATGTCTCCATTTTTTCAGGGCTAAAATGATCGCTAACAGCTCTCTGTCACCAATCTCGTAATTGGACTCCGCAGGTGAAGATTTCTTGGAAAAGTAGCCACAAGGATGCATAGCACTCTCAGAGGTAGGATGTTGAGACAGAAGGGCACCAACTCCAGTCTCATAAGCATCAACCTCAAGGATAAAAGGTAACATAGGATCAGGATGTGCCAACACAGGAGCAGAAACAAAGGCAGTCTTGAGACTCTCAAAGGCCTTACTGGACTCTGTTGATCAACTCTGTGGGTTACCATCCTTTCTGGTCGTATCAGTCAGGGACTTGACCAGAGACGAGAAGTTACGAACAAACTTCTGATAATAGTTGGCAAAGCCAAGAAAACGCTGCAGAGGATGTACACCCATGGATCGGGGCCACTGTAGGACTCTGGGTCCATCGAAAAACCAGCGGTGGAAATTACATTACAAGGAATTTAACCTGTTCATGATGGAATTCGCACTTCTACAATTTCCAACATCTGTGTGGTGGCTCTCCAGAGGCAAAGGCAGAGATCATCTGGGCTGGGCGGCTTAAGTAGGCAGGACTGACAAGCAGGATATCATCAACAGGTAAGTCACTGTGGAGAGATAGGGGCTGTCAATTAGCGACAGCTGAGTGGCCAGCTCAGAGAAGGAAGGGCTGAGCCCAGCCCTGATGGAGGCAAAGTGCCTCGCAACTGGTCTCTCCAAAATTGCACACACAATATCTGAGAAGTGGTTTTTTATACATCTCCAGAAGTTGTGTTTGGTTTTCCCTATGTAATAACTGCCACATCCATATGTTAACAAAAATAAACACCAACCATGTCACAGTTCACAAAGAGTATAGGTTTCAAAGTGTTTGCATCAGGTATAGTAATTAATTTTGCATGTTTAATATAGCAGCTGTATGCACATGTTCTACATTTGTTATTCCCCCATGGTAATCATCCACGGGGATCCTTACCTTTGTTTCTGGAAAAAATACTTGCCACCAACATATCCTTGAAGGATTTATTCATTTTAAAAGTGATATGAGGTGTGTCATCTATATACAGTAGGGGGCAATAGCTGGGTCATCTGTCAGGAGATGCCAGTGTGTATTCAATACTCACCTTAATGTTTTACTTTGGTTCTTGAATTTCATGATAGGTCTAATCTTGTTAAAGGTAGCATTATTACACCCTAAAAAAGCAGTAAATACCTAGGATTCATCTTGGACTCACCATAAGCTTTCTTAAGCAATCTGCCACTGTATCCCCTGTCCATGCATTGTTTGCGTAGTAAACTATTTCTTCACTGCAATGACACACCCAAGGGTTATCACCTCATTGCTAGTTTATTGATATAAAGCATCACATGATATAGCACTCTAGAAATAGCCTCCCCCATCCCCCATGTATCTCCCAATGACCAGTGCCCTCCCTCCTCCTAACCCTGTAGTAGGTATCCCACACCTAACTCTCCCTCCTATGTATAGTGATGGGGCTGTGGGAGACCTCCCCCTCAGAGTTGAATTCAAGAGACTGTGTAAGCTACCCTCCAAGATAGTACACCTAATAAATGAACCTGCAGCCAAGAAACCGCTACAAAAGATGATGCAAGTGGATTGTCCTCCCAGAAACCTGAATGGAGAGCTCTACACCTTACGGCCACAATGAGCGAATGCAGTAGCCACTTCCATCACAGGTGAATCTGGGAAACAATCCCATTGGTCGGTGGCCACCTCTGTTACCATTCCTCTTACAGCAGATCACATAGTCTAATCCCACATATGTGGGTCTTGGCGATTACTTGAAGTCAAACTCAGGAAAAAGCAACAAGGAAGTTCATATAGCTGACAGGAAGCTGGATATTGTATAAGGACCCACACTCAGAGCTAATTAACCCGTTGATCATTCCACGCCTGTACCATGTCAGTGGGATGTCATGTGAAGGTTCCAGCCCACACACAGTGTAACAGCCAGCAATTTACACATGAAATACAGTCATAGGATTGTATCTGATCTGGCCAGTCTATGACTGGGTCCCAGCACTCTGGGTACCCTGATGTACCTGCCGATATGTGTAATAGTACTAGTACCAATGTGTAATAGTACTCACTGTCCTGCTACCTCTTGTAAAGGCTTGGTGTTGGTTATGATCTTCTGATATTCCAGGTCTTGATTACTGCTCAATGAGTGTGGTCAGATCCACGATGCTGTGTGTCAGACAGATAATTTAGTACAGGTGGTTGTCCTGTGCGAATGCTGCAGACATGAAGTTCCCATGTTGAGCCATTTTCCCATATGCAGGGAGAGGCAGTGAGAGACAATCCAAGCAATCCAGCTAAGGGGAATTGGTTTAAATGGATCAAGGGGTTGGTTGGGCAGTCTACTGCTACAAATGGAATGGGAATGCTGAGGAGATACCAAGCCACTTGGCAGAGACACTCAGTCACTAGCCATTCTCCGAAGATTGTTTTGATTTGAATAGTAAATTGTGGTTAAGTATTCAATTTTTCTCTTTGGCACAAGTTAGCTACCCTTTTTTTTTTTTTTTTTTATTTTCTGTTTAGCAACATGTATGATTTATTCTCTCCATCTTGTACAATCATCCCTCTCAGGCCCTACAACTCTCATACACTAGCTACATATGCAACCCCCATAGGCTTATTATTGCCGCATATTGAGGTAACAATAATACAGAGGTTTTTTTTTTACACCCACTACTTTAGATACCTACTAGTGGACATTGCTGAGGCCACTCACAGCCCTTGCCAGAGTTTCAGTTTTCAACACATTTGGGTGCATAATTTTTAGTTCTGGACCTTACCTAACTCCCCATTCATATTTTATATGCAATGACACCCCATCCTGCAAACTCTGGTAAGCTCACAAGGTATACATGAGGGAAATATTCATTAAATTAGAGTCATGACATTAAGTTAGACTCGAGGCATCCAACACATAGAAGATGTGTACAAGGAGGCTTTATCCTGATCTGCATGGGAAGAGCTCACTATATTTTAGGGAAGACTTAAGTCCCTGTGTTTGGATAGGGCCAAAGCAATGCATACTAAATGCAAATGTACTTTTCATGAGCAAAGGGGATAACTATAGTAAACTACTATCCCGAGCCCTGCAAACACAATTTGTATGCAGTATATCCCCAAAATTACCAGATGCTCTGGTAATAAAGTTCAAAACTCCCCCACCATTGCTGAAGTATTTTGTTACTTATACTCATACAACCTTTCCCCCTCCACAGTATATTGCACTCTGTGTCCAAAGAGGAACAGATTACTCAATATTTAGCAGACTCTCCATTACCTAAATACAGGTGGAATATGTACTATGCTCCTAAGTATGAACTTATCCTTTAATATTTATGATGATAAGGGTATATACATTTCATTAAAGTGATTGTAAAGGTTCCGCTTTAAAAAACAAACAAACAAACAAACAAACAAACATGTCATACTTACCTCCGCTGTGCAGTTGGTTATGCACAGAGTGGCCCCGATCCTCCTCTTCTGGGGTCCCTTCGCTGTGCTGCTGGCTCCTCCTCTTCTCGAGTGGGACACCCATGTGGGCACGCTCCTGTGTCCTGCTGCTGCGTCCATAGACACAGATGGCAGGACTTGGCTCCACTCCCAAACACCCACGTCATTGGATTTGATTGACAGCAGCAGGATGGCTGCAATGGCTGCACTGCTATCAATCTATCCAATCAGGACACGAGACAACGGCCGAAGCTGGTGTGCTTGTTCCTGTCATGGGAATTATGGGGCTCAGGTAAGCATAAGGGGGGCTTGGGGGCGCTGCTACAGCACAGGAGGTTTTTCACCTTAATGCATAGAATTCATTAAGGTGAAAAATGGCGAGGGTTTACAACCTCAAATATTGCAAAGTATGACCTTACACAAAAACCTTTATTTCATAGTTCGTACCTAAATCCATATGTAGTGGGTGCTTCACTCTGTCACACGCTGGCCACTGCTGCTGGCCGCCGCGATGTACACAGGTTTTCCAGCCTGAAAAAGAGAGCTGCCTGTCAGTTCCTGCATGGGGTTTTCACCCCTCTCCTCACTGACTCACACAGAGATGTTCACTCTGCATCCTCCCATGTGCTCCTATTGACAGGAAAGGAGCCAATTAAAGACACAGTTACAGCAGCCAATCAGAGAGACTGTACTAAGCTGCAGGAAGCAGCTGCAAATGACTCTGGAATATGAAGTCTCAGCACAAAGCGGCCCTACTGACTTTTAAAGAGGCAAGACTACAAATCCCAGGATGCTCTGCTGGCAGGAAAGGAGACACTCCTTTTTAATCCCTAGAGGAGAATTGAGTCAGCATGTGGTTGAGGAAGAGATCAGATCTGAGGGAGAGCTGCTGTCTCTCAGGTGATCTCACTGCGCAATTCAGGCCTCCGCCGCAAGTCAGGAAATCCAGCCTGAGAGAGGGGGATCCAAGGTATACATCCAGTCCAGCATTCCAGTGTGAGGTGTCGCCAAGAGAGCCTGCCTGTTCCAGGACATTAGTTTGTGCCTTGATTGCAGGATTGGGTGAGGGGGCTTTTTACCCATTTGCAGGAAACAGGGACACTGCACCACAGAATATGTTAAATGAAAACTATATACAGACATCATTGCTTGTAGTCATCTTGCTGACACTTGTAGTGCCACAGGGATAAAGGATAAGGCTATCCATTTCTGGGACACTGTATACAGACATCATTGTCCTCTCATCTTGCTGAGAAAGATCATGCCTGCTTCACTTGATCATCTGGGCCAGTTGTGTTGTTTGGCCCTGCTATCCAGAAATTTAAGTGCACCAACAAAAGTGGCTAGCTTAAGACATAAAGTTTTATCTTTAGCTTCAAAAGGACTGAAG
Source organism: Aquarana catesbeiana (assembly GCF_042186555.1). NCBI lineage: Eukaryota > Metazoa > Chordata > Amphibia > Anura > Ranidae > Aquarana > Aquarana catesbeiana. The sequence goes on along the minus strand of NC_133324.1, from coordinate 702,914,028 downwards.
CTACCAGTGCCATACGGACCCGCACACACATTCAGGGCTCTGTGTATGCTTTGGGTGTGTGGGCTTTGTCTAAAAATTTAAGTCATTACATGCTGATGTGAATAAAGTGTTTAAAGTTGGGACTGTGGTGACAGGGGACAGAAGAGAGAGAGGCCTTACACAAAGCGGGTCATTCTCCTCCTGCCTGGACTCATAGAGCCAACCTTAATAAGGTAACCAATCTGATTTAAAGTGTCATATTGTGATTTATTTGCCATTTAAGTGTGCCTCTGCTCTTGGGAACGTTCTCAGGTTTGGAATCCCCTGAAAGCAGCTGAATATAGAATTGAGAGCTCTATAGCTCTTAAATCTCAGTTATTGCTCTCTAGTTGATTACTTGAATATATACTGTTACTGCTATTCTTCCACAGAAATATTGCAGTAAAGACAATTTCTGTGTTTTATCATAATGTGTGTGGTCATTGCACTTACACTATTGTCAGGTATGCCAGAGGGGGCTAAGGCCGTTATTAGGGTTGAGAGGCAGAGTAACGGACTGAACAAACAAAAGCAGCTCCTTCGGGGGCATCGCTACACATAAATGATTATCCAACTGTAGATTTGTATTTATTTAGTTTCACATTGCTCCGTGCCTTTTCCTACTGTTTTTTTTTATATATAACTTTGTGAAAGAAATGTATAAATATCTAATAATTCTAGATATTATCAATTCTCATTCTCAGGGGCGTTTCTGGATGTATAGCAATGTCTTTGTGTTTATATGTTATATATATATATATCAGTAACCTCTTTCCTAGAGGGTAGGGTGTATAGGAGATATGTTTCTGTACTTTGTCCAAGGCCGCATTTCCAACTTACTTTTAGGAATTAGTTTCTTAGTAGAAATTGAAGAATCCTTCGTTCATACGATGCTTCCAGAAAGGTTGTTTATTTGTTCAGAAAGATAAGCAAAGACCAGACTTACATCGATAACATGTGGCATGGTGATGGTCTCAGAAGGAGGAGGAGGAGGAGACATCTTGATGTTACATTCTCCAAAGTGTTGGGTTACTTCCCTCTTGTTAACCCTACTCCATTCCTCTTCTACCATGAATCTGATCCATTCTTATACTGTTTCAAAATGTTATCTCAGCATATCCTAGTAACACCCATATTTGCATATATACTTTAAATGGCTATAGTCTAAAGATAAGCAACATTACTCCACCCATTGTCCTGACATAGCAACTCAAAATAGAAATATCTACCCAGCTAAACCACTCCTCTGTCCTCTGTCCTCCATCCTGTTAACCTTCAGAAACCATCACAAATTACATATAACATTTATGTGTTTCATATATTTTTTCAGAAACTTTTATCACTTAAAATAATAATGAACTTAAAATCTTCCAACAATTCCCCCTCTATGCACTATAAGTGCATTCATCTTAAATAATAAAGGTCTCTGATCCACATTTTCAATACAAACAATACAATAAACATTAATACAATACAATAAACAGTAATACAATTTAGTGTGTCAGATATTGTACATAAACATTTTCCAAAACTCTGCGATATTCTTATGAAAAATATTTAACTATTTCATTCCATTGAGAAAATTTAAATTATTATATTAATTAATTTTAATTAATTCTCCATCTAAATCATGTAATATTAAAGATTTTCTTCCTTCAACTTCATAAATTAATTTAACTTCCTGTGAAAACTCTTATGACTTTAACCATATAATTTGACTATTTTAATATAAAGATGAAATACATATCTTTGAAAAATCAAATTATATCGCTTTGTAATATAAATTATTAATCAATAAATAAAATTTCTTCCATTCCTGGAAATTTCAATAACTAAATAACTTCTACAATATAAGTTTTTATACATTATCCTTGACACTAAACTATTATAAACATAATAAATAATCTACTCGTCTGTAGATACATAAAAAACATAAAACTTTCCCATTATTTGATTGTCATGTTTTATATATTCTATCTTTCTTTTTATTTTTCTATTTATTTATCTATCTAATCATGTTCTTTAAATTTAGAAACGAAAGACATATCTATAAAAGAAAATGAAAACAAGTATCAAATTCTTATAAAAATAAATATGTTTTCCTAAGCAATTTTCATTATTTAATATAAACCATTCTAGACTGATAATCCTTTCTGTGTTTACCCATTTTATTCTTATTTTTACCAATTATTTTTATTTATTTTATTACCAATTCTTTAGAAACAAAAAATCAAAATTCCAATGTACCTTAAAAAAAACAAAAAAATCTTTCCAATTGATATCTCAGTTGGCATCCCTGGTACCTTTAGATCTTTAATTCTTAACCATAACTTTAGCTACTGGAATAAATTACTAAACATACTCATTAGAAGTAAAAATCTCATTCAAGACATCATTTCTATTTAAATTTAGCAAAGGCCTAGCCATAATTTGTGAACAAACTTCTGAAATATCTGCACCTGTTTGCAATGTTTGCAACCACACTTCTTTCTATACAACAGATTATATAAAAATAACGGAGTATGCTAATCTCAAAAGACATCCTGTCATTAACTTAAAAAGTTAATAAACCCTATGTTTACAAAATAATAACGTTTTTCAACTAAAACTGTAGCAGGTAAATAAGTCACCCAATCTTTACCTTATTCTTGAATCATCTTACCCTATTTAGACTTTATAATACTATTCATATGTTCTACAATACCTGAGTACTTAAGATGATAAGAAACAAAAACTTTACTAAATACCTAAAATTGCATACATGTCCTGCAAAATTTTAAATCATAATCTGATTCCATGGTTTGAAGTCCAACCCCAATGGAATATGACATAAGTTCACAACAACTTAGCTTTTGTTAAAAATATTATTTTTTCCTAGAATAACCTCAATTAATGTATCAAAAAGAAACATTAACTAAAAAAAACAACATCCTTGTATCCTCCTTAAGCAGGAAAAAAACTAATATAATCAATCTATAAAGATTTGCCAAATTCCTCAATACTTTGTAGTATTAGGTTACTCTTTCCTATTGGATTGTTCTATAAACAAATAAAACAATATTCAGAAGTTTGATGACAAAGTGTTCTAAAATGAGTAGTTCAGAATTTTTTTCATTAGCTTAAACAAAAAAATCAATCAGTCAGTCAGTCAGGTACCTGGATATGCAAAAAGTAAAAATTTCATTTAAAAATAACTCTATCCATTATTGTTGAAATCAATTATTTTTTACCATACATATTATCTTCATCAGTCTGTACTGATTCTAAGACAAAATGTCAGTCCCCCTCTTTATCCTGTGACTAATATTAAATTGTGTAAAAGAATAATCTTACCAGATTATTGTATTGTTTCCTTTACACTGACAATTTAGGTTGGGCTTTCCCAAATATTCTATTTCTGAAAGAAATTTGATCATGTTGAAATTTCTTTTCAGAACCAAAAACATTCCTCTCATACAGTATGATTGAATGAACCACACATGCTCTGTCACTCTGACTGCTAAACACATGGCAGCCTTAAGTTCAGCTTTTAATGCAGACACTTACAGAAAGTTTAATATTGTCATTCCATTGTGCCAATATTTGGATCCATCTATATAAACACAGGAAATTCTTTCCCAATAAATGTCCACTAAAAGTTGAAAAAGTGACTTTTTCATGATTAACTTACAGAACTGTGGTTCTATCCCTCACATTGCATCTATTTAATCTCCATGTATTTTTAAATACCACTACAACTGATCTTTTTAACATCCAGTTGCCGCTAGACAAAGCTGTGTGCATTGACACCTCCTGTTTTCCTTGTAATAACACCTTTAGCGTAACATAAGATGTTTTCAAAACAAATGGTGCAAAACCCACAATGTCTCTGATCTGTAGCATTGGACAATGCACTCCTAACACATTTTTTTATAAATACCAATGAAATTGTCTCATCACCCACATACACTTAAATGTAAAATGGCTGAGAGAGATCTCTATATTAATCAAAAAATACTAAATTAATAAGGGCTTTCTTTAGATCTTCAAATTATTGTATATAAGTTCTCTCTTGTAATTAAAAATATTTGCCCTACAGTAAGCCTATATAATTCATTAAAATTTACTCAGACAGAAACTTTGTCTAGAAAAATCTCAATGAACTCTCGAGAAAAGTTATTAAGGCCCAAAAAATCTTAATTTTTAAAAACAATTACTTTAGTAAGTAATAATACCTTTTAAAAATACATTTTTCTCATCAATGAATCCTCTTCCAGATATTTGGAAGACTTAACACAAAAATGTGTTGTGCTTTGATCCACAAAAGTGAAAACTGTCATGGCATGACGACTAGTCTGTGTAACTTGATCTGCATTTCTCTGTTGGTAATACACTCCTCGTGTGTCACAAACTCTTCAGAGAATGATCTGTTACAGTCAGTCTTAGCTATCATGCTTTGTATACAATACACTGTACAATTGGGTAACAATCTAGTTTTTCGTTTTTAAAATGTTTAACCTTTTTACCACTTTTTAAACATATTTTGTTTGTACATCTGCCAAAAATCATGTACACTACGTTATATGACTTTCCTGATTATAGTAATGACAAAAAAATTGTTTAGAGGACAATCTCGTGAAACTCACAGATTGGATCCTGCCCAAAACTGCGATTGGCCATATGCCCGAGAAAACTCCTCCCTCAATCAAAGTCCTTACTTTTACCAGAAATACTCATTTACAAAGACTTTTAACAATTGTTATTTTTACAATTTTTTAGATTGAACAAAACTTTCATATTTTAATACTTTCTCTGGGTAGTCTTAAATAAATTAGAACAATCTACTACTTTTAATTTAATAACCAAATCTAAATTTGGAATTTTTGTAAAAATTGTTCAATCCTTAATTATTTCTTACAACCAAATCTGTAGGATTTTTGTAAGGCACTAAACACCATGTTGTTTTCCATTATCTCAATTTCATACAGTTCTTTCCACAATCTTAATCAATACTTTTTTCTCTAAAAACTTTTTTCTGCCCCCTATATATGTGTTTTAAAATGACCACGTGTAATAACACACATTTTCTGTTGTTCAGGGCCTAAAATATTCATAAACATTTACATGCAGCATTAAACTTAGTTTCCTTATTTAATAACTTCTTTACACTCTGGCATTAATTAATTACCTTACTACTGCATGTATTCCTGATGGTACAGGGAAATACTTCTGAGCCTTGAGATGTTAATCATCCCATGTTACCCTTTTATATAAAACAAACACACTCACCCCTTGTTAGTATGATAGTCCTGTGCGCACTTAAAAAAAAAACAAGAGATGAATAATGTCCTTTAACTTTGTTGTTCGTTGCCTTTTCTTTAGTTTGTTGCTTTTTCTTTCGTTTGTTACTTCTTCTTTCTTTGAAGAATAATTTTCTTGTAGCTTTTTGCCTTGTTCCTTGTATTGTGTGCTGTAGTGTGCTGTAGTGTGCTTGCCTGTTGATTTTTCTTTGCCTTTTTCTTGGACTTTCCATCTTCAAACATCAAAATCCGACTTTCATCTTAGCTTACCCAAAAGAGTACTTCTGCCAGTTGTACACAATGGTAGCTTTTTCAAATAACGTGAAGGCTCAGTTCCTGATTCAACATTTTTTCTTCTTGGGCAACTACCCAATATTTTCTTATGTGAGACTTTCTCACCTTCTTAGGAACTAACCTTGGCAGAAATCTTCACGTACGTAACGTTACGTTTTCACAAACAAAGTCTTGGATTTCTAATAATAGCTTGAAGCATACCGTCCAAATGGCCTTGTCAATCAACTTCGTAGGCTGGGTCTTCCTTTTTTTTTTTTTTTTCTTCAAAGTTACAAACTTTGGCTAGAGGTGAGAAAACAGACAAAGAAAAACTCACCCTCGACTTTACTGAACTGTTGTCCACATCTGACGCAAACGCCTCCTTCTAGGTTCTTTGATCGTTTTTTCCCGAGACTTGATCAATCACAAAATTGTGTTCGTTTCCCCCCTTTGTCAAGGAGTGGGAAAAAATTGACCACTTCAGCTTGCTCGCCATTGAAAGAAATGTATAAATATCTAATAATTCTAGATATTATCAATTCTCATTCTCAGGGGCGTTTCTGGATGTATAGCAATGTCTTTGTGTTTATATGTTATATATATATATATATCAGTAACCTCTCTCCTAGAGGGTAGGGTGTATAGGAGATATGTTTCTGTACTTTGTCCAAGGCCGCATTTCCAACTTACTTTTAGGAATTAGTTTCTTAGTAGAAATTGAAGAATCCTTCGTTCATACGATGCTTCCAGAAAGGTTGTTTATTTGTTCAGAAAGATAAGCAAAGACCAGACTTACATCGATAACATGTGGCATGGTGATGGTCTCAGAAGGAGGAGGAGGAGGAGACATCTTGATGTTACATTCTCCAAAGTGTTGGGTTACTTCCCTCTTGTTAACCCTACTCCATTCCTCTTCTACCATGAATCTGATCCATTCTTATACTGTTTCAAAATGTTATCTCAGCATATCCTAGTAACACCCATATTTGCATATATACTTTAAATGGCTATAGTCTAAAGATAAGCAACATTACTCCACCCATTGTCCTGACATAGCAACTCAAAATAGAAATATCTACCCAGCTAAACCACTCCTCTGTCCTCTGTCCTCCATCCTGTTAACCTTCAGAAACCATCACAAATTACATATAACATTTATGTGTTTCATATATTTTTTCAGAAACTTTTATCACTTAAAATAATAATGAACTTAAAATCTTCTAACACTTTGTATTTATTAAAGTATTCAAAGGAGAACATGAGTTACAGTATCACAGTGAGACCCCTTTCACACTGAAGCGCCGCTAAAACAGTGCTAAAGAGCTGGTCGCTTAAGGTCACGTGACAACGTGACCTTAAAAAAATCCAAAAAACACCCATTTTGCTGTGCTTTTGAAACGCCTTTAAGGTGCTTTGGAAGTGATGCCCATTCATTTCAATGGGCAGGGGCATTTTTGGAGCACTTTTTACAGTGCTCCAAACCCACCCCAAAGATGCTGCTTGCAGGACTTTTTCTTACATCCCGCAAGCACAGCACCGGACTGTGAAAGCACTCATGCAAATAAATGGGGGGCAGTTTTCAGGCGCTTTTCAGAGGCTACTTCTAGCGCTAAAATGCCTGAAAACTGCCTCAGTGTGAAAGGGGTCCTATACATATGAAAGAACTGTAGCGTAGTGGTAATATTTCTCAGAAAACAAAGAAACAATGAATATAGCTCCAAGAGTAATTAACAGACAGGATCTGGCCACATAGCAGTAGTATGGGAAAAGAATAAAAATAAATTTGTCTCAACGTAATGAGAGATTAGGGACACCAGGGAGAAAAAAAAGGTAAATGTACTCTACCATAGGGGAGGGGAGGTGGTATGAGAGGGACCCTGAGAGCAATGTAGAGGGATCAAGAAATGGACCTGGATGGAGCAGATACAAAGGTTGAGTATCAGGATATGTGTGTTGTAGTCCCATATTTAGACTGGTCCCATGTCTTCTCAAATCTTGTTAAATTGTGGCAAAGTGTTGTTGACAGAAGCAGTGAGGTACTCCATTCTCCGGATATTGGATATAATGTTCAGGAGTAGGGAAGGTGAGGACAATTCTACTGTTAACCACAACATACAGTAGAAATAGCTCTCCCTGCAGCCAGTAGAATATAAGAGAGCAGCTGTTTAACTGGATTTTTAAGGCATAGGAAAGGGAGTCCCAATAGGTAATAGAGAGGGTCTAACAGTAATGCCCCATACACACGGTCGGATTTTCCGACGGAAAATGTGTGATAGGACCTTGTTGTCGGAAATTCCGACCATGTGTATTCTCCATCACACATTTTCCATCGGATTTTCCGACACACAAAGTTTGAGAGCAGGATATAAAATTTTCCGACAACAAAATCCGTTGTCGGAAATTCCGATCGTGTGTACACAAATCCGACGGACAAAATCCCACGCATACTCAGAATAAATAAAGAGATGAAAGCTATTGGCCACTGCCCCGTTTATAGTCCCGACGTACATGTTTTACGTCACCGCGTTTAAAACGATCGGATTTTCCGACAACTTTGTGTGACCGTGTGTATGCAAGACAAGTTTGAGCCAACATCCGTCGGAAAAAATCCTAGGATTTTGTTGTCGGAATGTCCGAACAAAGTCCGACCGTGTGTACGGGGCATAAGGATACATTAAATCGAGTCTGAATAAGAGACATTACATTAGCCCAAAAGGGTTGTATCAGTCAATATTGCCAGAAAATGTGGAAATGTGAACCGATATCTGAACCACATCGCCAGCAAAGGTGAGAAATGGAAGGATCATGGCGGTGTAGGACTTCAGGAGTTCTATACCAAAACATTAGGATCTGTACAGCAGTCTTTCTCTGCACCACACATCTAGATGACTTAGATGGAGACATCCATACATTTTCCCAACAAGGGAGGGGGATGGGCTTCTGTAGAATTTGGGACCATTTCTGCATATAGGAATGAAGACCACCTTTAATTTGAGGAGAAAAGACCACTGAGCTTGCGATAGGATGGGCTTTGTTGTGCCAAATAAAGTCAAGGAACCAATATTGGAGAAATTTTAGCTGGGACAGGGGGACAGCTAAGGTCTCAAAGAGGTATTTTGGGTATTATGGACATTTTTAGGACATTTATTCTTCCTAACAGAGAGATAAGGTGGACATCCTATTGCTTGAACATACTCTGGATATCTTTGAAGAGAAAAGGAAAATCGGCAGTAAATAAGGAAGAGTATGTGGGTGTCAGCTTCACACTTAGGTATTTAAGGGATTAAGAGCACCATCTATAAGGGTATGCTTGTTGTAGGGTGAATAGAAGGTCAGGGGAAAGAAGAATAGGAAGGGCCTCAGTTTTTGATGTATTAATTTTGTAGCCTGAGAGGGAGCCATAATTAGATAATAAATTGTGCAACAACAGAAGTGATTAGAGGGGATTGGTTTGGGTGGGAGTGAATGGCCACAGCCAGGGGTTCCAAGCACAAAATAAAGAGAAGAGGTGATAAGGGACACCCCTGTCTGGTGTCATTAGACATTGGGAAAGAGTGCGACTGTAAGGCAGATAACTGAACTTGGGAGGTAGGATGGGAATACAAAGCCTTCAAAGCTTCTAGGAATGGACCTGTGAATCCATAACAGGATAGGGTGGCAAACATATAGGGCCAGGACAGCCTATCAAAAGCTTTCTGTGCATCAAGACCTAATATGAGCGCTGGGCAGTGAAATTTATTCAGTAGGTCAATAAGGTCAGTGGTGCATCTGGTATTGTCTCTTGAGTGTCTAGCAGAGACAAACCCAACCTGGTCTTTATCAATTAATTCAGGGAGCAATTGGGTTAGTCGGTTAGCTGGGATTTACGTGAAGATCTTGTAGTCGGAATTTAGGAGTGCAATAGGTCTGTAGTTATTAGGGATAGATGGGCAGATGGGCCCTTACCTGGTTTGGGTATGACCAATATAAAGGTTGCATAAATTGGGAGTGGGGGACCTTACCCTCAAGAATGGAATTATATAAAGATAGCATACGTGGGGCTAAGATATGGAGGAAGCATTTATTATAGGAGTATGGGAGACCATGTGGGCCCAGAGATTTATGTGACAAGAGTTGCCTAAGGACATGTGTCAATTCTTCTGGGGAAATACCCACATTCAGCAGTCATAATTTAGACAAGGTCAGTTTTGGAAGCTTAAATGTGTCAAAAAAATTGTAAAATGCTTCCTGATTAAAAGTGAAATTCTTTTCAGGAGTTAGGCAGTTATAGAGCTTTTGGTAGAAGGCTATGAAAACTTTTGGAAATAGTTCAGGGCAATACGTGTGTACTGTCTGATTGAATAAAAAAGTCATGGAAAGATTGGAAAGGATGTGGTTTAAGTTTGTTAACTAACATTCTATGGGGCTTGCTAGAATACTCATAAAATTTTTGTTTGGACCACAAAAGGGACTACATAATGCATACTCAGAGTTTTACGTTGGTTCTGAAGGGAGGTTACCTCTCTGAGGTGAGTCGCTATGGGAGATTGTATGAGTTGCTTTTCTGAAATAATAATATAGCTTGGAGCTAGGCCTGAGCTTGAACATGGACAGAGCTTGAGGAGACAATGCAAACAATGAAGATTCTAAATTTACTGAAAAAGCACTTACCTTTCCTTCTTGTCTAATGTATTTTCTTCTTGATACTTCTTAATGTCTTGGTATATTTTCTTTACATTCTCCTCACTCCATGGGGCAACCCCAACTGCATTAACTGCTCGTGTTATTCATTCCCATTCCCAGCACCACACCTATTGAATATACTCTCTAGATTGTCACCAGGAGGAATCAATAAAGAGCTAGAAGTAGCCACCATATTATAACTTCAGGTCTAACCAATATCCCCTTTCTTCTTTTTCCCAGGTGATGTGACATATAAGATAACAGGGGTGGTGGGCTACTTTGCTTTATAGTAAGTAAATACCACACTGAACCATATCCCATATTCTATCATGATTGGGGCCCTCATCCATTTCCCCGTTTCTCCTCTGTCTTTCTCCTTTCCCTCCTCCCTCCCAGCCCCCTCCCCCCCCCTTTCAGCTCCTTCAAGTTGGATGGTTTTTGCTTGTGAACAGCAATCTTTAAGTCTGACCACAGATTTTCTATTGGATTGAGGCCTGGGCTTTGACTAGGCCATTCCAGCTTATTTATATGTTTCCCCTTTAAACCACTCAAGTGTTGCTTTAGCAGTGCATTTGGGGCCATTGTCCTGCTGGAACGAGAACCTCTGTCCTAGCCTCAAATTACACACAGAGTGGTACAGGTTTTGCTCAAGAATATTATTATTATTATTATACAGGATTTATATACAGTATTATTTGTATACAGTTTACGTAGCGCTTTACAACTTGAGGGTAGACAGTACAAATACAATACACTTTGATACAGTAGGAATTAGAGGGCCCTGCTCCTTAGAGCTTACAATCTAAGAGGGAAGGTCAAGAGATACAAGAGGTAATAACTGTGGGTCATGTGCTTATTGAGAAGATAAGTGTACAGTTGTTAGGTGGGGGCCAGATAGGCTTCTCTGAAGAGATGAGTTTTCAGGGATCGTCTGAAAGTGGATAAAGTAGGAGAAAATCGGACGGATTGGGGTAGAGCATTCCAGAGGATGGGGGAGGCTCTGGAGAAGTCCTGAAGGCGAGCATGGGATGAGGTGATAAGGGAGTTTGAGAGCAGGAGGTCTTGGGAGGAGCGAAGAGAACGATTAGGTTGGTATTTTGTGACTAGGTTAGAGATGTAGCTGGGGGCCAGGTTGTGGATGGCTTTGTAAGTTATAGTTAGTATCTTGAATTTAATTCGGTGACTGAGTGGCAGCCAATGGAGGGATTGGCAGAGGGGTGTAGCAGACGCTGAGCGGTTTGTGTGGTGGATGAGCCTGGCAGCAGCGTTCATGACGGACTGAAGTGGGGATAGCCTATTTAGAGGTAAACCAATGAGGAGGGAGTTGCAGTAGTCGAGGCGGGAGATGACCAGGGAGTGGATTAGAAGCTTTGTGGAGACATTGGTTAGGAAGGGGCATATCTTGGAGATGTTGCGGAGATTGAGGCGGCAAGCTTTGGATAGTGATAGAATGTGGGGTCGAAAGGTTAGTTCAGAGTCCAGGATTACACCTAGGACCCTGGTGTGGGGAGATGGGTTGATAGTTGAGCCGTTGATATTGACAGGGAAAGCAGGGGAAGTGGCACCTGAGGGAGGAAATATCATGAGCTCGGTTTTGGATAGGTTGAGTTTGAGGAAGTGATGTGACATCCGGGCTGATATGTCTGCTAGTAAGTTGGTAATGCGTGAGGAGACAGATGGAGAGAGCTGGGGGGTGGAGAGATAGATTTGGGTGTCATCAGCGTAGAGATGATATTTAAAGCCATGGGAGGCAATCAACTGACCCAAGGAGGTGGTGTAGATTGAGAAAAGGAGAGGTCCAAGAACAGAACCTTGGGGGACCCCAACGGAAAAAGGAAGAGGAGAGGAGGAAGTAGAGTTGTAAGTGACACTGAAGGAGCGGTGTGATAGGTAGGATGAGAACCAGCAAAGAGTACAGTCACGGAGACCAAAGGAGTGGAGTTTTTTGAGGAGGAGGGGGTGGTCCACTGTGTCGAAGGCAGCAGAGAGATCCAGGAGAAGTAGTACAGAATAGTGTCCATTGGCTTTAACCATTAGTAGGTCATTTGAGAGTTTAAGGAGAGCAGTTTCCGTGGAGTGTTGAGGGCGAAAACCGGACTGGAGGGGATCAAGAAGTTTATTCATGGTCAGATGGTCGCTTAGTCGATTGTAGACCAGTCTTTCAAGAAGTTTGGAGGAGAAGGAGAGTAAGGAGATGGGACGTAAGTTGTTGAGATTGGTGGGATCCAGTGAGGGCTTTTTTAGTATGCGGATGACTAGCGCATGTTTTAGAGAGTTTGGGAAAAAGCCACAAGAGAGGGAGGGGTTGAAAATGTGAGTTAGAGGGTGTAGAATCGAGTCAGAGGGTGAGCGTAGCATTTGCGAGGGAACAGGATCCAGGGGCAAGTGGTTAGATGGGTGCTAGATAAAAGTTTAGCAACCTCAGTAATCGTAATGATTGTATCTGTGGACATGGGGTGTTGCATGGGGGAGGTTTTTGCGCATTGGTGATCTCCTCATGAATTGTATCAATCTTAGTTTTGAAGTGATTGGCAATCTCCTGGGCAGTGAGTGAGTTGGTGGGTGGAGGCAGTGGAGGACAGAGTAGAGTGTTGAAGGTAGAGAAGAGTTGACGTGGACTGGATGAGAAGGTGTTAATGAGTGTGATAAAGTAGATCTGTTTGGCAGTGTGAAGGCAGGAGTAGTATTTTAGGAGGGCAGATTTATATTGTGTGAAGTCTTCCTGGGTCTTAGTCTTATGCCACAGGCGCTGAAGAGCGCGGCTACGTTTTCTGAGACTTCTGGTGTCATCTGTTTGCCAGGGTTGTAGCAGTCGGGGCCTAATTTTGCGTGTAGTGAGGGGGGCAAGCTTGTCTAGGGAGGAAGACAGTGAGCTGTTGTAGATGAAAGTAGCTTGGTTGGGGCAGGACAGAGGTGAGATTTTGTCATAGAGGTGATCAGTAGCAGAGTAGAGAAGAGAAGGGTTGAGGTGGCGAAGGTTTCTACGGGTAACTGTTAGGCTGTTGGAGGGAGAAGAGGTAGAAGACAGGGAGAGAGCAAAACTGATAAGGTGGTGATCAGAGAGTGGGAGTGGATTGTTGGAAAGGTTGCACGGAGTGCACAGATAGGAGAAGACAAGGTCAAGGGTGTTGCCGTTGGAGTGGGTAGGAGCCTGTATCCATTGCTTCAGGTCAAGCGATGAGGTTAGACTGAGAAGTTTAGAAGTAATAGTAGTGTTAGTGTTAACAGGGATGTTGAAGTCCCCAAGAATGATTGTGGGGATTTCAGCAGAGAGAAAGTAGGGTAGCCAGGCAGAGAAGTCGTCAAGAAAGGCTGATACTGGTCCAGGGGGCCGGTAGATGACAGCAATTCTTAGAGAAATGGGAGAGAATAGACGAATGCAATGTGCCTCAAAAGAGGAGAGTGTCAGAGAGGGAGGTGGGTGAAGTACCTGATAGGTGCTGCATGGGGCTAGAAGGATTCCCACTCCACCTCCCTTCCGTCCACTTGGTCTGGGGGAGTGAGTCCAGAGAAGGCCCCCATGGGAGAGCGAAGCAGGAGAAATAGTATCCGATTCATGAAGCCAGGTTTCAGTAATGGCAAGTAGGTTAAAGGAATTTGTGATAAAGAGGTCGTGAAGGGCGGTGAGTTTGTTGCAGACAGAACGTGCGTTCCACAGGGCACAGGAAAAGGGGGGGCTGGTTTTGGAATGAGGAATAGAGACCAAGTTCTGTGTGTTGCGGCTCCTGCCAGAGGGTGTAGGGGGATGGGAGCGATGGGCAAAGACAGATGATGATGGCCCAGGGTTTGGGGATATGTCACCAGAGATTAGGAGAAGCATGAGGGTGAGGGAGGTAATGTGGGATTGTGATTTATGTGAAGGGGCATGTCTCAGAGTACTGGAGGTTTTATCAGTGTATGGATGCAGAATGAGCAAGAGTTGGTAGGAGCAGTAGTAGGGAGAAGACAGAAGGCAGGGTGATATGTATAAGCAGGCAGGTGGAGAGGGGGGGTGAAGGTAAGAGAGTTTGAGGAGAGAGGACAGGAGTGTCAGAAGCAGTGGTAGAGAGTGCATGTTACAGAGTGGAAGGAGAGCTTATTAGAGAGACAGGGTCACCTGCAGTCTGTTAGGTGCTTTCCAGTGCAGATTGCTGTATTTGTTTGTTTCGTGCAATCGCTGAAGTGCAGAGATTGAAGTGCATATCACTTGTAGAAAGAATATCCCTGTATTTAGCACCATCCATCTTTCCCTCAACTCTGACCAGTTTCCCAGTCCTGACTGCTGAAAAACACCCCCACAGCATGATGCTGCCACTACCATGTTTCACTGTGGGGATGGTGTTCTTTGGGTGATGTGATGTGTTGGGTTTGTGCCAGACATAGCTTTTTCTTTGATGGCCAAAAAGTAAAATTTTAGTCTCATCAGACTAGAGCACCTTCCTCCATACAATTTGGGAGTCTCCCACATGCCTTTTCGCAAACTCAAAATGTGCCATTTTGTTTTTTGCTGAAAGTAATGGCTTTCTTCTGGCCACTCTGCCATAAAGCCCAACTCTATGGAGCGTATGGCTTATTGTTGTCCTATGTACAGATACTCCAGTCTCTGCTGTAGAACTCTGCAGCTCCTCCAGGGTTACCTTAGGTTTCTGTGCTGCCTCTCTGATTAATGCCCAGTCCGTGAGTTTGTCCCTTACTTGTTTGGAGAGTTCCTTGGTCTTCATGGCAGTGTTTGATTAGTGGTGCCTCTTGCTTAGGTATTGCAGCCTCTGGGGCCTTTCAAAAAGGTGTGTATATGTAATGACAGGTCATATGACACTTAGATTGCACACAGGTGGACATCATTTCACAAATATATGACTTCTGAAGGTAATTGGGTGCACCAGAGCTTTTGAAGGGCTTCATAACAAAGGGGGTGAATACATACGCATATGCCAATTATCAGTTTTTTATTTCTGAAAAATAGTTTTATGTATATATTTTTCTAATTTTACTTCACTAATTTAGACTATTGTGTTCTGATCCATCACATATAATTCAGATTAAAAAAAACATTGAACTAAAGGCTCTAATGTAAAAAAATTAAAAATAGGTAAAAATGCAAGGGGGTGAATTGAATACTTTTGCAAGGCACTGTGTGTGTGTGTGTGTGTGTGTATGTGTGTGTGTGTGTGTGTGTGTGTGTATATATATATATATATATATATATATATATATATATATATATATATATACACACCATATTTATTGGCGTATAACACGCGCCATCGTATAACACGCACCCCAAGTTTATAAGGGCATTTTAAGGAAAAAAACTTTTAGGAGGGGTAGCCTTATCAGGGTCCATCTGCAGCCTTGTCCATCATTGCAGAATGATCAGTGTCCATTTGCAGCCTTGCCCATTTTCAGCCTTGGTAAGTGCCATTTGCAGCTTTGCCCATTGTCATATGCAGCCTTGCCCATTGTCATATGCAGCCTTGCCCATTGTTATATGCAGCTTTGCCCATTGACGTTTGCAGCCTTGCCCAGTGCCGTTTGCAGCATGTAATTGTTTAAATTTGCTGCCGCCGAGATAGACAGAGCCTGTGTACTCGGCTCGACTTGCAGTCCCGCCCAGCTCCTATGATGGACATAACACAGGTCCAATAGCGGGACTAGGTGGGACTGCGAGCGGAGCTGAGCCGAGTACACAGTACACTCGGCTTGGTCTTTTTCGGCAGCGCTCGCTCCTCATCCTCTCAGACAGCAGGGAGGCGGGACAGCGCTCGGCTCGCTTTTTTTTCGGCGACGCTTGTTTTTTTTCGGCGGCGCTCACTATTTTTGGCTCACAGACAGTGGCGATTGGCGTATAACATGCACCCACGATTTTTCCCTGATTTTAAGGGGAAAAAAGTGCGTGTTATACGCTGATAAATACGGTGTATATATATATATATATATATATATATATGTATATATATATATATGCAATAGGGCCATGGAAATGACACCACGAGTGACATATCTACCTATTTACAACTATTTTAGGCCCATCCCCAAATATTACATTATTATTTCCATATCTGCAGCATAACTCATATTTAGTATATGTATCCCAACATCTACATTTTAAATAATTATACCCATATTTTATATTGTGCACAACACAATATATGGTTTCCGGTATCTACATCTTAAACAATTGTGCTCGCATAATATACTGAGCATGCAGATTCCTATGTATCAAATAATGTAACATATATATTAATTTAACCAAGTCATTTTATATTTATCCATGATTCAAGTTTCGATCCACCACCAATTAATCTTAATGTCAGGGCTGGGCTCAGCCCTTCCTTCTCAGAGCTGGCTGCTCAGCTGTTTGCTAATTGCCAGCTCCTATCTCAGTTACTCAGCTGTTGATGATATCCTGCTCCTCAGTCCTGCCTACTTAAGCTGTTCAGCCCAGTGGATCTCTGCCTTTGCCTTGGTCTACATCACAAGAGACTATCGCCTGCATTTCTGCTTAAAGACTTGCTTTGCTGACATCCATTCTGGCTCCAGATCCTGCTTGCTGTTCCACTACATTAATCCCTGACTTCTGGCTTGGCTGACTATACGTTCTGGTTACTGAACTTTGGCTATGTTTTGACTACGTTTGTTCTTTTTACTTTTTTATTAAACAAGTGAGATTTAACTGTACTTCTGTCTCGGTCTGATTTCATGGTTTCTGACAATAGGCAAAGGCCATGAATTCAGAAGATGCAGTCAATCCACTTGTTGGTAAAATGTGTCCAGATTGGATGAACTGGTGCACCACATGTATTAGTTTGCCATGGGGTTACAAACGTTCTTGAGTCGCACGGCTCACCTGGAATCTCCCACTGTGGCTGCCCCGGCACAACATGTTGCAGGCCATCCCTGCTGCTGCTCCAGTCTCTGTGCAGGCACCCGCCTTGAGTATTACCTCTATAAGAGGTATGTCTGATTCCGCTCCACCTCCCCTATTTGGGGGCACTCCAGTCCAATGCAGAGGGTTTCTCAACCAGGTTGAGATATACTTTGAGATGCTGCCCCAGGCGTTTCCCATGGACATAAGCAAAGTAGGTTTCGTGATATCTTTGCTTTCTGAGAGAGCCTTGGCCTGGGCAAACCCTCTATGGGAGATGCAAAAACCTGTTGTCTTGAGCTACCCTGAGTTTGTGGCTTTGTATAAAAAGGTATTTGACGTTCCCGCACACTCCGCTTCTGCTGCCAAGTGCCTCATGTCCATCGAACAGAGTACGAGAACTGTTAACGACTACGCCATTGAATTCTGTACTCTGACAGCAGAGGTTACATGGAACAATGAGGCCCTTGTGGCTACTTTTTCTCATGGTCTCTCGGATACCATCAAGGATGAGATAGCAGCCAGAGATATACCCACTGAACTGGAGAAATTGATCACATTTGCCATCCTCATTGACTCCAGACTCAGAGAAAGACTCTCTTTTAAGGAGCACTTGCGGAAGCCTCCTGTATGTTTGTCTCCGAGCTTTGCAGTCCCACCCATGCCTCCCTCTCCTCCCATGCCTCCTGGTACCGAGTCGATCAGTAAAGGTGAACCCAGGCACTTGGGTTTCACGTGTCTCTTTGTGGATGATAGAACCTTTAGGAGGAGGGAGAGATTGTGCCTTTATTGTGGCCAGGTAGGTCACTTTTTGAAGTCTTGTCCTACCCGTCCAGGGAGCGCCTCAACCCTTTCTTGGGCTGAGTTGTCCATCAAGATACAGGCTCTAATCGACTCTGGGGCTGCAGGCCTGTTCATTGATGCTGCCTTTGTATCGAAGCACTCGATTCCGCTGCAGCTGTGTGACACTCCACTTGCCATTGAGGCTCTTGACAAGACCTCTACAGCCTGCCCATGCGACACATGAGATGGTTCAGTTGTCAATGGCTGTAGGGGCTCTTCACCATGTGATAATCCAATTCCAAGTTATTTCCTCTGGTTATTTCCGCTTTCCATTTCCTCTGGTTATTGGTTATCCTTGGTTACAGAGGCACAACCCCTCTTTTGATTGACTCCATGCTGAGGTTCTCTCCTGGTCACCACAATGCAGTGAGACATGCTTCCAGAAGGTAGCCAAGGTCCTGTGCATCTCTTCATGCTCCTCCCTGCCGGAGGAGTACCGCAATTTTAGTGATATCTTTGACAAAGGTCAAGCTAGTAGTTTGCCTCCACACCGGCCATATGATTGTGCAATTGACCTTCAACCTGGTGCAGTACCCCCTCATGGCCTGGTTTACCCTTTGTCAGTCTTGGAGGATAAGGCCATGGAGGAGTATGTTGCAGATGCACTTTCTCCAAGTTTCATCCGCAAATCCTCGTCTCCTGCTGGTGCTGGTTTCTTCTTTGTGAAGAAGAATGGTGAGCTGAGACCTTGTATTGATTATAGGGGTCTCAATCATTTCACGATTAAGAATGCCTATCCGATTCCATTGATTACAGAGTTATTTGACCGCCTCATGTGAGCAACGGTCTTCACAAAGCTTGATTTGAGAGGGACATACAATCTCGTGAGTATTAAGGAGGGTGACAAGTGGAAAACTGTGTTTAATACCAGAACAGGCCATTTTGAGTACCTTGTAATGCCCTTTGGCCTTTGTAACGCCCCAGCAGTTTTCCAGGAATTTATTAACGATGTCCTCCGAGATTTGTTGCAGTTATGTGTGGTGGTTTATCTTGATGATAGCCTCATATTTTCCAAGTCCCTGGAGAGCCACCACACAGATGTCTGTTGTGTGCTTCAGAAACTAAGAGAGAACAATCTCTATTGTAAACTGAAAAAGTGCATCGTGAACAGGTTAAATTTCTTGGTTATGTCATTTCCACTGCTGGTTTTTTGATGGACCCTGAGAAACTTTCGGCAGTCCTACAGTGGCCCTGACCCATGGGTTTACATTCTCTGCAGCGTTTCCTGGGCTTTACCAACTATTATCAGAAGTTTATTCGTAGCTTCTTACATCTGGTCAAGCCCCTGACTGATATGAATGGAAAGAACGGTAAGCCACAGAGTTGGTCTCCAGAGTCTGTTAAGGCCTTTGAGAGTCTCAAGACTGCCTTTGTTTCTGTTCCTGTGTTGGCACATCCTGATCCTACCTTACCTTTTATCCTTGAGGTTGATGCTTCTGAGACTGGTGTTGGTGCCCTTCTGTCTCAACGTCCTACCTCTGAGAGCGCTATGCATCCTTGTGGCAACTTTTCCAAGAAATTGTCACCTGCGGAGTGCAATTACAAGATTGGTGACAGAGAGCTGTTGGCAATCATTTTAGCCCTGAAAGAATGGAGACATCTCCTCGAAGGTACCACTGTGCCAGTTCTCATTCTTACTGACCATAAGAATCTCACATTCTTGTCTGAGGCTAAACGCCTCTCTCCCAGAAGGGTGCGATGAGCTCTTTTCTTAAGTTTCAATTACATTGTCTCATTCTTACCTGGTACTAAGAATGTAAGGGCTGACGCTTTGTCATGACAATTTTCCTCCACTTCCAAGATGGAGTCGGTTCCAGTTCCTGTGTTTCTTCCTGATCATATTCCGGCTACGATTCGCACCAGTCTCACTTCTCCTTTAGGTGACAAAATTCTTGCTGCTCAGGTCCATGCTTCTCCTGAGAAACCTTGTGACTGCTGCTTTGTCCCAGAGAGTCTTCGTACTGCCGTGCTCCAGACTTATCATTCTCCCAAGGCTGCTGGCCACCCTGGGAAGAATCAACTAGTTTGGGCCATTTCCCAACAATTCTGGTGGCCTAGTCTACATGTTGCTGTAACCGCCTTCGTAGCTGCCTGTTCCATGTTTGCGCAGAGTAATAGGGCGTACACACGGTCGGACTTTGTTCGGACATTCCGACAACAAAATCCTAGGATTTTTTCCGACGGATGTTGGCTCAAATTTGTTTTGCCTACACACGGTCGCACAAAGTTGTCGGAATTTCCGATCGACAACCACGCGGTCACGTACACCACGTACGACGAGACTAGAAAAGGCCGGTTCAGAACCAAGCGCGGCACCCTTTGGGCTCCTTTTGCTAATCTCGTGTTAGTAAAAGTTTGGTGAGAGACGATTCGCGCTTTTTCAGACTCGTGGCTTTCAGATCGTTTTCTGCCGTTCAGTTTGTGCTTGTGGGTTTGTATCTGCTCTTCAGTGCGTGCAAGCAAGTTCCGCATGACTTTAGGTAGTCATTGTATTCTTGTTCGTTCGTTACTGGTTTCCAGGTCGCTCTTCACAGGCCTTGCTGTTCTTCAGTGCGTTCTGTTACTTCGTTCTGAGCAGCCGACCGTTTTCTAGCCATGTTTCGTATGCGTACGCCTCGTAGAGTTCGTGCTGTGCGGGGGCTTGGTGTTGGGGTCCTGACCTTGACACAAGTCCAGTCCATGAACAGGGTGGGGAGGAGTTCATGGACCAAGAATTGGTTGCTTCAGTGTGACCAGTTCTGTCATATGCCTTTGCCCTGTGAGATCCGTGAGAATAATCCTGATGATTTCAGGAACTTTCTCAGGATGACGGACCCCGTGTTTCACCGTCTGTTGGCTTCGCTGACCCCCTATATCAGCAGGCAGGATACCTGCATGAGGCAAGCCATCACTGCGGAGCAGAGGTTGGTCGCTACCTTGCGGTATTTGGCCACAGGGAGAAGCCTGCAGGACCTCAAGTTCTCGACAGGCATCTCCCCCCAGGCTCTGGGGATCATTATCCCAGAGACCTGTTCTGCCATCATCCAGGTCCTGCAGAAGGAGTATATGAAGGTAAGATTTTTATCCTTTTATCTCACATTTTATTGTATTTAATGTTTGATTTCTTGTATTTCTTTCCTCATTCCCTAATTACCATGATTGTAATATGCTGTGAATGTCCCCTTTGTTCTCATGCATGCTGGATTGTTATGTAATTATTATTTTAGGTCCTTCATACATATTTGCCCTTCAATAACCTCTCCAGCATGGTGTCTCCTGCCCTATATTCACCTCATGTAGTCACTTAACAATGTATTTTATCAGCTCTATAGTAGTGCTTTACCCCAAACACCCCCTAAAATGTGTGAAAATGCATATGGCCTAAACAATGGTGTTCTAGAGGCCGAAAGAAAAATGTTTGATACGAACGAATAATGGGCCCATGAACATTAAAGTTGCCCTTTTAAACGTTACAATTAATAAAAGCATATGGAGCAGAACGAACGGAATAAAGACAGAAAGAATAGGAACACAGCACAACTACTTACTTTTTTGCAGCACTCTCCGGATCTTTCGGTACTGCTCTGGCTCTCTCAACTTCAGGTCCGACCACCGCTTCCTGAGCTGATCTTTCGATCTTCGTACCCCGAAATTCCTCTCAAGACTCCTGACCACTTTCGCCATGATCTTGGCCTTTCGGATGTTCGGGTGGGGGTAAGGCCCATATTTTCCGTCATAGTCGGACTTCTTCATGATGTCGACCATCTCCAACATCTCCCCAAACGACATATTTGTGGCCTTAAAACGTCTCCTTCTGGATCGGGACGTGCCTGGATCCGGCCTTTCCTCCTCCTCGTTGCTAGAATTAGCACGCACCTGCTGTAACTCCGCCATGTGCTCTTCACCCACTGCGCCGAACAAAAAGGGGCGGGGAATAGACTAGAAAGAACGTCAGGGGCGGGCGGAGTTACACGCATGCGCAGTGTGTATTACGTACGTCTGTGAGCGGAGGAAGGAGCATTGGACGCGCCGATCGTAAGAACGAAGGTAAGAGACAAACTTGTGCCTATACTGCTTCTAGATTAAGGCCTATATTGTAACAAGATTAGGAGAGTTTTGTCTGACATTAGGCTTTGTCTTGTGTTGTGTCTTGCAGTGAATATGGATATCTTAATGAAAGACAATGACTTCATGTCAGTATTCGTAGAGATGCTAAGTGAGCTGCCCTGTCTGTGGTAGATTACCCACCCCCATTTCAAGAACCAAGCAAAGAGGAAGGCAGCACTGGAGCAATTGTGTGAAATTGTGAAGCAGGTGATCCCCACGGCAGACATCACTTATTTAAAGATTTTCATTGGTGGCCTGAGGAGCACATATCTGAGGGAGCGCAAGAAAGTCCTGGATTCACAGAGATCCGGAGCAGCAGATGACATCTATGTCCCCAGGATGTTGTACTACGACAGGCTGCACTTTCTGGCAGGCCAGACTGAACCCAGGCCATCCCTCTCCAGTCTTCCTTCCACGCTTCCTTCCCCCCCGGCTGAGGCTTTCTGACGCCCAATCTGGGCCTTCCAGGTCACATGTGGAGGAGCCCAGATTGAGCCAGGTATAGCATTCCTCTAAATATTTCTGCTTGTCTAATCAATGATGTTAACTAGATGTTAGTTGGGAGTACTAATTCAGGATTGTGATTGATGATGCAAAACATTACAACCATGTCCCTTTTTCATACACAGGGAAGTCTCAGCCAGGAGGTGGCCGGGCCGAGCCGGCTGGCTGATATCAAGGTCCCTCCACCCCCCCTGAAAAGAGAAATTGGCAGTAGGAGGAGTACCCTAGAGGAGGCTGCTATAGCATTCTTTTGGAGGGCTACAGAGGTCCTGGGAGCACCCCACACCATGGAGGAGAACATTGCTGCCTTCATAGCCTATAAAATGCAGAGGATGGAGGAGGGCCAAAAAGTCTTGTGTGAGGCCCTCATATCGGAGGCTCTGGAGAAAGGTATGAGGGGCCAAATTACACCTCACACACATCTTGGGGATGGTCCTCCTCCTCCTCCTGCAGGTCCTCCTCCTCCTCCTCCCTCTCCTCCAGGTCCTCCCAGTACTCCTCCATGTCCCCCCAGTCCTCCTCCTCCAGGTCCTACTCCTCCTCCTGCCACATCTCCAACTGCACAGCCACAGCCCAGAAGGAAGCGTGGAAGGAAGACCAGACAGTGATTGCCCTGGGTCCAGTCTGGTCGGCCAAAAAATGCAGCCTCTTGTGGTACCACAGCCTGGGGACACAGATGTCATCTGCTGCTATCCGGATCTCTGCTAATTCTGGACCAGACTGGCCTCCCTTACATATGGACTCCTCAGGCCACCAATTTTGATGTTGAAGAATTAATGTCTGCCGTGGGGGTCCCAGGCTTCGCTAATTTCTCCTGTTGATCCAGTGTTGCCTTCCTCTTTGTTTGGTTCTGATCCCTTAATAAAGGATTTTTGTTTTGAATTATACTCTCCTATGTGTTTTACTTCAAAAAGGACAGTTGGTTTGTGAGGATTCAGGTACATTTCAAATATACAATGTGAAATGAACAAGGGACATCAACACCAAACAATCTCCTTGAGATTAAATAATAAAAGATATCAATGGTGTTGGGGTAACTTGATACACAAAACACACACAAAAATATTCGTAATTAAAAATAAAAATAACATTGAACAAAGATCAGCCTTGGCAAAAATCCAAACATTAAAGAAAAAAAAAGGCTGAAAATCCAAAAAATAAAAAATAAAAAAAATATAAAACTGTCAGATGTGACAACTAATAACAATATATTCATGGAATCCCACTAAAAAAACACAAATAAAAGTTTGTGAGAAGTGTGTGTGAATATGAGCAGCAAAACGACTTAATTCTTGTCACATTATAAAGAAGAAGAGAGTGCGCTGTATTAAACCATTTTGAACATTGCAGCGTGACGAAAGTGCTGTATCCATTGCGAACGCTAAGTTTACCAGAACGAGCTGTCCCGTGTCGGAATTTCTTCTGAGCATGCGTGGCACTTTGTGCGTCGGAACAGGCCACACACGGTCGGAATTGACGCGATCGGATTTTGTTGTCGGAAAATTTTATCTCCTGCTCTCCAACTTTGTGTGTCGGAAAATCCGATGGAAAATGTCCGATGGCGCCCACACACGGTCGGAATTTCCGACAACACGCTCCGATCGGACATTGTCCATCGGAAAATCCGACCGTGTGTACGGGGCATAAGACTCCATGACATCTTCCAGTGGGCCTCCTACAACCCATACCCAATGAAGAGAGGCCCTGGACCCACCTGTCTATGGATTTCATTGTGGAGTTACCAGACTCCCAGGGCAACACAGTTATCATTATGGTGGTTGACCGGTTCTCAAAAATGTCTCATTGTATTCCACTTAAGAAGTTGCCCACTTCTAAGGAACTGGAACTTCCATTTTTGCTTGGGAGATCTTTCGCTTACATGGGCTACCCAAGGTGATTGTCTCGGACAGGGGTAGTCAGTTTGTGTCCCGGTTCTGGCGAGCCTTTTGTGCACAGTTGGCAATTCAACTTGCCTTTTCCTTTGCATATCACCCGCAGTCTAATGGGGCCACAGAACGAGCCAATCAGTCCTTGGAGCAACTCCTATGTTGCTATATTTCTGACCATCATAACAACTAGTCAGACCTATTACAGAGATTGCTCACAATAGTGCCTTGAATTCTGCTTCCTGATTGTCCCCGTTTATGGTGAACTATGGATTCCAACCTCCCATGTTACCTGACTCATTTGTTCTGCAGAGTATTCCTGCATTAGAGGAGCATCTCCGTGGTCTTCGATCCACTTGAGCACAAATCCAGGAGGCTTTGCGACATGCTAATTATAGGTACAGACTCCATGCTGACCGCAGACACCTGCCTGCGCCTTCCTACCAGGTTGGGGGTAGGATCTGGCTGTCATCTTGCAACCTCCGACTTCGTGTTCCCTCACTGAAGTTCGCACCTCAGTTTATTGGGCCTTTTATGTATTCTTCGCAGGATTAACCCAGTGGCTTTCGCATTAGACCTTCCTTCTAATTTGCGTATTTCGAATGTATTTCATGTCTCCTTATTAAAACCTTTGGTCTGCAACTGCTTTACCACCTCGGTTCTACGTCCTCACACTGTACAGGTTGAGAACCATGAGGAGTATGAAGTACAGTCCTTTGCTGACTCCCATAGGTTCCATGGGCGCATACAGTACCTGGTGCATTGAAAGGGGTACGGTCCAGAGGAAGGCTCTTGGGTCTCTTCCTTGGACGTACATGCCCCTATCCTCCTCTGTGATTTCCATAGACGTTTTCCCCTCAAACCTGGTGGTCCTCTGTGTTGAGGAGGTGGTACTGTCAGGGCTGGGCTCAACCCTTCCTTCTCAGAGCTGGCAGCTCAGCTTTCGGCTAATTGCCAGCTCCTATCTCTCCACAGTTACTCAGCTGTTGATGATATCCTGCTCATCAGTCCTGCCTACTTAAGCTGTTCAGCCCAGTAGATCTCTGCCTTCGCCTTGGTCAACATCACAAGAGACTATCGCCTGCTTTCCTGTTTAAAGACTTGCTTTGCTGACATCCCTTCTGGCTCCAGATCCTGCTTGCTGATCCATTACATTGATCCCTGACTTCTGGCTTGGCTGACTATCCATTCCAGTTACTGAACTTTGGCTATGTTTTGACTACATTTGTTCTTTTTACTTTTTTATTAAACAAGTATGATTTAACTGTACTTCTGTCTGATTTCATGGTTTATGCACTTAATCAATTAGTTTAAATCAATTTAATTTGAAATTTACTTTTAATTCATCAGGTGGTCAATCCATATATGTATACATATATTCATGTATATTTGTGTATGTATATGTACCTAATCATTTATATAAAGATGTATTTTATTCTCATGGTTTATATAGTTTTGGACGTGTGTGTGTGTATCTATATATAATGTTGTTCATTTATTGTTTTATTTATTTATCCAAATGTATTGTTATATTAATTCTTATTAATGACCCATGGTTGATGGTACAGAGAGACATATTTGACTATATAGATTATCACTACATACTGTATGACTGCCATTGCGTGTGGATAGAACTTCCTATGTTCCCCGCTAGATGGCAGCACTTCCGAGTCACATACTGTAAAAAGGCTGACATCAGCTGAATCTTCCTAGCTTGACAAAGGAGCACACACTGTGCATATTCTTCCAGTGTGCATGCTCCAAAACACATTGCAAGTGCGTACGAAACACCATCACACCCTGCGCTGCGCTCCAACCCTCGGTTTGGACCCCACTTGAGCACCAAAGATTCCTGCTGGACAGGACGCTGGCTCCATATGGATTAGTAAGACGTGGTTGCAGCAAAAAGCCTGGACGGTGACAGTGCGATCCATTGGACATTCTTGTGCCTTCATTCAGATACCTCAAATGTGAGTTTTTAATGCACCCGCTTCCATTAAAAATTAGTCTTTACTCAGAGGCGCCTGTGTCTTTTTCTCTTTCTTTTTTACATGTTTGGAGTGTGGCTTCCCCTTTCTTTGCAAGGCTTGCCCTGACACAGTGGACGGTTTCTCAGCATAGAGCCGGTTAGTTCAAAGGACTCCCTATGGACTTGTACCTCTTTTAAATATACCACAGGTTGCGCCACTACCCCATGTACTTTTACATGATTGATTTGCATGGGATCACATTCTTTGGTTCTTTTAGCTCACACATATAACTGCTGTGCAGCACATTTCTCTTCAGTGGGTTTTATATTTGAATCCTGTGAAGAAGATAAAAAAAACTAATAATAACCTTTTTAAAATATGTTTTAAAAATGTGTCTAACTATTTATACACATGTCTTGCTTCTGTTTTGTAGATGATCCAGAGGTAGAGGAGGTGGCGATTCTGTGTCCTGGAATTTCTACAACTGCTGTGCATGTGCTATGTTCACACCTAAAAATAATAAATAAATAAATATAAAAATGTTTTAACCACTTGACATCTGGAACATTTACCCAATTTCTTGACCAGGCCATTTTTTTGTAATATGGCACTGCGTTACTAATGCGTGGTCATGCAATGCTGTACCCAAATAAAACATATATCATTTTTTTCCCACAAATAGAGCTTTCCTTTGGTGTTATTTGATCATCTCTGTGTTTTTTATTTTGTGTGCTATAAATAACAGACTGACAATGTTTATAAATATATATATATTTTTTACTTTCTGCTATATAACATTTCCAATAAAACATTAAAAAATTCAAATTTCTTCATAAATTTAGGCTGTATTCTGCTACATGTGTTTGGTCAAAACATACACCAATAAACACATATTGATTGGTTTGCACAAAAGTTGCATCTACAAATGATGGGATATTTTTAGTTAGTTTTATTCATTTTTTTAATAGTAATTGCGGTGATTACTGACTTGTAGCAGAACTGCGATATTACCATGGACACTAACACTTTTTGTGAACCAGTGACAATAATTTAGTGATCAGTGCTATGAATATGCACTGTCACTGTATTAATGACTCTGGCTGGGAGGGGGTTAAACATCTGGGGCAATCAAAAGGTTCACTGTGTGCCTAGCCAGTGTTTTTGTGTGCTGTGTTAGATGCTTTTACTAAGGAAAGTAATATATTTTATTCCATGCTTTGCAGAAACACAAATCCATTACTTCTCCCCTGTCAGAATGTTGATCTGCCTTGTTTACTTAGGCAGATCTTTGTTCTGGGGCGGTGAATATCTAGCGCCTGGCACCCACAGATTGGCTTCTACTGCGAATAATTATGGTATGTGATTCTACAAAGAAGGGCCGCCCTGTAGCAGTATATCTGTTATGGGGTAATCTTTAAGTGGTTAAATAAACACTTGAAAGAACACATGTTTAAAATCGTTAGGACATTAAACAGCAAAAAACTGTGTGTTTGTACAACATTAAAACCACTGACATATTTACCAAAGGCCAAACCAGTGCATGATTGGCCCATTACAATTAAACTAAAATACACTACTTCTCTACTTGTTTGGGAATCTCCCACTGTCAAGGTGCACCTCTAAGAACACATAGCATTGACTCGGCTTGTTTTCTAGGTTCAGAGTGCCCCTTTAACTGTCGGGTTGCATCTTACACCATCTGTGCCTCTTTGGGCTGGGTTCCCACTGCTGTGCAGAGTGTCTCACAGCCGGGGTCTGGTGCGTCCCTGTTTATCATTTCAGGTCTGATTTCTGTCTAAATTTTTGGCTGAATTCAGACCTGAAACAGATCAGCAGACACACAGGACTCCTGTGAAATTTGCTCCAGAGCCCCTCCGGAGATGTGTGAACCGGCTCCATTGAGAGCCGGTCACAGTCTCCTGACATATGAATTGAATACGGGGAAACCCGCATCTAATTCGCAATAGTGTGAACCCAGCATTAAGTGCAATGGAGTGCCCCTTTCTAAAGCCTCATACACACAATCGGACCTTGTACAAACTTTCCAGTGGATTTCTGTACAAAGGGCGTTGTTCTCAAACTTGTATTGCATAAACACGATTGGACTTTTAGACAACAAACACGAACGTAGTGACGTTACAACGTACTGACGACACTACAAACGAAGACGCTCAATTCTCTGGCTTCACCCTTCGGACTCTTTCTGCTAATTTCAAATTAGTAGATGTTTGGTCAGTGCTGATTCACGTTTTTCAGTTCTGTGCATTACTTTGCATTTCTGACCATTCGTAGAGGAACCAGCCATGTTGCGCAATCCTAGGGGAGAGCGTGCTGTTTATGGGCTTTGAGTTCTTGCTGTGACTCTAGCCCGGTCCAGGAATAGTCGGAGTAGTAGGATGAGGAGTATTTGGGCCAAAACTTGGCTACTTTATCGTGACCAATTTAGCCATATGCCCTTGCTGTGTGAGCTGCAGGAGAATAATCCAAATGATTATCGGAATTATCTCCGGATGACGGACTCCTGCTTTCAGCAACTATTGTCCTTGCTGTCCCCCTATATCATGAAGCAGTACACCTGCATGAGGGCTGCTATTCCAGCAGAGCAAAGTTTACCACTGGTATCTCTCCCCAGGCTCTGGGAGTCATTATTCCTGAGACATGTAGTGCTATTATCCAAGTCCTGCAGAAGGACTATATTTGTGTAAGTTTTTTGCTTTAATATCACCTTCATGTTTTCTAATGTATTTTATACATTTTGTATTCCATCCTTCCCATTTTTGTAATATGCTGTGAATGAATGTCCTCGTTGTCCTCATGCTTGCTGTAACCTTTTTAGGTGGCCTACATGCATAATTTCCTTCACTAACCTCACCAGCATGCTACCCTGGGCCCATACACACCTAGCCTAGTAACTTAACACAGTATTTTTTATGCTTCATTTTTATGTTTACCCTAAATACCCCCTAAAATGTGTCCCAATCTTATTCCTGTCCTTAAATTCATGCAGAGTGCAAGAGTCCCTTTTTGGTGGTGCAAACACTTATTTTTTTATCCCCCCCAAAAATAAAATAAAAAAAAAGCAGAGTCAACCGATAGAACTACTCTATCTGCTGATTTTGATAAACACATACACAGTATACCTTATTTTTTGAGTTAAGATCACTGCATAAATTCTCAAAAGTATGTAATGCAAGGGCCTGCCTGATTACCTTCAAAAGGTACAAATTATACGTTCGTTATGATGTATTTAGCATTATGAGGGACTCCCACCATCCCTGTGCTGTGTTCATTATGAGGGGCTCCCACCATCCCTGTGCCGTGTTCATTATGAGGGGCTCCCACCATCCCTGTGCCATGTTCATTATGAGGGGCTCCCACCATCCCTGTGCCGTGTTCATTATGAGGGGCTCCCACCATCCCTGTGCTGTGCTGACTTCCTGGGTTTTTAACTTAATCATAACGATTAATCATAATTAACGAACATTGTTATTATTTTGTCCAATATATGTAAAAATGTGTATAGATTTGGACAATGTGCATTCTTATTTGCGGATTATGCCACTTTTTACCTGTCCACTGGCCTGCCAATCTTGTAAAGATGGATGGTCAGGCAAAATTAAACTTAATTTTTAATGCATTTAGCTCTCATGGAAGTGTAGAGGTTTACTTGTCAAAAACATCTCCCCATTCAACCCCCCCTAACATTTTTAAAATGTGCCACCAGAGGGGGTGAGGGAGCATATAATTCTTATCTTTTTTTGTAAATACACATTTAATTGTTATAATATTATGTTGCCCCACAATGTTTGTGTCCATAATGGTTGAAATTTTATGTGCTCAAGTCTTAATTTTTTTTTATTTGTTTGACTCCACAGTTTCCTTCAAACACCCAGCAATGGCAGGATGTGGCGGCCCAGTTTGACAATTTATGGAATTTCCCCAACTGTGGAGGTGCCATTGATGGCAAACATGTGACGATAGTCCCACCACCAAACTTGGGATCGTATTATTTTAATTAAAAAGGGTTTTGCAGCATAGTTCTGCTTGCTGTGGTGTCAACCAACTATTAGTTTATGTACGTAGATGTTGGGATGAATGGACGCCACTCTGATGGAGGTGTGATGATGCGTGCAGAATTTTATGATCGTCTACAAAAAGGGACCTTACATTTGCCAAATGATCAGGACAATATTGAGGGACAAAATTTTGTCTTTGTGGCAGATGAGGCCTTTTCTTAGGGGGAACATATTCTAAAACCCTTTCCAATGAGGAACCTCACCCCAGAACAAAGAATTTTCAACTATCGCCTCTCTCGTGCCCGAAGGGTCATGGAAAATGCATTTGGCATCCTTTCCCTTAGATTTAGCCTCTTTTTAACTGCCATAAACTTGGCAGAATATAAAATTAATCATGTAGTTTTATGCTGCTGCATCCTCCATAATTTTTTTTTTTTTTTTTAACTTTGAAATTTTTTTATTTAGTTTTTCATGGTATATAAGACATACATAGTGGTTATATACAAAGTAATTGTATAGAGAAGAAAAGAATACAGATTACATGGAGCATAAAGTAAAAGTAGGCTGCATATCCTTGGTTCGTTCCAGTAACAGTTGATATTAAAAGATATAACAGGGTTTCCAATAAGACTGTTTGAGTCTTTAGAAATTGAGGGAGTAGCCTGTCACCCCTTTCGGGAGCATACTGTGAGCAGGCTTGCCATTTACTCTCTCAGGAACTGCTTTTGTGACCCGGAAGGCAGTCACTCTAAATAGATCATGCAGTATAAACAATACCTTAGATCTGAAACCAAGTAACACTAAAATTAACTTTTTTAAATATGTACTAGCTGAGAATCAAAGTGCTTATACTAAGTCCTAATATTAAACATAGTCATTCTTCAGTTTTATAGCTAAAGTCATCAATCCCTTTACACTTTTTCATCTATAGCACCCTAGACGCAATATCTTATTTCAATAACTGCAGTAATGCAGTAAGAAGGGTTGCTGGTTCGAATCCCGACCACGACACTACCTGCCTGGAGTTTGCATGTTCTCCCTGTGTCTGCGTGGGTTTCCTCCGGGTACTCCGGTTTCCTCCCACACTCCAAAGACATGCTGGTAGGTTAATTGGATCCAGTCTAAATTGGCCCTAGTATAGGTATGAATGTGAGTTAGGGACCTTAGATTGTAAGCTCCTTGAGGGTATAGGGACTGATGTGAATGTATAATATATATATATATATGTAAAGCGCTGCGTAAATTGACGGCGCTATATAAGTACCTGAAATAAATAAATAAATAAATAACTGAGTGTTGTAAATATCATCAAAGTCAACACTAGAGGGTATCTTGGATAGTTAACCAACTGTCCCAATATTTATGATAGGTATGCGATCTGCCTTCTTTATGCGCTAACATTTTTTCCATAAGGCTTTGTGATTTCACTCTAGCAATAACTTCACTAATGTTGGGAGGAGTAGGTGATTTCCATTTGTTTGCTATAGTCATGCGTGCTGCAAACAGAATGTGTACCATCACTTTTCTGTGTAGGGTGGGATAGAATTCTAACCCTAAGCTTAGTAAAGCTAGTGCTGGAGAGGGTGTACATATAGTGTTTGAGATTTGTGATAATAGGGAGAATACATCCCTCCAGAAGGTGATTAGGGCTTTACAATGCCACATGACATGGAGGAGGTTGCCTTTGTGATGGCATTCTCTCCAACATAGTGGTGATAGTGTGGGGTCTATAGTATGGAAACGAATGGGAGTCAAATACCACCGATGGAGCAATTTAAGTGAGTTGTCCCAGTGGTCAACACATGCTGAAGAGGTGCTATTGTTCTTAATTGCTAGTAGCCACTGTGGTAACGTGAAAGACATTTGCAGTTCCGTTTCCCATTTATCCATCATTGGAAGTTTAAGGTGGGAGGTATGGAAGTTACAATATTTATAGCACAGTGATATGCCTTTAGTACCAGATGCATGTTTGTTCTGTAGAAAATTCCAGATGGAAAGTGGGATTTTTATATTTGGGAGTGGCTTTTTTGTGTGTAGTGGTTAATTTGTTGAATCCTAAGGATATCTAGGGCAGTTGGGTTCACTATATCATCTGTAGAAAAGTGGACGCCTTTTTGTTTCCAGTGATGTGTGGAAAAGTTGTGTATAAGATATTCATAGGTTGTAAGGGGTATATTAAGTTTAAAGAGTATTTCATTAGGAAAGTGATTTCTGATCAGTAACGACCAGGCTGAAAGTGTTGCTTGTATGGTAGGGTATGGTGGAGTAAAAGGTTTGTAATGGATAGCAGAGGCCATTAACAGTGCTACCAGGTCATGTCCTGGTGTGATTTCGCGTTCAATGTGAGACCATAGATTATCCTCCTGGCAAGAGAACCAATATTTCGCTTGGTCCAGCAAGGACGCTTGGTAATAAACTTGGGCGTTGGGTAGACTTCCACCTCCTATATTCTTTTGTTTATAAAGAGTTGATAGAGCCACTCTGGGTTTTTTGTTTTGCCAGATAAACTTGTT
The DNA here is from genome assembly GCF_042186555.1 of Aquarana catesbeiana. Classification (NCBI taxonomy): domain Eukaryota; kingdom Metazoa; phylum Chordata; class Amphibia; order Anura; family Ranidae; genus Aquarana; species Aquarana catesbeiana. The sequence continues at coordinate 702,881,134 of NC_133324.1, read as the reverse complement.
CAGGTGTGAGGCTAGGTTCCTGAAGAACTTTTGTGGGACGGGGATTGGAAGAGTTCTGAAAAGGTAGAGTAACTTGGGGAGTATTTGCATTTGGTAAGCTGCTATGCGTCCCACCCATGTTAAGTGAATTTTGGATAGTTGGTCAAGTTCTTTCTGTATTTGTAATAGCAGGGGTAGATAATTGGTGGTGTACAAGTTAGAGGTAGGGTGGGTCAATTGTATACCCAGGTAAGTGATAGAGGGTGAATCCCAATTGCAGGGGAATATCTCCTGAAGCATAGATATATTTTGCGTGGAGAGGTTTAAAGGCAGAGCGTAGCATTTAGAGGTGTTAATTTTGTGGTAGGTTATTTTCCCAAAGTCATGTAATATTTTTTTAATTGTGTGTAGGGAAGATTTAGGGTTCGATAGTGTTAGTATAACATCGTCGGCAAAAAGTCCGATTTTGTGATCCTCCTGTCCTACTGTAAGTCCTTGGATGTCAGTATTGGTCCTTTTGAGTTCCGCTAGCGGTTCGATTGCTAATGAAAATACAATTGGGGATAGTGGGCATCCTTGACGGGTACCATAAGTTAGGGTGAAGGGATCAGATAACATGCCTGAGGTATATACTTTAGCTGTGGGGTTAGAATATAGGGACATTATCGCCTTGTGAACAAATCCTTTTAGTCCGAATTTAGTGAGTGTTTCTGATAGGTATTTCCAATGCACCCTATCAACCGCTTTTTCTGCGTCTAAAGCTACAAATATACTGGGAGTTTGCGTTAATTCTGCATTTCTTAGAAGATTTATCATTCTTCTGGTACTATCAGGGGCTTGTCTTCCTCTGACAAATCCCACCTGATCCAATCCTACCAGGGTAGGGGTGACTTCCATCAATCTATTGGCGATTGCTTTGGCATATATTTTGAGATCCGAATTTAATAGGGAGATGGGTCTAAAGTTTTGGGGATGGGAGGGGTCCTTTCCTGGTTTTGGTATGGTAACTATTATGGCCTGTAGCATTTCAGTCAGAAAACTACCTATTTCTGCTGCTTTATTAAAAACCTCTACCAATCTGGGAATCAAAAGGGGGGAAAATGTTTGATAATACTCCGCTGAGAAACCGTCTGATCTGGGGGATTTATTTTTTGGGAGACATTTGATCACATTTTCGATTTCAGCTTCAGTAAACGGCCTATTCAATGTATGTAGTGTGTTGTCGTCTATCATAGGAAAATTAATTTTTTGGAGAAAGTCTGTGATGTCTGTCTCTGTGGGTTGGTATGTGTTCACATCTTGATTAAGATCGTATAGGGATTCGTAGTAGTCTTTGAAGGTGTTAGCTATATCTTTGGGGTTATTATATATGCTATCGTTCTTGTGGTGTTTAAGCACTGATATATGGGCCCAAGCTTGGCGTTTTTTAAGTTGTGAAGCTAGAATTTTGCACGCTTTATTACCGTGGGAGTAGTATGAAAGCTTAAGCCTTTTAAAGTATAAGTCATAATCATTTTTTAATGTTAGTTTCAGTTCTTCCCTGCATTTGTTTAGTTGGAGGAGTAGTGAATGATCGGGTGATTGTTTGTGTTTGGTCTCCAGGTCCGAAATGTGTTTGTGTAGTTGTTCTATATGCCACATTTTTTTCCTTTTTTCCCTAGCAGCTATGTGGATAAGTACCCCTCTGGAGAAGGCCTTGTGTGCACACCATACTGTGCTAGGGTGAGTACCCTGGTTTTCATTTAATGTAAAGTATTCTTCTAGTTTCTTTAGAATTTCTTCCCTAATGTTGGGTAGAGAAAGAAGGTAGGTGTTGTTACGCCATAGGGGTGTAATGTTGGTTTTGCGGGTATCCATAATGTCTATCGTAATTGGGGCATGGTCAGACCATGTGATAGTATGGATGTCCGCTTTGACCACATTTTGTAGGGTGTATTTATCTGTGAGGAAGAAATCGATCCTAGAGTAGGATTTATGTAATGATGAGAAGTACGTGTAGTCGCTCTCTGTGGTGTGGAGGCATCGCCACGGGTCGTATAGTTCCTCTGATAGGCAATAATGGCCCAGGGATGGTCTACGCCTCCTCCCCACCGAGGAGGAGTCCATTTTGTCATTCAAAATCACATTGAAATCCCCACATATCAGTAAATTGCCTTTCTTGAAACATTTAGCCTTTTGTAAGATTTTACGTACGAATCTCACAGGTCTTTTTATGGGAGCATATACATTTACCAGCGTATACATTTGGTTGTTGATTTCAACAATCAAGATTATATACCTACCAAGGTCATCAGAGTATTGTTCTAGCAGTTTGAACGTGACAGAGTCTTTAATAGCTACTAATACACCATTACGTTTGCAATAGTTATTTGCAGTAAAAACGTGCGGGAATTTGATGTGGGTGCAGTTTGGAGTGTTCAGAGTTGAGAAATGTGTTTCCTGCACACAGAGAATGTCACAGTTTTTCTGCAGGGCCGTTTTCCACATCATTCTGCGTTTAAATGGGCTGTTGAGTCCTCTAGCGTTGAGAGACATTAGTCTAAGAGACATTCATTTCTTTTGTGGTGCTTTGAAGCCATCTAGTGGTGCAATTTGGTATTTGTATGAAAAAGGTTAGAGCATCCATTACAGTGGAAAGGGATTTTCTGTTTGTCATACTTGCGAGGTGAAGGCTCCAGTGCGATGGAGGTATCGGTAAAATAACTGTGATAATTAGTAGAGAGAACAATAGAACAGTCAACATTAACTGGGTGAATTTGGGAATATCCCAGAAATCAAATTGGGGTAAAGTCATAAATTTATCTTCCGGTACAGCCGTACATCAGGTGCTACTTACAGTAGCTTCAATGAAGCATGTAAGGTAGATTGGAACTGCGGGGCAGATTTTCCAGTAATGTAGCAGGTAGGTCTCAACGCATGTGAGCGGTGAGAAGCGGTCATCATTTGTGTCTTCCTCTGGAGCCACGGTTATTATAATAGCCCGTTCCAGAGGACGTGGAGCCCATGTCTCCAGGGTTATTCTCGGTAGGAAGAATTGCCCACTTGCGTAGCAACTCCAGGCCTTTTTCTAAGAACGAGATGGCATAAGATTCGTTGCCTCTTTGAATCAGAAGTTTGGCTGGGAAGCCCCATCGATATATTATCTTGTGGTTCCGCAGCGCCTTGGTGATCGGTATTAGGTTGTTCCTGGTGGACATGGTGGCTTGTGAGAGGTCAGCGTATAGGGTGATCCCCGCATACAGATCTGAGAGAGTATTATTTTGCCTAGAGAACCGCATGAGTTGGTCCTTAATATGGAAGAAATGAATCCTTGCGATTACATCTCTATGAATTTTCTCTGGGAGGTGTGGTGGTTTGTGCAGCCTATGGGCTCTATCAATGATGACATCTGCAGGTGTAAGGGTTGGTAGTGTTTTCATCATTAATTGTTGGAGGAATAGGCTCAGATCAGCTGGTTTTATGGATTCGGGGACCCCTCTAAATTTCACGTTGTTCCTGCGTGAGCGGTCTGCAACCTTTAGTCTGAGGGCTTTAAGTTCATCTTCCACATCCACATGCGCATCTACAAGCTCATTATGGGCCGCAGAGAAGTCATCCATTTTAGTCTCCATATCGTCAATTCTGTTACCCAGTACTGTCATTTCTTTGCGTGTGGAGCGCAGGACATTAGTGATGTCTTGCTGTATAGCTCCCCTCAAGGTGAGAATCATCTCCTTCATAGTGATGTCTGTCATAGGCAGACCTGATGTGGGGAGAACATCCAGCTTCTGATTATATTGGTTAGTTTGCTCCATGTCAGTTTCCTCACTATTCAGGTCAACAGTATCAGCTGAAGTGTTTAGCCTCCTCCTTTGCTTAAGAGGGCTGTTTGAGGCTGAAAGTGGGGTTAAAGCTGCGGTGTCCTGGTCAGGGATCTCACTGTCATTATAGCAGGCTGTGCTGCTTTGAGGGGATGACGCGCCGGCGCCATCTTGTGGCAGTCTGGCCGGGACCGTCATGTAAAAGTCGGTCAGCTTTCTGGGTCCCTCCCTCTCCTTTCGTTTGGCCATCAGTGCGGATTAGTTCCCCGCTAATTCCGCCGCTCGTGTGGCCGTTTTATGCTTGCTTCTAGCCGCTGTTAGTAGCTTAGAAGCACCTGGTGGGTCGGAGCTCTCTCTTCACTGCTCCATCAGCTCCAGCCGCCGGCTCCGCCCCCCCTCCATAATTTTTTAAGGAGGAATGCTTCCAGCTACATTGCCTCAGGGCAAAGTGAATAGCCTTTTTCCCAATCAGCTGAAGAGGCTGTGATGCCAGCTCTGGAAAGTGTGCGTGCTGGTTTGGGCTCCCAGAATGCCCGTCTTGTCCGTGAACAATATATGGACTATTTTGTCAGTAGAGGGGCAGTGCCTTGGCAGCAAAATTGACTTGCTGGTTAATTTTTTGACTTATTAATAAAATAATATTTTTCCTTTGAACTACCGTTGTCTATGTTTACTAGCTTTGCAAATAGCCTTGATCTTTGTAATTTTTGCCACTAGTGCAAACCAACCTGATATGCAACATGAGGTGACAATCTCGCTTTGAGCTAACTATTATATTGTGTTGTGTCTTGGCTACACACATTTTAGAGTACACTGTCAATGTAACTACACCAACTTAACAAATATACTGGTATTGAGCATTGAAATAAGAAGCCACACATTGTTTTTTGTTTAAAAAATTTTTATCTGTGCATATTCATGTGCGTTTTGATTTTTTTTTTTTTTTTTCAGAAACAGGCATGTACTAAAACAGAACTTGCATAACTCTGGAACTTACAAAGTTCAACTTCAAAAAACTATGCAAATATCACACATATATGTATTTTTTTTTTAAGAAAATATATATATATTTTTTTTTTGAAAAATAGGCATGTTTAAAAACATAACATAGACAACTATGTAACTTACAAAGTTCAACGTATACAAATTGGAATGTGGACATCATCAAGCAGCAGGAAATGAAGAACATGATAAATGTTTTTTGACGTAAAAAGGGTTTATATGCTACCCAAAACATCTATCATGTTCTTCATTTCCTGCTGCATGATGTCCAGGTGATTCTGCATGGCATCAATTTCGCCTTTCCAGGCCATGATCTGCCCAATGAGCCTTTGGGCGCTTTCCTTCGTGAAACGTTCGGCTTCCTGTTCCACAACCAGCACATCACTTAAAAATGGGTTAAAAAACATGTATTTAGAAATATGCAGGCATACATAGATTACCAGAAGCTGGGGTTTCAGACACTCACCTGGTGGGGTACACTCTCCCACTCCCTCCACTTCTCTTTCCTCCACATCCTTAGTGATGCTGGGGCTCAGTTCACATTGAGCCTGGCGAGGTTGGGGATCCGGGCAAGGTTGGGCGTCCTGGTGAGGTTGGGGGTCCCGGCGACCCTGTTGTCTGCGTCTTTTATCCCCTATGAGAAAGAAACAAAAGGTATACTTAGCACACAGATATTTGTGGCCAGAAATAGGAATATGAAACATTGCTTTCAAGTGGTGTACAATTGTCTGTTTAAGAGGAGATCCAAGTTGAAGACATGATTAAAATTCCCTTTTAACCAAAATGCAATACTTACCTTTTTTGGGCAAGTTTCTCTGGTGTCCCACACTAATGCTCCTGAGTCCAGATGTGTAAACAGCTGCTGAGTGTGTAGGGGTGGCTAGATGGTACCAAGGGATACAGCACCTCATCCCCAAAATAATCAAATATTTAATGGGTATGTGGACGGGGGATTATGGCGGTGCTATAGTCAAACAGATTTCTCAGAGAGAAATAAACAAGAAAAAGTGTAAAAAGCAAAAAGATAAAAAAATACAAAATTTATTGATAATCTAACATAGACAAAATATACATTACAGACAATTCATGTTATACTTAAAAGAAGATTATGGGTACAGGTACTGTAAGTGACCCTAGGGATGTAGAGTGGGCCAGATGGAAAATGGCCGTTGAAGGAGGAGGGCTCGATTTCCTACATGTTTCGCCAAGACATTGGCTTCTTCAGGGAACAGGAGCTCATAAGATAGATAAATAAGACAGTTCTGTGTGATAAACATGAAAAACATGGTAAGAGCAATAATTTGACCAAACACTGCATGGTATAGACAGTAAAGAGTTAAAATTGTGGCTGGACATTCATGCGACCATAGGCTCCACACAAAATACCGGTAATGCAAACATACCTGGGGCGTCAGTGCCCGAGAGGGGAGGGAGGAGAGGGGAAGGGGGAACACAGCCACCCGAGGGGATCCCCGCAGGGGAGCGGGCAGGTCGCGCCGTAAATTATGCCTGCAGGGGGCCTACAGTAGACCTGGCAAAGGAATGTAGAGATAGCCATAAGTCATAATGCACTTGTAATGATAATCTAGGGATAAAGGATTGCACATCTGTGCATTGTATTAAAAAGAATACGTAAAATATATATATATAAATATGAATAAATGTATCTATATCTCTAGAAGGGAGAGTGCAAACTTACATGTATGTTTAAAAACCGTAGAGAAACAAGGTCACAAGGTGCCTGTGGTAGGTGTGTGCACACAGCCAGGAAAAAAACATCAAAATTGGACCAAGTCTGCAATCCAATTAGACCAAGCCTAATTAAAGGAATGAACAACATTAGGGGTGTTGCTATTGGTAACTAGGGCCATATAGGGTAATTATGCCTGTACTTACTTAGTAATATCAGCTATAGAGAGAAATTCTCATAGCAGCACATTCACAGGTATGTAATACCTGTCCTGGGGTTAAGAGGGATGGAAATTACGATACGTCCTGTATAAGATGTAAAAGGACAAGAAAGAAAAAAAAATCAAGAAAAACGAAAAAGATGAAGGTTTTGAGATGTATCTGAGCATAGGCAAGACTGCTGGAAAGAAGTCTGTTACCTAGTCCATCATGGTGCAGAAAATGTTGCTTGAAAGGATCAATATTGACCAGCAAGGTAGAGGGCAGGTCCAAGGTGGATCCTAAAAGATGTGTAGGAGCATAGTAAGTAATTCATGTGGAAAACATGAAGTCAAAGTATTTTGAGAGACAGGAGTTTACCTTGTAGCTGTGTGCAGAGCAGATGCAGGCACGTCCCTCGTCCATCAAGGAACTGAGGGACTGGCCGGTTACTTGTATGCCCCCCACGCCTGATCAGATAATGATCAGGTGTGCGGACGCTTAACGAGGGGTATCCACAGCTGCGCACTGCACGGTGCCTCGGAACTACGTGTTCCATCATGCACCGCGTGCGCATGCTCAGAGCGTACGGACCATGTGGCGAATGGGGAGGCGAACAGCCCTGGAATGGGAGGTGCCAAGGTGTCGCCTCATCCAATCTGCCGATGGAGAAAGAGGGCCGGAAAGTCTGAGAACAGACGTGGGCACCCAGGGGCAGACAGAGGTCTGCGCCTTGGCGTCCGTACAGGCAAGAACAGCGCTGGCCATGTCAGCCCCAAACGGGGAGAGCCCATGCAGTGACTGCCCACCCCTCACACATAGGCCCCTCCCCCCAATCAGGAGCTAGCCAAGGCGCCAGAGAATGAGTGCAGGCCGGTGGTGGGGCACGGCGGGGCATGAGGGGTAGTGTGCTGAGACACAGGGTAGGGGGACAGAGCCTATACTGCCCGACGATCCACAGGGGTCGCTGGGGAAAGTGGGAAGTACCTGTGTGTCAGCCCACGACGTCCAGCCACAGTGTGTGTAGTGTGCATAGAGAACCACTGGGTCCTAGTATACCAGTGGGATTTGTAACCAAAAAATTAAGAATACAAGACGGGATAAAATGCATCAAAAAAAAACACAATCCTATAACGGAGCTTATATACTGCGACAAATATGTCAAAAGATATTATTCAATAATGACAAGAGGGGTTTAGTATAACAAATGAATACAGACGAGATACACTTATATATTAGACAGGGGTATGGAAGATATTAAGTCAATATAAGAACTTATAGGAAAAAATACATTTATAGCAAATGCAGGTAACACACTATTAAGCATTTGTCAAGGGGGGACTTTATGGAGGAAACCACAGATGGAGCCATGGCAACAAAAAGAGAGAAGAAGATCAGGAGGCTCAGAGGAATAGAGAAATAGAAAGGGGGTAGGGGGCAGAGAGAGGGGGAGACAGATAGGGATGAGATGAAGAAAGAGAACCACAAACGACGTTGTCTAGGGAGTGGGCATAGGAAAAAGAGAATATATGGTGTATAAAAATATTTGTACTAATAAGTATTAAAGAAAGGGCTTGAAGCTGATATATTCGTTGAGTCCTGGGAAGATAGTGGCATTTAATGTATGAATCCATTTAGTTTCAAGTCGTAGTAGTAGGTTGTCAGTACTACCGCCTCTTACATGTGGAGGAATATGTTCAAGTGCGGAAAACAAAATAACGTGGGGATCAGAGTTATGTTGGGCAGCAATGTGCCTATTAATGGCTGTAGTAGTGATGTTCTTGTATAGTGGTTTTATATGATCCCGAATGCGAATCTGAAAAGGGTGCTTAGTTTTGCCAACGTAGAATGAGCCGCATTGGCATTGAGCCAGATACACGACCCCAACAGTGGCACAGGTGACGTAGTGTCTGATGATGGTGTATTTCCATCAGGTAAGTTGACAACTTGAGAATTGGCAACAAATGCACTTATGTCGCATTTACCACATTGATAGGTGCCAGTGGCAGTGGGCCTATGTGCAGTGTCAGTAGAATGGTGGCTGTGAATCAAACGATCACGAAGAGAGGGAGAACGTCGGTAAGTGATATCAGGGTATGTGTTGATGTGTTTGGCAATGATAGGGTCAGATGTGAGTAGAGGCCAAAATTGTTTGAGAACATCTTTGATTTGGGTATGCTGATTAGAGAATTGGGTAATGAGTCGTGTGGGTTGTTTGGAGTCCAATGGTTTGTAGGGAAAAACCAAATCTTTCCGGTTAAGTTTCTTTGCCTTATGGAATGCTTTTTTTTAACAAAGAGTGGCTGTAGCCTCTGTCTAAGAGTCTATTATAGAGGTCATGTGCCGCCCTGAAGAAATCATCCTCATGAGTACAGTTACGTTTGATCCTAACATATTGGCTGTATGGAATACTTCTAAGGAGAGGCTCAGGGTGGGCACTCTGGGCGTGTAGGATTGTATTGCCCGAAGAGGGTTTACGGTATAGAGTAGTGTAGACTTGACCGTTGGGTTGTACACCGATCTGGAGGTCCAGAAAATGGATCTGCGATTGGCTACACTCCATGGTGAACCTCAGGTTATATGTATTTTTAGTAAGGCTTTGTACAAATGAAGATAGTTCTTCCTTGGTACCAGCCCAAAACAGCAGTATGTCATCAATATACCTGTACCAGGATATAATCCTGGACAGGTGGGGGTTGAAGTGAGTCGGATCAAAGAGTTCCCTCTCCCACCCCCCCAGGTACAGGTTGGCATAGGCAGGGGCACACTTGGTCCCCATAGCCACACCCTGCACCTGGAGGAAGTGGGAGGAGCCAAACATGAAGTAATTACGTGTGAGTATGAACCTCAATAGTTCGAGAACAAAGTCCCCGTATTTATCATATTGGGGGCCTCTAGCTCGAATGAGTTTGCTAATAACTGAGATGCCTCTATTGTGAGGGATTATGTTGTACAAACTCTCCACATCAAGGGCTACCAACCATGTGCCAATGGGCAGGGATTGGCCATCTAATATACGAAGGAGATGGATAGTATCCTTTATATATGAGGGCAGAGCTACAACATGGGGTGCCAAATATTTGTCTACCAGTGCACTGGCAGATTCTGTGAGGCATTGACGGCCAGAGACGATTGGACGACCAGGTGGGTGGTGAAGGGATTTGTGCAATTTGGGAAGGGAGTAGAAGGTAGGGGTAGTGGGTTCTTTCACATTAAGAAACTTCCATGTGTTGGAGTCTATGATGCCTTTTTGGTGAGCTGCAAATATCAACTGTTGGTATTCGGATATGTAATGATCAATGAGTGATTTAGAGATTGGTCTATACCACTCACGATTGTTTAAAATATCAAGGCACATTTGTTCGTAAAAGGACACATCCATCACCACCACGTTGCCACCCTTGTCGGCTGGCTTGATGGTGAGTTCGGGATGGTTTTGTAAGGATTTGATGGCCCTAATATGAGCCGGAGTTAGGTTGGAGGGATACGCAAAGTTGAGGTTTAGGCCTTCGATGGTATTAGTGACCTGTTGTACAAAAGCCCATATATTGGGGTTTGTAGAAAGGTTTGGAAAATTCATGGATTTAGGTTTGAAGGAAGCAGGGGGGGGGAAGGGAGCACCAAGGGCGGTGGCCTCAGGATCAGTGAGATCAAGAAAGTCATCGCCATCAGTGCAACCCTCCTCCCAGAGTGACATTAATTCTTCAAGGGCTTGTACTTCCGCTAAGGTAGGGACCTGTTGGGGGGGATTTGAATGCGCATTCTGAGCAGGTACAGTACTAGATTGAGATTTGTCATAGATCACTTTAAAAAGAAGTTTACGTGCAAAGAGATGCACGTCTTTGATAAAGGCAAATTTATCGAAGTCATTAGAAGGACAGAATGTGAGACCTAGTTGAAGTACGTGGATCTGATCCACGTTAAGTGGAATGGAGGATAGATTAATTACATCAGGGGTGGTTGATCTACCTGGATCACTGACGTTTGTGGGTGTGGATCGGGGGATGGGCTTGGGAGGGAGTCCTGGCCCTGTCCTAAAAAAATAGGTGCAAGTTTAGGGTCTGCCACAGCAGAGTTAGCTGGAAACATGGAAGTGATGGTGGGTTCACTTACCCTCCGGGAGGTAGTGTGCGTTTGAGAGTGCGAAGGTGCCGTTGTGCCTGCAAGTGTCTTGGTGGTGGATGATTTGGGGATCGCTGACGACTTGGGTTGTGCTTTAGTGAAAGGAGTGGATACGTGAGCGGTCTTAGAATGACCTGTTGGTGGATGCAGAAGAGGAGTAGGTCCTAGTGTGCGGTGTAGTGACTCCGAGGACATGGCCGATAGATCACCTTTTCTTCTTTTTGCCAATTGTTCCTGTGTCAAATCTTGGTATACAGTGGAGGGGCTGGATGAAAAAGAAGCAGATAAATTATTAGAGGCATGATTGTTCGAGGTAGGTATGTTAGTGGAAAAAGGTTTGTTTCTAAGTTTGGTTTCCTTGGCGTTGTCCCAATTGTAGGCGTAGCCATTTCCATGGGCCGCTAGGTCTCTCAAGAATTTGCTTTCTTTGTCATTGATAGTCGTGAGTGTATACTCCTCCAGGTGTGCACGCAGGATTTTGTCCCGCTTGCTATACCTGGGGGAGGGGAGGCCGAGGGCGTGATCTGTATACCATCGATTGATTGCAACATCAAGTTGTGTCAGCTCGGTGGTATATTCATGGCACAGCATGAAGAGCATGTTGAGAGAGCATGATATGAGATTGCTTTCCCAGGATGTCTTTAATGTGTCATTAATTTTTTTAATATTGGGGAAAAGTTGTATTCTTAATCCCCAGGGGATTATTTTATGTTCCGCATATTTTTCAAAGTAGGTTTTATGCCAGTAAATTCTGACTTTTTTTTCCAAGAGACGTTGTAGTCTGATGAATGCCCTATCTAGTTCAGCGTCGGTTATGGTGGAAGCGTTTTGGGATGCCTGAATACGGGTCATGAGACCCTCCCAGGCCTCTCCGCAGAAGTCTGCCATGGCTCCACCTGGGGTCCTGCAAAAAGGAAGAAGAACAATCCTAGAATGACACAAAAGAAATAAGCAGGTATACGTATATTCCAATAATATGTCACATTAAAGACAAGGTGAAGATAAGAAAGGATGCAGCTTGTCAAAGTAGCATGTAAATGACAAGAGGCAATGGATTTGTTGAAAATACACAAAAGGAAAAAGAAGGGTTCTGTTTAACAAATATATGTTGTATATAATGGGAGTATTAAGATAAATATATCAGGGACCAAAACTAGCCAAGAGGACCATAAGCATTAAAGCTTGTATTACTCAAAAAGTGTAGGGTCACTTACAGTACATGTACCCATAATCTTCTTTTAAGTATAACATGAATTGTCTGTAATGTATATTTTGTCTATGTTAAATTATCAATAAATTTTGTATTTTTTTTATCTTTTTGCTTTTTACACTTTTTCTAGTTTATTTCTCTCTGAGAAATCTGTTTGACTATAGCACCGCCATAATCCCCCGTCCACATACCCATTAAATAGCTGCTGAGTGTCCTCTCCTTACATTACACTGATTCTATTTAGCAATGAATTCAAATTTCAAAGACATCTAGACAACAATGTCTTAAACTTCGTTCAATCAGACAAATTATCATGACCAAAACAGTCATAACCCTATATCAGCTAAAGACATCGTATTTATTGGCAAATGATCACTGTTTGTCCCTATGAACGTTGTTTTCTACATACGAACATTGTTTCCTACCTACGAACCATTAAGTACAACAGTAAAGAAAAGCACATGGAGCAGTGAATAATCATAAATAGGAACACACGACAAGTACTTACTTTTTCGAAGCACCTTTTTTATTTTCATATACTGATCCGGCTCCCTGGTTTTTTATGTCGGACCAGCGCTTCCTCAATTGGTCTTACTTCCGTCGTACCCCAAACTTGCGGTCCAGAGTCCTCACAACACGAGACAGGATTTGGTCCTTTAGTAAATTTGGATGGGGGTATGGACCATGTTTCCCATCATAGTCCTCCCTGTGTAAAATATCCACCATCTCCACCATTTCAGCAAAGGACATGTTAGTGGCCTTACATCTCCTCCTCCTGGATCGTGATGTTTGTGGCTCTGGCCTTTCCTCCTCACTAGAAGATGATACATCACACATCTGTGTCTCCGCCATGTTGCTTCTCACTGCGCACCGAAGAGAGAAGGGGTGGGGAATATTACAGAAAAAGAACGTCAGGGGCAGACAACGCGAGCGGAGTTTCACGCATGCGCCGTCTAATGTCAAGCTCAAAATATTTTACAGCGCACACATACAAGAATGACATTTCCTGCAGGGCTAGTTAAAAACACCTGAACACCTGAACATATTCAAAAAATACGGGGGTTTGGTCACACTATATGGTCATATAGTGCTAAGCCCACTTACTGCGACAAAGTACCCCGAATTAGTGGGTCCTACACTAGTAATAGATCGGAAGATCCTCTGTCTCAACCATGGGAGCTGAACTCCTCTATGTGGGAGAACTGAAAGGGATACATCCTAATCACTGGTGGCCACTAAATAGGAGGTAATGAGGAGGGGGAGGGGTGCTCCAGCCCAAAAACCTGGTCAGGGCCTATTACAACATACAAGTACATATTTGGGGGGCACACCATACAATGCATTTAAATTCAAGATGGTGCTGCTGTAAGACCTATAAACAGTACTAAATATTTTACAGCGCACACATACAAGAATGACATTTCCTGCAGGGCTAGTTAAAAACACCTGAACATATTCAAAAAATACGGGGGTTTGGTCACACTATATGGTCATATAGTGCTAAGCCCACTTACTGCGACAAAGTACCCCGAATTAGTGGGTCCTACACTAGTAATAGAATGGAAGATCCTCTGTCTCAACCATGGGAGCTGAACTCCTCTATGTGGGAGAACTGAAAGGGATACATCCTAATCACTGGTGGCCACTAAATAGGAGGTAATGAGGAGGGGGAGGGGTGCTCCAGCCCAAAAACCTGGTCAGGGCCTATTACAACATACAAGTACATATTTGGGGGGCACACCATACAATGCATTTAAATTCAAGATGGTGCTGCTGTAAGACCTATAAACAGTACAAAATATTTTACAGCGCACACATACAAGAATGACATTTCCTGCAGGGCTAGTTAAAAACACCTGAACACCTGAACATATTCAAAAAATACGGGGGTTTGGTCACACTATATGGTCATATAGTGCTAAGCCCACTTACTGCGACAAAGTACCCCGAATTAGTGGGTCCTACACTAGTAATAGAATGGAAGATCCTCTGTCTCAACCATGGGAGCTGAACTCCTCTATGTGGGAGAACTGAAAGGGATACATCCTAATCACTGGTGGCCACTAAATAGGAGGTAATGAGGAGGGGGAGGGGTGCTCCAGCCCAAAAACCTGGTCAGGGCCTATTACAACATACAAGTACATATTTGGGGGGCACACCATACAATGCATTTAAATTCAAGATGGTGCTGCTGTAAGACCTATAAACAGTACAAAATATTTTACAGCGCACACATACAAGAATGACATTTCCTGCAGGGCTAGTTAAAAACACCTGAACACCTGAACATATTCAAAAAATACGGGGGTTTGGTCACACTATATGGTCTAATGTCAAGCTAACACGCGGTATGAACAAAGGCGTCATGATGTTCGGAGAGCGGAGTTTTCAAACATAGGCAGTGTATATCAGTCAAACGAGTGTGTGATGTAACGTAACGTCCTTATTAGGCGCGATACGAACGGAAGACGAGAGTAGCCGCGAAAAGAAGGTACGTTTCTAAATTCTGTCGCTACCGCTAGTACTTTTAAATGACTGTTTTTTGCTTTGGAAATGTAATTTTGCTCTCAAACTGTTTTTACATACGGGAAACATGCACAACTTTACAGGCATACCATACACATCCACACCCCCCAACCCACCCACCCAGTTACGAAATGTAAAGGAATATTTCACTTTTATTGTTTCACTTTTAAACATTATTAAAGTCCATGGACCCAGGTCCCCAAAATCTTTATGGCAATCAGCTTGCATATTATCCATTAAAATTATCACTTTTGAATTCTCCCATAGACTTTTGTAGGTTGTTCCGCGGCTTTCGAATTTGCTGAAAACAACATAAATGGTTTGCTATTCAGCGAACGGGTGAACAGCCAATGTTCAAGTCAAACTCATGTTCGACCTGAACATACAGCCCATCCCGACTGCTTAAATAAAGGCCTATATTGTGACCAGATTATGAGCTATATGCCACCCATTATGGTTTGTCTTGTGTTCTGTTTTGCAGTCAGCTTTGAATTCACACAAATTCCTTAGCCAGTTTATCGAACAATACAGAGAGCTCACGTGTCTGTGGCAAGTCAAACAAAAATTATTGCAATAAAACCAAGAGGATGGCAGCAATTGATAAACTGGTGGAATTTGCGAAGACCCCAGAGCAACCTACAGTTTGATAAAGACCAAAATTGGGGGCCTTAGAATCATGTATAACAGGGAACGAAAGAAGATTGACGAATCAAAAAAATCAGGAGCAGCAGCTGAAGATGTCTATGTTCTCAAGCTGTGGTATTTCAACAGCCTAAATTTTTTGTCGGATCAAACTGTACCACGCAGATCTCTCTCTACACTACCCTCTGCATCAGCTGAGGCCACCAATACTGAGCCTGATCCTACACAGGATGAAGAGGAGGAGGAGCTCAGCTTGACCCAGGTATAGCATTGTTTAAAAGCTTGGCTAAAAAATATAAATGATTTAATTAGATGGTAGTAATGCATAGTAATTTGTTGTCTTAAAAAAGTGAGTTCCATATCAATAGACAGTAGTGGCCAAAAAGGATTAGGACAAGAATGAGAAATGCTGGAGTCAGAATGATAGTCTTTACTATTTAGACACATTCCAAATTAAAAAGTAATGACCTGAAAAGTGTTTGTGATTGATGTCCAAAAATTAAAATGATGTTGGTTTTACACACACAGGAACTTTTGAGCCAAGAATAGGCTGGGCCCAGCAGCCAGATGACAACTGAGTGCAGAATCCCTCCCCTGCATCCTCCCAAAAAAAAGGGCCAGGAAGAGTCAACACCTGGATGGATAAGGCCACAGCTGAGTTCTTAACTAGGGCTACAACTGTAATCACCACAGCACCCGATAGTGCTGAAGGGTTTGGCTGTTTTACAGCTAATAAGCTCTGTGAGCTTGATGCAGATCAAAGGGAGCTATCTGAGGGTATAATCATTCAGCTCTTCAGCAAGGTCAGGAAACGAGAGCTAACCACTAAATCACATGTGTGTCATTTGAACCAAACACCTCCACCTCCTCCACAACAAGCATACCCACCCCAGCAAACCTACCCACCTCAGCAAACCTACCCACCCCAGCAAGCCCACCCACCTCAGCAACATGGTGGTCAGTGGCAAAATCAGCCCCAGGATCCACAACAAGGCCAGTGGTCTGGGGAGTTTAGGGGCTACTAATTTAGCATGTTGTTTTTTTTTATTTAAGTATGATTTAATAGGCTATTTTTTTTTCTGTGTATCATTTGCTCTTTTGGTTTCTAATTTTGAATTTTGAATTGTGATGACAGAGAATATGTCTAATAATTTAGTAATTTTATTTATGTTGTGAATGCACAATAAACAAAATGGCCAAAAAAAGACAACATTTTTTATTGATATCACTGGAACACAAATCCTATGTAAAATATGTTTGTCTGTACTCTGTCAGTATCACCAGCAAAGCAGATTTACTATTAAGCCATTAAAAAGAAAAGAATGTGCGCTGCATTTAGAAATTTCATAATTTGACACATCACGAATGTGCTATCTCCATTATGAACGATAGTTTTACAAGACCCCCCGCTTCGTGCTGGTCCTTGCCTCTGAGCATGCGTGTTTGTACTTTGGACTTTGGAAGTTTGTCCGATGGAGCGTACACAAGATCGGATGTTGCTCCAAAACAGCTAATTTGCATGTTTGTTGTCAAAAAGTCAGATCATGTGTATGGGCCTTGAGGCTCAGGCACTACCATATGCTTTACATAATTCACTGAAGCTTGCTTGAAAGTGGCAACATGCAAGCAACACTGACATGCTAAACAATCCATTTACCATGTGCACCTAAGGTTTAAGCAACTTTTTTAAGCAACTTTTTTTAAGCAACATTTTTTAATTGGTTGTGTCTGGCAGGCAGTACTGCCCAGCAAGCACAACAGGAGGTATAGTTCCCACCACAGCCATGCAGCAGAGTATCGCAGTTGTGGCATGTGTTCACCCCCAGCCATTTCCCCTTCAGCTAAAGGGGGAGCAGTTGGGGGGAGCTAAAACCTTGTGGCTGTGCTGCATTTTTACACCATTAATTTAAACAAGCCCTAAGACTGCACTGATTCTAGCATTATTATTATTATTATACAGGTTTTATATAGCGCCAACAGTTTGCGCAGCGCTTTACAACATGAGGGCAGACATTACAGTTACAATTTGGTACAAGAGGAATCAGAGGTCCCTGCTCATTAGAGCTTACAATCTAAAAAGAAAGGGTCAATTGATACAAAAGGTAATAGCTGTGGGGGGATGAGCTGATGGAGGAAGTAGAACAGTGTTAAGCTGGCCATACACCTATAGATTATCTGCAGATTTTCTATGGTTAGATGGAAAAAGTGCAACAGATTTCTCCATGTTTGCTAAACTGTGTGGATGGAGGAATCTCCCACTTTTTCCATCTAACCATAGAAAATCTGCAGATAATCTATAGGTGTATGGCCAGCTTTAGTTAGAAGCAGGATAGGCTTCTTTAACGAGAAGGGTTTTCAGAGATCGCCTAATGATGGATGGATAGATTAGGGGACAGTCGGACAGATTGGGGTAGGGAGTTCCAAAGGATGGTAGAAGCTCTGGAAAAATCCTGGAGGCAAGCATGGGAGGAGGTGACAAGGGAGCTAGAGAGTAGGAGGTCTTGGGATGACTGAAGAGAGCGGCTTGGTTGAAATTTTGGGATTAGGTTAGTGATGTAGCTGGGGGCAGAGTTATGGATGGCTATAGATGTTGTTATCCTTTTTTATTTTCATAGCAAATTGCCAAATTGTGTGTCTTTCTGTATTTTTTTGTATCTTTTTCAGTAAATCCTTTTTCTTTGTATATCTTTTATGCACTGCCCACTTTCGGGATATTAAATGATAAAATTAATAAGTGACTTCTGTGTACTAAGCTAGTACTCATATCTCTGGAGAGGTTGTTGTATTTTAGCGCCTAAGTACTCTGTCTAAGTTACATGCCAATCGGTATGAAATTGCACTGCGTGTTGGCAGATTGCATGCAGATTGTACGCTAACAGATCTGCCAGATGAAGATCTGTGTGTGTGGTGGCTCAGCAGACTAGTCTGCGGAGAAACTGTTGGGTGGTGGCAGGCTATCGTTTATTGTGTGTCTGGTGTGTGGGTCACAGTGGGAAGAGTGATTAACACCGGGGTTCAAGCTTGCAGGATAGCTGGAGGTACCCTAAAAGTGTGTGCTAATTACTAGACTGCTCCCCAACCCTTAGAGTGCACCAGATTGTATGTAAGATTTGTATCTGCCTGTGTGTGGTCAGCTAGCTGGATTGGAGTGGAGTCTCCCTCTAGTGGTGGCCGTAGTGCCGGCTGTGAAAGTGCCACAGCCAGTCTTACATGCTCAGTATAAGTCCCCCCTTATTCCGTTAGTTCCTCATATACCCCAGTCACGGAACGCACATCGCGGTTAGCTAGTCACCGTGGGCGTGCGTAATGCATGACAGATTAGTATGGTAGTGATCCCTTGCATCTCAGGCCCAACACACATTTTGTGTAGAAGGAGTGCACATTTGCACACTGCTCACAATAATTTTAGTGTGTTTGGTGACTACACATACACTTTACTACAATCAAAGATTTGTGTGTGACACTGACTAAATAGAGTTTTGTGTGTGCAAACACTATATATACACATTACAAATCATTCCTTCAACAAAGACAATTAGATGTTTCTCTGTTAAAAAGAATAAGATCAGAGAAAAAAAAACAAGATCATGTGATCAGTCTTATATTTGTGTGCCCTTTATAACAAGAATAGCACATTTCTTATCCAATAGATGGTTTGTAAGGTTACACTTCCTGCTGTACAGCACTCTGTTCACTGCAAAGAGGTAGAGGTAAAGTTTAGGCGGGGATAACACAATTACATTCTTCTCTTTTCACCACCCACATGAAGGCCCAGAAACACCCACATAAAGAGAAAGAGGAGAGTGGAACACCTTATATTCATCCAAGGTAGGTTTGAGGGTATAGTCAGGGTTAATTTTATTGGCCAATAATTGCCAACCTGTATAATAATACCCCTTATACCACTAGTCCATTGTTGATTGGAATAACAATAGGTGATCAACAATCAAAAATGGTTGCTCTAGGGACCAAATGAACATATGTAAAGAGAAGAGGAGAAGGAGAGAACCTTCAAAAGACAGTCCACTCAAGGGCATGCGGGTATTAAACCTAAATATCTTTATTGATTATCCCAGTAAAAACAGTGTCACTATCCAAAAACCATTAATTAAAAATAGGACAGAAAGTCCTACACAGCACTGGTGGCCACTGATGTTTTCCACATACATAAATCACTCATGCATCCATACACACTTCAGCTTATTGAAAAGACCCGGGTCTGATGTATATTTCATTTACTTCCCAAATTAAGTTTATGAATAGATTTATTATTGCCGCTTCGGTCCTTACTGAATAAAGTGCAGGTGCTGGTGATTAGCAAGATATCCGTCCGGATATTGATAGTGAGGAAAAACAGACTTCAATGTATGGCAGGTTGGTAAATTAATAATTAGATAAATAGATGAAGTGTCCCCGTTTGGCCGGCTATATATCAGCAGTTGGAAAACAAGAAGCTATATTAGGTAAGGAAACAAACGGCAGATAGCAATATATGGTGTGCCTCCGTATATGTTGGAGCACTACAGAGCTCACCGTTTGACGTCTTCAACCAAAGAGTTCCAAGATCCATACAGGACTGCGATAGCCACCTTGTCTCGGTGTGGGGGAGCAGACATGCGGTGTGCTCGCCCGTACTGACAGGAGCTGTTGTTTCCGGGTCTTCCGTAGGGAAGTACGGTGTGTCAGAGGGTTCACGAAGTGTTCCGCGCTAGGTCTGTAGGTTTACCAGGGGAAGCGCTTAGTCCCAGTATTCACCGCAGGGCTCAACCCGCCATCTTAGAAAGTTCTCAGGTCGCTTCTGTATGTGCATGCTCTGAAGAAGCTTGGCAACAAGTGAAACGCGTAAGCGTCTAACCTGTGCACTGGTGGGACATGGATCTCCACACATGAATGAGGAATCAACTTTTGCACATACAGAAGCGACCTGAGAACTTTCTAAGATGGCGGGTTGAGCCCTGCGGTGAATACTGGGACTAAGCGCTTCCCCTGGTAAACCTACAGACCTAGCGCGGAACACTTCGTGAACCCTCTGACACACCGTACTTCCCTATGGAAGACCCGGAAACAACAGCTCCTGTCAGTACGGGCGAGCACACTGCATGTCTGCTCCCCCACACCGAGACAAGGCGGCTATCGCAGTCCTCTATGGATCTTGGAACTCTTTGGTTGAAGACGTCAAACGGTGAGCTCTGTAGTGCTCCAACATATACGGAGGCACACCATATATTGCTATCTGCCGTTTGTTTCCTTACCTAATATAGCTTCTTGTTTTCCAACTGCTGATATATAGCCGGCCAAACGGGGACACTTCATCTATTTATCTAATTATTAATTTACCAACCTGCCATACATTGAAGTCTGTTTTTCCTCACTATCAATATCCGGACGGATATCTTGCTAATCACTAGCACCTGCACTTTATTCAGTAAGGACCGAAGCGGCAATAATAAATCTATTCATAAACTTAATTTGGGAAGTAAATGAAATATACATCAGACCCGGGTCTTTTCAATAAGCTGAAGTGTGTATGGATGCATGAGTGATTTATGTATGTGGAAAACATCGGTGGCCACCAGTGCTGTGTAGGACTTTCTGTCCTATTTTTAATTAATGGTTTTTGGATAGTGACACTGTTTTTACTGGGATAATCAATAAAGATATTTAGGTTTAATACCCGCATGCCCTTGAGTGGACTGTCTTTTGAAGGTTCTCTCCTTCTCCTCTTCTTTTTCCAGAAACACCCACAGTAACCCTAGGACCCACCCACATCAACTCCCCAGAACTGCTACAAGTGACCCCCATAGCCTACTTTGAAACTACAAAGGCTCAAAGAATTGTGGAACATGTAGTATCAGGACTGGTAAAGGAAGAAAACAGGAAGTCAGAGAACTTTGAAATTCAGCTAGGAGAACGAATGACATCACAGACACAGAAATCTGCTTTATACAGCTTAAGTAGATAAGTTACACACAATCTGACACTGGGGTTGTGATCCATTTACATGCACAATGCATCTGTTGTTTTGTGAAGGAAAATCTGGAGTTCTTCTTTAACTGCTTGCTGACCAGCCGCTGTCATTATACTGTGGCAGGTTGGCATGGCTGCACCAACCGTCGTAGGTGTACATGGGCCACTTTAAGAGCTATAAGGGTTGTGCCACCAGGGCTGATGCGCGTGGCCGGAGGCCGCAATGTCCGCCAGTAACTTGCGATCACTCCTCAGAGAGCCAGAACGGGGCTCTGTCAATGTAAACAGACAGATCCCCATTCTGACAGGGGAGTAGAGAGAGATCTGCTGCTCCTAGTGATCAAGAACGGCGATCTATCTCTACTCCCTGTCGGTCCACTCCCTCCACAGTTAGAAACACCTCCCTAGGGAACACTTAACCCCTTGCTTGCCCCCTAGTGTTAACCCCTTCCCTGCCAGTGACATTTATACAGTAATCAGTGTCTATTTATAGCACTAATCACTGTATAAATGTCAATGTCCCAAAAAAAAAGTGTCAAAGGTGTCCGATCTGTCCACCGCAATGTCGCAGTCCCGCTAAAAATCGCTGATCACTGCCATTACTAGTAAAAAAAAATTAATAATAAAAATGACATAAATATATCCCCTATTTTGTAGACGATATAACTTTTGCGTAAAAACCAATCAATATACACTTATTGCAATATTTTTTTACCAAAAATATGTAGAAGAAAGCATATTGGCCTAAACTGATGAAGAAATGTTTTATTTTTTTGTTGGATATTTATTATAGCAAAAAGTAAAAGATATTGTTTCTTTTCAAAATGTTCGTTTTTTTTTTTGTTTATAGCGCAAAAAATAAAAACCGCAGGGGTGATCAAATACCACCAAAAGAAAGCTCTATTTGTGAGATAAAAAGGACGTACATTTTGTTTGTGTAAAACGTTGCATGACTGCACAATTGTCAGTTAAAGCAACGCAGTGCCGTATCGCAAAAAATGGCCTGGTTATTAAGGGGGTAAATCCTTCCGGGGCTGAAGTGGTTAATGAATGAAAGAGACTTAATGCATTCACTGACCTATGTTCTTCCTGCTTTGGAAGCTACTTGGGTCTATAGTAATATGTATAATGAACATGTCATTAACAGTAGTTGCAATGGCTTTATGGTGTATATTGTAGTGTAGTTAATCTAGAGTGGATTGAATCTGTCATTTAGGCACTGGTTTGTGTGTTGTGAAGATTAAAGCATCAAGTGTCTCAGAGGAATGAGCACCTTATGAGCTGCTTTATTATTAAAGTTGTAAGGTGAGGGATTAGTAATTGGAAAAAATGTTTTAATAAGTACTGGTTTTATAAGAATTAGTCAAGCCATCTAGCCTCATAGCTTTGTTCTGTGAGTACTGAATTTCTTCTTATATTTCATGCTAGGTAATTGGCCAATTTAACGTCTGCAGCTGTATTTATTTACCACTGATAACTGTGTATTAAAAGGGAAAATAATTTGTTTTTCACCTGAGATGTCAGGTGAGTTCTAATGCTTAGTAAGATTAGTCAGAAAAATAATTAGCAAATGTTTTTGTTTGTGAGAATTTTTTTTTTTTTTTTTTTTAACCACTGGGCATACATTGTATTTTCAAATGTTGCTTGAGACATTGGTTCTTTTTTTTTCAAAATCGGAAGCCGGAAGTGACCCTGCTTACCTTTAATGATGTTCATTGAATTAATGGAAAAGTATTTTTACTATGAAGTTTTCTGATATGTGCCTTAGCTAGTATATTTTTTTTCCTTGTCAAAAGAAGTTTATTGAGTATACAATGTTATAAAGATACATAAAGTAAGTTTACAAGGATCTATAAAGTAAGCTCATTGTTTTACAGTAGGGTTTATATAGGTAAATATCATGAAATTTCAAATATTAAACATTGGGTTCACGTAAACCTAAATTAAAGATATATATAATTTCCTTAGTTACTTTTGTAGGTATTTAAATGATTTATACCTACTATACATATTGTTTACAAGTAGAGTGTATATAGGTCAAATAAATTCTGATAATGAGCTTTAATCGTAAGGTGGAGAAAAGGAAAGAGAAAGAAGAAAAAGGATTGAAAGGTAGAGATATGGTCCACAAGGTTGTCCCGCTCGTCAGTTTATTATTCTTTTTAGTTCTCTTTGAAGCCTTAGAATGGGTGTCTCTGTAAGTCATTTAATCTGTTACCATGGCAACAGGACAGAGTCATTGAAGTTTGACAGGAACTGTTGTTTTATCCAAGGATGCCAAAGTTTTTCAAATTTTGGAATTTGATTTTGATCGATGGCTACCATCTTAGCATGGGACATTGTATTATTCATTCTGTGAATTGTTTCTGCTAGTACCAATGTAGGAGATTTCCATGCCTTGGCCACTGTTTGTTTTGCAGCCGTTATTAGTTGGATCATAAGTTTGAATTGGGAGAGTGTTAACCATTCCGGTTTTAGATTAAGTAAAGTTAAATATGGATCTAGTTGTATTATTTTTTTAAATATTTTAGATGCAATCACGAAGACTTCCTTCCAGAAGGTTTGGATTACTGGGCACGTCCACCATATGTGTAAATATGTGCCTATTTCTGGGCATCCTCGAAAACAAAGAGCTGAGGTATTAGGTGAATATTTTGCCACTCTAGCGGGTACAAGGTACCAGCGAGTTAGGACTTTATAATTTGTCTCCAATGCTAAGATGTTGGGTGAAGATGACTTAGATGTGAGCCATATGTTAGACCAGTCCGTGTCTTCTAAAGTTCGTCCCAGGTCTTCTAAAGTTCGTCCCAGGTCCTCCTCCCACCTCTGAACGTAAGAGGGTCTATTAAGATTTGCTACTCCATATAATTGATTATAAAGTGATGAAATTGTACCTTTAGCAAATGGATCTTTTGTACAGATTGATTCAAAAATGGATAATTGGGATAATGGTGTATCCCCCTTTAGGAATGGTGTATAGAAATTTTTGATTTGGAGATATCTAAATATCTCAGAGTTTGGTAGATCATATTTTTCTCTAAGCGATGGGAATGAAAGGAATGATTTAGATGCTATGAAGTCATTTAGTGTCTGAATGCCTGATGTTGTCCAAGCTTTAAAAGAATTTAGGTAGATCCATGCCGGATAAAAGGCCGGATTTCTGATAAAAGAAAGGAGAGGATTGTGTGGAGATTGTAACTGATATTTGGCTTTTAGTTTATCCCAGAGAGATAAGAAGTGTTTAGTTATGGGATTATGAATTTTAAAGCGGTCTTTAGGATCAAGCCATAATAAATTTGATATTAATAGAGGGTCATTTTCTGAAGCCTCTATAAATACCCATAATGGGATTTCCTGTTTTGCATGGTATTTGGACAGACTGGCCAAATGTGCTGCTCTGTAGTAGTTAGTAAAATTAGGGTATCCCAGGCCTCCTTTATTTTTGGGAAGATGTAGTGTGTGTATAGGTATACGTGGTTTAGAAGAGCCCCATATAAACGAAGTTGCTCTTTTTTGTACTATTCTCAAAAAATAGGAAGGAATTGGAATAGGGAGGACTCTGAATAGATAAAGCAATTTGGGTAGAATAGTCATTTTGATTGCATTAATCTTCCCTATCCAGGATAAAGGAAGTTGCGACCATTGTTTTATTAGATTTGTGATCTGTCTTAATACAGGAGGATAATTGGTTGAGAATAAGTCAGAATGAGATGCTGTTAAATGAATTCCAAGATATGGGATTGATTTTTCTGCCCATGTGAATGGGAGTGCAGCCCTAGCCGGGATCAATTCCATGTTTGTGAGTGAAATATTAAGCACTAGGCATTTCTTAGGATTAATCATAAGGCCGGATAGGGCTGCAAATCCATCAAGAGCTGGTATTAAGTTAGGACCAGAGACCTGTGGTGATGATAGAAAAAGTAATATATCGTCTGCAAATATACATAATTTGTGTGTAATACCTCCTACTTCAATGCCAGTTATAGTTTGGTTTGTTCTGATGTATTGGGCCATGGGTTCGAGTATAAGGGCAAATAATAAGGGAGATAATGGGCAACCCTGTCGGGTACCTCTTTCGATATTAAAGGCTTCAGATTTGTATCCAGCATATTTTATATAGGCTTTGGGTTTATTATATAATGCTTTGATCCATGTTAAAAAGTGGGGTCCAAAACCCCATTTTTGTAATGAATATTGCATATATTGCCAGGATACTGTGTCAAATGCCCTCTTAATATCGAGAGATAGAAAACATAAAGAGATTTTCCGTTTTTTAGCAATATGTGCCAATAACACTGCCCTGCGTATATTATCGCCTGCCTGTCTATTTGGCATGAAGCCTACTTGATCTCTATGTATTAATTTTCCTATAATGCTATTGAGGCGTTTTGCTATTATTTTTGCTAATAATTTAATATCGAGGTTTAACAGAGAGATAGGCCAATAATTCACACAGGAAGTATCATCAGAAAGGGGTTTTGGGATCATACAAACAATTGCCATTAGTGTTTCTTGCCAAAAAGAATGTCCATCTAGAAGTGTGTTAAAAGTTTCAGTGAGAATGGGAGAGAGTATTTCTGAGAATGTTTTATAGTATAAAGCCGAGTAGCCGTCTGGGCCTGGTCTTTTGTTAAGTTTTAGGTCTTTTATGGCGTTAGCAACTTCATCTATAGTTATAGGCTCATCCAAACTGCTTTTTTGATTCTGAGATAACTCAGGTAAGGTTATTTTTGAGAAGAAGGATGCAGCCTCTGTAGGATTAAATTCATTGTTTGTCTTGTATAAAGTTGCGAGATGTGAGTGAAATTTATGGGCTATTTTAACTGGATTACAAGTGTAAACATTTTTTGATAATTTCAAAAGTATTGGTTTGAAAGATTTGTTAGTTGAATTTAATGCCTGAGCCAAATATGTACCTGGTTTGTTTGTATTCATGTAGAAATTGTGTTTGGAGCGTTTGAGGGATTTATCAACTGACTCAGTGAGAAATAGATCGTATTCCAATCTAGATTTTTCCAGATGAGATTTTGTACTCTGAGATGGATTATCTTGAAATGATATGTAGGCTGCATTAAAATTGAGTTCTAGTTTTTTTGCTAGATTTTTGCGTTCCCGTTTAAATAGTGCCATTTGTCTTTGTATTGTACCATGCAAGACAGGCTTATGAGCTTCCCACAGTGTTATTGGGGAGATGTCTGTTGTATTATTAATTGATATGTATTCCTTTAAAGCTTGTTCAATGGCCATCTGATGTAGTGGGTGTTTGAGCATTATGTCCGGTAAGTACCACGTTGGGTTATGCACTTTTGGTATGGCTGAGGCTATAGTAGTGTATACTGCATTATGGTCAGACCACGGAATCGGAATTATATCTGATGCAATAATTTCTGGTATCATTCCTATTGTTAGAAAAATATGATCTATTCTGGTGAAGGTTTGATGAGGGTGCGAGAAATAAGTGAATTTCTTTTTCATTGGGTTACTTTCTCTCCACGAACCTACCAGATTGTATTTGGAAAGAAGTTGAGAAAAAGGTAATCTAGAGGTTATTTTGGATGGTGTAAAAGGTGATTTATCTAGAAATGGGAGGAGGACCTGGTTCGAATCCCCACACATTATCACTGTTCCTATTTTGTGTGCATTAATCACTTGTAATATATGTGAGAGGAATGGTGTAGGTTGTTTGTTAGGAGCGTAGTAGGAAATCACCGTGATTGCTGTATCCATTATATAACCCATGAGTATCAGGTATCTACCTTCTGGGTCTTTAATTTCTGATGATAAGGTGAATGGTGTGGATCGGTGAAATGCAATTAGAGTTCCCCTTTGCTTGGTACAGGCAGAAGCCGTGTAAATTTGTTGATAAAAAGGAGAAATATATTTTGGAGTAGAATCTTTGGTGAAGTGTGTTTCTTGGAGGCATACTATGTGAGCCTTCTTGTTATGGAAAGTACGGAAGGCTTTGGTCCTTTTTTGAGGGACATTTATTCCCTGAACATTCAGGGAAAGAATATACAGTGGTGCCATGGCAACAGGTCAAATAGTTTTGACTTACTTTTTGTTATGCAGAGCTGACCGCGCAGATCAACCTGTGTGGACTGAAGAGATAAATAGATAGAAAAGAAACCAGTGAATTCTGGAGTAAAGAGTAAACAAAAAACATATGAAATTAGATGATACATTGTATAAATTATTTTTTGCAAGTAATCACAATTTACCCGTGAAAGAGAATAAATATCTCTCTCAGGGGAATAAGTGCCTTCGTCACACTCCCACATGATATGGTTGGGAGAATGAGGAGGGCTAATGGGGGTACACGGATCTTCCGCTTACAAGTATATATTTTTTAAGCTAAGTATAAATGTATGAACTTAAAATTTGACAGATGGTCACATCAAATGACAGGTGGAGTTATTTCCTTGAAAAGTAGTGTATATATATATATATATATATATATATATATATATATATATATATATATACATTGTTTGTGCTTGTGGTTTTGGTGGTCACCAGGGTCAAGTTATATACATCATTTTGTGAGAAAGCAAATCCATACCCATTGTTTGATGTACTTCTGGGGACAACACTTAATTTCTAACAGAAACTGTTCCAAGTGTTGTCATTTATACAGTACATTACATGAATATTGAAGCATAGCCATTCTACATTGCTGTAGAGCCTGGAGGGAAAAACCCACAGAAAGTGAGATATTGGTGTGTTTAAGTAACAAATTGGTTGCTGGTTTTTCACTTTTTTTCAAGTGTACAAATGAAGGCCTCTTGAGCCCCTCGGGAAAGAGAGCCCTGACTGATGGGGGCATGGCCAGGGAGGAGTTAAAGTGAATTTGAGTAACTCAGGATTGGTACAAGAGGGGACAAGGGTTGGGCCTGAGCTCATGAGTTTGGCACCCCAGGGGATTATGGTCCTTTTCGGACGAAAGCATGAAAGGGCTGCCCACCCTCCCGCCCTATTTTTTGATGGTATGTCACAGCGTGTTGCAGTTTTGGTGACCTTGCCAGCAAATATGGAACCTTTTTTATGCCCTGATGGTAATTGGGAGATTGACGGCCGGTCTGGCACTTATGGTAAGGACAGGCCCCTCCTTCATCTCCCTTTTACATTTGGAGTTGAGTGCTCACAGTGCAACTGTGACTGGCACGGTTTAAATATTTAATGTTATGTTTGAGTTAAATAAAGCTGTGGCCTTGCCCTTTCCAACGTTTATGGTTGTATGTGTTTTATTGGATGGGAAGAAGGGATAAGGTATGCTAAGTGGTCATGGTAAGTTGGATGGGACCTGGGCTTATTGCACCTCAGCAATCATGTTGCTTTTGCTCTAACCTATGCATGTTTCCAACAGTCAGAATTAGTCAGGTCATTAGCAAATCTTGGTTGTGGCCAGGAATATCTGTTTAGACTTCATCAGACAGTGGTGATGTGGATATTAAAGGGCACTGTGGAGGAATACACTTGCACTAGAAGTTTGGAGGGTGCTGAATGTATAAGCATTTGGTTTACTGCTTGCACCTTTAGAAAATATTGTATTTCACAAAGCATTTTTGTGCACTAATTCCATCTGAAATAATTTATATCACAAATCGTTTTTCATATGAAGCACAAAAAAATTATAGCTGCTCTCAATTTGCAAAACAAACATTGAATATAGTAGTGGGGGAATTCATGTAATCTTTTGAACCAATGAGAGTAGCAGCCACAACAGATTTAAAAGCTATAGGAAAATTCAGGCTCAAATCCATTAGCCAAACATAAAATTACAAAATGGGGTGGAAATTGTGGCAAAATTGTGGTAAAAACGCAAAAAGCACTGCAGAAATGCTCAAAAGCAAACTGCATAGGTGTGAAAGGAGCCTAAGCGTTTATGGGGGACCATATCAAATGCTTTTGCAAAATCCAGATATAACACATCCACAGGCCTTCACCTACAATCAGGTCCATAAATATTGAGACATCAAGACAATTCTAATCTTTTTGGCTCTATACACCACCACAATGGACCACAATGGATTTGAAATGAAACGACCAAGATGTGCTTTAACTGCAGACTCTCAGCTTTAATTTGAGGGTATTTACATCCAAATCAGGTGAATAGTGTAGGAATTACAACAGTTTGTATATGTGCCTCCCACTTTTTAACCACTTGCCGACCGCCTCACGACGATATACGTCGGCAGAATGGCACAGGCAGGCAAAGTAACATATGGGTACGTTACTTGCCTCCCGCAGGCGGGGGGTCCAATCGGACCCCCCGGTGCCCGAGGCGGTCGGTATCGTTCCCTGAGTGATCCGAGGTGAGGGGGAGGCCATCCATTAGTAGCCACCCCCTCGCGATCGCTCCCAGCCAATGACAATCTTCCTCTGTCTCTGAAACGTAAACAGCGGCAGAGGAAGTAATGTCATCTCTGCTTGCGTCGGTCTTTTGCGTTCCGGTGCCGAGAAGAGAAGACATCCAAGTAAGTGCACCAACACTATACGTACAGTAGAACACTCTAGGCACACTTTTCACCCCCCATCACCCCCCGATCACCCACCCGCACCCCCTGTCACAGTGACACCAATAGCAGTTTTTTACTGATTATTACATTGCTGTCAGTTTGTGACAGTTATAAGTGGCAGGGCAGTTAGTATTAGCCTCCTTTAGGTCTAGGAACCCCCCCAATAAAGGTTAACCCCTTGATCACTCCCCCCGTCGCCAGTGTCACTAAGTGATCATTTTTCTGATCGCTGTATTAGTGTCACAGGTGACGCTAGTTAGGGAGGTAAGTATTTAGGTTCGCCATCAGAGTTTTATAGCGTCAGGGACCCCCATATACTACCTAATAAAGGTTTTAACCCCCTGATTGCCCCCTAGTTAACCTTTTCAGCAGTGATCACCGTATAATTATTACGGGTGACGCTGGTTAGTTAGTTTTTTTTATAGTGTCAGGGCACCCGCCGTTTATTACCTTAAAAAGTTTAACCCCCTGATCGCCGGCCGGTGATATAAGTTAAGTTTTAGGGTCAGATAAGGTCTGCGTCACCCCAGGCAGCATCAGGTTAGTGCCAGTACCGCTAACACCCACGCACACAGCATACACCTCCCTTAGTGGTATAGTATCTGAACAGATCAATATCTGATCTGATCAGATCTATACTAGCGTCCCCAGCAGTTTAGGGTTCCCAAAAACGCAGTGTTAGCAGAATCAGTCCAGATACCTGCTAGCACCTGCATTTTGCCCCTCCACCCAGCCCAGCCCAGCCCAGCCCACCCAAGTGCAGTATCGATCGATCACTGTGACTTACAAAACACTAAACACACATAACTGCATCGTTCGCAGAGTCAGGCCTGATCCCTGCGATCGCTAACAGTTTTTTGGTAGCATTTTGATACAGTCGCCAACAGTCAGGAGCTTTTTTACCTGTGAGTCTCACTAGTGTACCACTAAATTTAGAGCCCAAAATGGCAAATCGACACTAGTGAAGAGGCCTACACGTTTCTGAGCATGACAGATAGTGAAGAGGAAGTCACTCATCTGTCAGATTCAGGCTCAGAATACGATCCTGTAGAGGACAGTGGCTCCATGACAGATAGCTCTGATGACGGAGTTGTGGTCCCTGCCAAGGTCAGGCTTACCAGACCCCAATCTTCTTCTGCTGTTGTTGAGGTGCAAGAACCGCAGGTCCCTCGTATGGAGCAGAGCAGTACTAGCGCCGCTATTACTTCTGGTGAACTGGCAAGTACCAGCGGCCTAGTACACCCTGGTCGTACATCCAGCACTGCAGTAACACTTGGTGACATGGCGAGTCCCATAAGTGCAGTTCAAGCTGGTGAGGTGGCAAGCACAAGTAGTGTCCCGCTGCCACCAAGAAGAAGACACAGGCCCGTCGTGCCCATAGTGCCCTTCCTGCTGCATTTGCCAATCCTAATTGGGAACCCACCACTTCTGCAGCACCCATACTTCCTCCCCATTTGTCACTTTTACGTCACTTGATTTTTATTCACTGTTTTTCACCGAAGATCTCTATAGATCTATTGTGGACCAAAGCAATTTGTAAGCTGGTCAACACATCGCCACTATGCCCCAGTCCTCCCTTGCCAGAGACTGGAAACCAATTACGGTTTCCGAATTTAAGATCTTTCTGGGCCTTTCCCTCAACATGGGCATAACTAAAATGAGTGAGTTGCGGTCATATTGGTCCACTGACCCAATTCACCATATGCCCTTGTTCTCTGCCCCCATGACCAGGGCACGATACGAGAAGACTTTGCGGTTCATGCACTTCAACAACAATGAACTCTGTCGTCCTCGTGGAGACCCTGGATATGATCGGCTCTACAAAATTCGGCCCCTTGTAAACCACTTCAACCAACGTTTTGCAGACTTGTTTATGCCCCATCAAGTTGTCTGCGTTTATGAGTCCCTGCCACTTGTCATTCAAACAGTACCTTCCCAGCAAGCGTGCCAGATACGGGGGCAAGATGTATAAGCTCTGTGACAGGGCCACAGGCTATACATGTAGTTTTATGGTTTATGAGGGAAAAGATAGTCACGTAGAGCCGACAAACTGCCCTGACTACATAGGAAGCGCTGGCAAGATTGTGTGGGACTTGGTGTCACCCTTATTCGGAAAGGGGTACCACTTGTACGTGGACAATTATTACATGAGCGTGCCACTTTTTAGTCACCTTTTTGATCATCTGTTTGGAGCATGTGGAACCGTGCGACCTAAACGCCGGGGCTTTCCCCAGTGGCTTTAGATTCCCGTCTTAGGCTGGGGGAGAGAGCCTGCTTGCAGTGTAATAATTTGCTCGCTATGAAAAGTGGAGGGATAATAAGAATGTTTTCGTTCTTACGGCGACTGGTATTGTGGAGAAACAACTCTGTGTCCACGAATTTAACCTTAACATGGGAGGGGTGAACCTCAACGACCAGTTGTTGGCACCGTACCTAGTTGTCCGTAAGGCTAGACACTGGTACAAGAAAGTGTCTGTTTATTTATTTCAATTGGCTTTGCTGAACCCTCATGTGCTATACAGAGCTTCAGGACAGGCTGGATCTTTCCTTAAAGACTTTGCGGTTCATGCACTTCAACAACAATGAACTCTGTCGTCCTCGTGGAGACCCTGGATATGATCGGCTCTACAAAATTCGGCCCCTTGTAAACCACTTCAACCAACGTTTTGCAGACTTGTTTATGCCCCATCAAGTTGTCTGCGTTTATGAGTCCCTGCCACTTGTCATTCAAACAGTACCTTCCCAGCAAGCGTGCCAGATACGGGGTCAAGATGTATAAGCTCTGTGACAGGGCCACAGGCTATACATGTAGTTTTATGGTTTATGAGGGAAAAGATAGTCACGTAGAGCCGACAAACTGCCCTGACTACATAGGAAGCGCTGGCAAGATTGTGTGGGACTTGGTGTCACCCTTATTCGGAAAGGGGTACCACTTGTACGTGGACAATTATTACATGAGCGTGCCACTTTTTAGTCACCTTTTTGATCATCTGTTTGGAGCATGTGGAACCGTGCGACCTAAACGCCGGGGCTTTCCCCAGTGGCTTTAGATTCTCGTCTTAGGCTGGGGGAGAGAGCCTGCTTGCAGTGTAATAATTTGCTCGCTATGAAAAGTGGAGGGATAATAAGAATGTTTTCGTTCTTACGGCGACTGGTATTGTGGAGAAACAACTCTGTGTCCACGAATTTAACCTTAACATGGGAGGGGTGAACCTCAACGACCAGTTGTTGGCACCGTACCTAGTTGTCCGTAAGGCTAGACACTGGTACAAGAAAGTGTCTGTTTATTTATTTCAATTGGCTTTGCTGAACCCTCATGTGCTATACAGAGCTTCAGGACGGGCTGGATCTTTCCTTAAATTCCAGGAAGAGATCGTCAGAGCCCTTCTGTTTCCAGACGGTGCTCCACCTCACCTTCCCCAACCAAATGCAGTAAGCCGGCTGAATGAGAGGCATTTTCCTTATGTCCTCCAGAGTACCCCTACCCAACGAGCCCCCCAAAGAAGATGTGTCTGCAGCAAGTGCGGATATAGGCGTGAAACCCACTATTATTGTCCCTCCTGTCCTGACAATCCTGGTCTTTGCATTGATGAATGTTTTGAACGCTACCATACACTAGTTGAGTTTTAGCGTAGGGTACAGCACTGCACAGACTAGGCACACTTTCACAGAGTCTCCCAAGATTCCATTGCATTTTGAAAGAGACCCGAACCTGGTACCAGTTACAAAAGTTAGTTACAAAAAAAGTGTAAAAAAAAAAAAAACACAAAAAAAATATTTAAAAAAAAAAAAAAAATAGTTGTCGTTTTATTCTCTCTCTTGCTCTATTGTTCTGCTCTTTTTTACTGTATTCTATTCTGCAGTGTTTTATTGTTATTATGTTTTATCATGTTTGCTTTTCAGATATGCAATTTTGTTATACTTTACTATTTACTGTGTTTTATTGTTAACCATTTTTTTGTTTTCAGGTACGCAATTCAGCTGCAGCGCGGATTTATTTATCTTGACAGCAACAGCATTTGCTCCCACGATACATAAAGCTGTGACTCCAGCGCTGTTGGAGGTAATTTCACCACCACAGTTACATACTTCAGCATATATGCTGAAGCATAGGGGCGGAGGAGCGATTTGCTCCTACCTTTTGCGGGAGGATGCCCCCATGCTTCAGCATATATATATTTTAGACACAGGTTGCGTTAAAAAATGTTTTATTTTTTACTATTTTTTTTTGTATTTGCTTTGCAGTTATGGTAAGTCTTAGTGTTATACTGTAATGCTATTTTGTTTTATTGTTAACCATCATTTGCTTAGCAGGTACGCCATTCAGTTGCAATGCAGATTTATTTATCTTGACAGCAACACCGTTTACTCCCACGATACATAAAGCCATGACTCCAGCGCTGTAGGAGGTGATTTCACCACCACAGTTAAAAAAGAGCATATATGCTGAAGCATGGGGGCAGCAGGGGTGGAGGAGCAATTTGCTCCTACCTTTTGGGGTGGATGCCCCCATGCTTCGGCATATATAAACGGTGCATGTATGCCCATCATTAGAAGTGGGTGGATGAAGGGAGGTTTTCTAATGGTGGGCATACCCACCAATCAATCTCTTTTTTTCATGCAGCCCACAGGCTGCATGAAAAAAAAGTTTACAATATATGCCCAACAAGGGTACGTTGCTGGACTTCGAGTGGTTATACCAGAATGATTCCTGCAGGTTTAGGTATTATCTTGGTATCATTCTTTTCAGCCAGCAGTTGGCTTTCATGTAAAAGCAATCCTAGCAGCTAATTAGCCTCCAGACTGCTTTTACAAGCAGTGGGAGGGAATGACCCTCCCTCCCACCGTCTTCCATGTTTTTCTCTGGCTCTCCTGTCCCAACAGGGAACCTGAGAATGCAGCTGTTGATTTGGCCAGCTGACCATAGAGCTGATCAGAGACCAGAATGGCTCCAATCATCTCTATGGCCTAAGAAACCTGAAGCTACGAGCATTTTATGACTTAGATTTCACCGGATGTAAACAGCGCCATTGGGAAATTGGGAAAGCATTTTATCACACCGATCTTGGTGTGGTCAGATGCTTTGAGAGCAGAGGAGAGATCTAGGGTCTAATAGACCCCAATTTTTTCAAAAAAGAGTACCAGTCACTACCTATTGCTATCATTGGGGATATTTACATTCCCTGAGATAACAATAAAAATGCTAAAAAAAAAATAAAAAAAAAAATGAAAGAAACAGTTTAAAAATAAGATTAAAAACAAAAAAAAATAAAGAAAAAAAAGGCACCCCTGTCCCCCCCCGCCCTTGCGCAAAGGCGAACGCAAGGGTCAGTCTGGCGTCAAATGTAAACAGCAATTGCACCATGCATGTGAGGTATCACCATGAAGGTCAGATCGAGGGCAGTAATTTTAGCAGTAGACCTCCTCTGTAAATCTAAAGTGGTAAGCTGTAAAGGCTTTTAAAGGCTTTTAAAAATGTATTTAGTTTGTTGCCACTGCACGTTTGTACGCAATTTTAAAGCATGTCGTGTTTGGTATCCATGTGCTCAGCCTAAGATCATCTTTTTTATTTCATCAAACATTTGGGAAATATAGTGTGTTTTAGTGCATTAAAATTTAAAAAAGTGTGTTTTTTCCCAAAAAAAAGCGTTTGAAAAATCGCAGCGCAAATTCTGTGCGAAAAAAAATGAAACACCCACAATTTTAATCTGTAGGGCCTTTGCTTTAAAAAAAAATATATAATGTTTGGGGGTTCAAAGTAATTTTCTTGCAAAAAAAAAATAATTTTTTCATGTAAACAACAAGTGTCAGAAAGGGCTTTGTCTTCAAGTGGTTAGAAGAGTGGGTGATGTGTGACATAAGCTTCTAAATGTTGTGCATAAAATGCCAGGACAGTTCAAAACCCCCCAAATTTCCCCATTTTGGAAAGTAGACACCGCAAGCTATTTGCTGAGAGGCATGTCGAGTCCATGGAATATTTTATATTGTGACACAAGTTGCGGGAAAAAGACACTTTTTTTTTTTTTTGCACAAAGTTGTCACTAAATGATATATTGCTCAAACATGCCATGGGAATATGTGAAATTACACCCCAAAATACATTCTGTTGCTTCTCCTGAGTTCGGGGATACCACATATGTGAGATTTTTTGGGAGCCTAGCCGCATGCGGGACCCCGAAATCCAAGCACCACCTCCAGGCTTTCTAAGGGTGTAAATTTTTTATTTCACTCTTTACTGCCTATGACAGTTTCGGAGGCCATGGAATGCCCAGATGGCACAAACCACCCCCAAATGACCCAATTTTGGAAAGTAAACATCCCAAGCTATGTGCTGAGAGGTTCGGTGAGTATTTTACAGACCTCACTTTTGTCACAAAGTTTTGAAAATTGAAAAAAGAAAAAAAAAAAAAATTTTCTTGTCTTTCTTCATTTTCAAAAACAAATGAGAGCTGCAAAATACTCACCATGCCTCTCAGCAAATAGCTTAGGGTGTTTACTTTCCAAAATGGGGTCATTTGGGGGGAGGGTTGAGCTATCGTGGCATTTTATGGCCTACAAAACTGTGATAGGTAGTGAGGAGTGAAATCAAAAATTTACGCCCTTAGAAACCCTGAAGGCATTGATTTGGTTTTCGGGGCCCCGTACGTGGCTAGGCTCCCAAAAAGTCCCACACATGTGGTATCTCCTTACTCAGGAGAAGCATCTAAATGTATTGAAGCAACAGAATGTATTTTGGGGTGTAATTCCACATATGCCCATGGCGTTTTTGAGCAATATATCATTTAGAAACAACTTTGTGCAAAAAAGAAAAAAAGTTTGTTATTTTCCCGCAACTTATATCAAAATATAAAATATTCCATGGACTCACCATGCCTCTCAGCAAATAGCTTGGGGTGTCTATTTTCCAAAATGGGGTCATTTGGGGGGGTTTGTGCCATCTTGGCATTTTATGGCCTTCAAAACTTTGATAGGTAGTGAGGAGTGAAATCAAAAATGTACGCCCTTAGAAATCCTGAAGGCGGTGCTTGGTTTTCGGGCCCCGTACGTGGCTAGGCTCCCAAAAAGTCCAACACATGTGGTATCCCCATACTCAGGAGAAGCATCTAAATGTATTTTGGGGTGCAATTCCACATATAACCATGGCATGTGTGAGCAATATATCATTTAGTGACAACTTTTTGTAATTTTTTTTTATCATTATTCAATCACCTGGGTCAAAAAAAAATTAATATTCAGTGGGCTTAACATGCCTCTCAGAAATTTCCTTGGGGTGTCTACTTTCCAAAATGGGGTCATTTGGGGTTGGTTTGTACTGCCCTGCCATTTTAGCACCTCAAGAAATTAGATAGGCAGTCATAAACTAAAAGCTGTATAAATTCCTGAAAATGTACCCTAGTTTGTAGACGCTATAACTTTTGCGCACACCAATAAATATACACTTATTGACATTTTATTTACCAAAGACATGTGGTCTGAATACATTTGGCCTAAACGTATGACTAAAATTGAGTTTATTGGATTTTTTTATAACAAAAAGTAGAAAATATCATTTTTTTCAAAATTTTCGAACTTTTTCCGTTTATAGCGCAGAGGTGATCAAATACCATAAAAATACCATATACCAATACCAAATACCATCAAAAAAAGCTCTATTTGTGGGAAGAAAAGGACACAAATTTTTTTTGGGTACAGCATTGCATGACCGCACAATTAGCAGTTAAAGTGACGCAGTGCCAAATTGTAAAAAGTGCTCTGGTCAGGAAGGGGGTAAATCCTTCTGGGACTGAAGTGGTTAAGGGACCAAAAGTAATGGGACAGTTGGCTGCTCCATGGCCAGGTGTGTGTTATACCCTCATTATCCCATTTACAAGGATCAGATAAAAGGTCCAGAGTTCATTTCAAGTGTGATATTTGCATTTGGAATCTGTTGCTGTCAACTCTCAATAGCAACACCAAAAGACCCGGAAGACCACGGAAAACAACTGTGGTGGATGACTGAAGAATTCTTTCCCTGGAGAAGAAAACACCCTTCACAACAGTTGGCCAGATCAAGAACACTCTCCAGGAGGTAGTTGTATGTGTGTCAATGTCAACAATCAAGAGAAGACTTCACCAGAGTGAATACAGAGGGTTCACCACAAGATGTAAACCATTGGTGAGCCTCAAAAACAGGAAGGCCAGATTAGAGTTTGCCAAACAACATCTAAAAGGCCTTCACAGTTCTGGAACAACATCCTATGGACAGATGAGACCAAGGTCAACTTATACCAGAGTGATGGGAAGAGAAGAGTATGGAGAAGGAAAGGAACAGCTCATGATCCAAAGTATACCACCTCATCAATGAAGCATGGTGGTGGTAGTGTCATGGCATGGGCATGTATGGCTGCCAATGAAACTGGTTCTCTTGTATTTATTGATGATGTGACTGCTGACAAAAGCAGCAGGATGAATTCTGAAGTGTTTTGGGCAATATTATCTGCTCATATTCAACAAAATACTTCTTCAGAACTCATTGGACGGCGCTTCACAGTGCAGACGGACAATGACCCAAAGCATACTGCGAAAGCGACCAAAGAGCATTTTAAGGGAAAGAAGTGGAATTTTATGCAATGGCCAAGTCAATCACCTGACCTGAATCCGATTGAGCATGCATTTCACTTACTGAAGACAAAACTGAAGGGAAAATGCCCCAAGAACAAGCAGGAACTGAAGACAGTTGCAGTAGAGGCCTGGCAGAGCATCACCAGGGATGAAACCCAACGTCTGGTGATGTCTATGCATTCCAGACTTCAGGCTGTAATTGACTGCAAAGGATTTGCAACCAAGTATTAAAAAGTGAAAGTTTCATGGACGATTGTTAATCTGTCCCATTATTTTTGGTCCCTTAAAAAGTGAGACGCACATATACAAACTGTTGTAATTCCTACACCGTTGGGAATGAGGCCCTTCTCCCCATCAACATGGGGACAAGGTGCTTTGGGGGGCTACCCCAAAGCACCCTCCCAATGTTGAAGGCATGTGGCCCGGTACAGTTAAGGGGGGCACTCTCTTGTCCCCCCCTCTTTTCCTGTGGCCTGCCAGGTTGCATGCTCGGATAAGGGTCTGGTATGGATTTTGAGGGGGACACCCACACATTTTTTTTTTAACTTTGGTTTGGGGTTCCCCTGTGGGGAAATTCCATTCAGTTTTTATCAATGAACTTTTATGTGCATTGCCGGACCGACAATTCATTATAGCCAGCGCTAGCGATAGTAGTTTTACGTGACTTTTTTCTTTTAGAAATGTCATTTTGCTGCTCCCGAAAAAACGTACGTTTTTGAAACTTTTTTTGCATTGATACATGTCCCCTGGGGCAGGACCCAGGTCCCCAAACACTTTTTATGACAATACCATGCATATAAGCCTTTCAAATTAGCACTTTTGATTTCTCCTATAGACTTTTAAAGGGTGTTTCGCGTCTTTCGAATTTGCCATGAACACCCCAAATTGTGTGGCCTGGTACAGTTCAGGAGGGGGGCTGCTCTCTCGTCTCCCCTTCTTTTCCTGTGGCCTGCCACATTGCGTGCTCGGATAAGGGTCTGGTATGGGTTTTCAGGGGGATCCAATGCATTTTTTTTTAATTTTGGTTCGGGGTTCCCCTTAATATTCATACCAGACCCAAAGGGCCTGGTAATGGACTGTGGGGGGAATCCCATGCCGTTTTTTTCAATTACTTTTATGTGTATTGCCGGGACCGACAATTCATATAGCCGCGAGTACTTTTAATTTAAAAGTACTCGCAGCTATTAATGAATTGTCGGGTCTCTGCAATACACATAAAAGTCATTAAAAAAAATAGCATGGGATTCCCCCACAGTCCATTACCAGGCCCTTTGGGTCTGCTATGGGTATTAAGGGTAACCCAGCGACAATTTTTTTTTTTAAATGGCATGGAGTCCCCTTCAAAATCCATACCAGACCCTTCAGGTCTGGTATGGATTTTAAGGGGAACCCCGTGCCAAAATTTAAAAAAAATGGCATGGGGTTCCCCCAAAAATCCATACCAGACCCTTATCTGAGCACGCAACATGGCAGGTCGCAAGAAAAGAGGGGGGTGAGAGAGCGGCCCCCATTCCTGAACTGTACCAGGCCACATGCCCTCAAAAATGGGAGTATGCTTTGTGGTAGCCCCCCAAGGCACCTTGTCCCTATGTTGATGGGGAGAAGGGCCTCATCCCTACAACCCTTGCCCGGTGGTTGTAGGGGTCTGTGAGCGGGGGGCTTATTGGAATCTGGAAGCCCCCTTTAACAAGGGGAGCCAAAGATCATGGCCCCCACGTGTGAATTGGTAATGGGGTACAAATGAACCTCGACCATTTCACAAAAAAAGTGTCATAAATGTTAAAAAAGACAATAGCCGTTTTTAACAATTCGTTTATTAATGTCTTCTTCTTTCCCCGCTTCTTCTTCCATCTTCTTCTGGTCTTCCTTTTGGTTTTCTTCTTCTTCCTCCATTTTTTTTTTCCCCCCGCTTCTTCTGCTGCTTCATCCTCCGGTCTTCTCCTCCAGCATCTTCCTCCAGCTTCTTCTTGCCCACTTCGTCCTCCAGACAATCCACCTCAATGGGAGTCTCCTGCTGTGTGACGCTTCTGTTCTTGTGTGTCAGAGGGGGCGGGGTCCATGGGTGGCCCCGCCCTCCGTTATATAAGAGCTGTCACAAGAACAGAAGCGTCACACAGCGGGAGACTCCCATTGAGGTGGATTGTCCGGAGGATGAAGCAGAGAAGAAGCCAGAGGAAGATGCTGGACAAGAAGACCGGAGGAAGAAGCAGAGGAAGATAGAGGAAGAAGCGGGGGAAGAACAAGATGGAGGAAGAAGAAGAACACCGAAGGAAGACCAGAAGAAGATGGAAGAAGAAGTGGGGAAAGAAGAAGACATTAATAAAGGAATTGTCAAAAACCGTCTATTGTGTTTTTTAACATTTTTGACACTTTTTTGTGAAACAGTAGAGGTACATTTGTACCCCATTACCAATTCACACAGGGGGTAGGCGGGATCTGGGGGTCCCCTTGTTAAAGGGGGCTTCCATATTCCGATAAGCCCCCAGCCCGCAGACCCCCACAACCACTGGGCAAGGGTTGTGGGGATGAGGCCCTTCTCCCCATCAACATGGGGACAAGGTGCTTTGGGGGGCTACCCCAAAGCACCCTCCCAGTGTTGAGGGCATGTGGCCTGGTATGGTTCAGGAGGGGGGCTGCTCTCTCATCCCCCCTCTTTTCCTGCGGCCTGTCAGGTTGCATGCTCAGATAAGGGTCTGGTATGGATATTTGGGGGGACCCCACGCCATTTTTTTTTTAAATTTTGGTGCGGGGTTGCCCTTAAAATCCATATCAGACCTGAAGTGACTGGTATGGATTTTGAGGGGGACCCCCACGCCATTTTTTTTTTAATTTTGGTGCGGGGTTCCCCTTAATATCAATACCAGATCTGAAGGGCCTGGTATGGAATTTGGGGGGAACCCCACAACATTTTTTTTTTAATTTTGGTTCGGGGTTCCCATGTGGGGGAATACCATGCCATTTTTTTCAATGACTTTTATGTGTATTTCTGGGACCGACAATTCATTATCAATCTTGTCAATCTGCTAATTAGCAAGTTGCAACCCCCC
Source organism: Aquarana catesbeiana (assembly GCF_042186555.1). NCBI lineage: Eukaryota > Metazoa > Chordata > Amphibia > Anura > Ranidae > Aquarana > Aquarana catesbeiana. Next base: position 702,839,835 of record NC_133324.1, on the reverse strand, counting down.
CCCCACTTTTTTTTTCACTAAGCACTTTCCTACCAGGTTCACTAATGTACTGTATGTTATATTGGGCATATTTTACATAATTTTTTTGTAGATATTAATATTAATCAAACATTTGGTTGTTATTCATATGGGACAATTCACACAAGGAATATTAGTAATGAATTAGTCCCTTTATCTATTGTTACCACATTTTTAAATAGCCACCAGAGGTTGTAACACCACCCAGATACTATCACAATACACTTCTAGTTAATAGTGATTTATTACTAATTATTCACCTTACCAGAACAGTGCCACATCTACATCCATTTTACTCTTAATTCAGTACATTCCACTCAGGTGGAATTGCACCTGTAGAGGCAGCAGTTCTATACTCCACCTGTACCTATTTTCATTGCGCGGATTCAACTTTCATTTCTCTATACGTGAGACCTGTTGGATTTTAAATATGTTATATGCTGTTTTTTATTTAAATAAATGTGAGTTTAATAGATGAGGCTGAGTAGGTGAGGTTTATTCCATTTAACACCTGGTATTGCACTATTGGAGGCACTTTATATTTTTGCATGTCATTCTGGAGTTGCTGGTGATCATCACGGAGGCAACCTTTAAAGGAAAAGTATACGAGGTGTAAAGCATGTTTGATCCCTGCAGGACCTTGGTGGGAACCATTAATGATCAGAGTGGATCCTTTTTTCCTGATGGGAATTATCATTGGTTGTGAGCAAATTAGACCCTTTCAGGGTCTAAGAAAGAGGTGAGCAGCCATTTCACCTGGTGAAGGGAGCACTATTTACAGATTGTTGGTTTATCTGAGAAGCATTTTTTTCTCACAGTGTAATTTGAAACACATTCTATATAAGAAGATTTACTGTTTCAATTAACTTTTTTTTATACATTTACTATTTGATTGTACAGTATATTTATTCAGCACATGCATTTATTGCTTATTATTGGATTTATGTATTATTTGTCAGATTGCAGCAGCGCTATCACATTTTTTAGATTTCCACTTCATTGTAGAATGTTAATGGATTGGTTTGGCAAGAACAACTTTTCGCAAACCCATGCTGATTACTACTAATTATACTGTTTTCATCAGCAAACTCTTGGATCCTATAACAAATTCCTCATGGAGAAGGAAGAAAGAAGGGTAGAAGGAAGTACTGGAGGGCTCTAGGTGGAAGTGACATTAAAGTGTGTGACCAGTGTTTGATGTAATGCCTGGAGGTGAAATCCTTGTGGGTGGAGTTCCAAAGGGGGGAAACGAATGGGAAAGTAATAGTGAGTATATGCTATCGGCCCTCTAGCCTGAGGGATGAGGAAGAGTCTGACCTCATAACACAGTTAGGAATGGTGGCAAGGCAGGACAATGCTATCGTAATGCGGGATTTCAATTATCCCGCATTACGATATCTACTGGGCAGAAGGAACTGCCCATTCATCTAAGGCTCTCCATTTCCTAAATGTCTTGCAGAATAATTTCATGTTTCAGTTGGTGAATGCACCAACAAGAAATAATGCATTACTAGACCTACTTATTACAAACAACACAGACCTGATCGTGCAAATATGGGGCAACTTAGGAAACTGATCACAAGTTAATTGCATTCACTATAAACCACAGGAAAAGGAAACACAAGGGTAATACATGTACACTAAATTTCAAAAGCACCAACTTCCCTAAACTATGCTCTATGTTGCATGATATTAAATGGGATAAAATCCTAGGAACAAGGAACACTGAGGAGAAATGGGAGTGCTTTAAGAACATATTAAATAAAGGTATTGGCCATGGTATTCCAACAGGCAATAAATATAAAAAAGCTAAGATTAAACCTGGGTGGTTAAACTATAATTGAAAAATGCATATACAAGAGAAAAAAGGGTTTATTGTCAGCATTCCAACAATACAAGGAAAGCAATAACAAGTGTGAGAGCACAATCAGGGTGGCTAAAATAAACCATAAAAGGCACATAGTGGAGGAGAGTAAAAAAAATCCCAACAAAGTTTTTAAATACATTAACAGTAAGAAAGTGAGTCCAGAGCATATTGGCCCCATAAAGGATGATGAAGGGAATTTGGTTACAAAAGACAAAGAGAAGGCAATGGTTTTAAATTCATCCTTCTCCTTAGTTTTCACAAAGGAAAAAGGGGTATATAGTAACCAAGACTGTAATGTTAATAACACATCACAGAATGTACCTTTGTGGCTAACAGAAGCGAGTGTCAGAAATAAACTTGAAAAACTTAACCCAAAAAAAAATCACCAGGACCAGATGGCTTATACCTGAGGGTCCTTAAGGAACTCAGTCAGGTGATAGCTAGACCATTGTTTCTATTTTTATGGACAGTTTACTGACTGAAATGGTACAGGCTAATTGGAGGAATGCCAATGTGGTACCAATATTTAAAAAAGGCCAAGATATATCCTTGGAAACTACAGATCAGTCAGTCTAACATCAATAGTCTGTAAGCTAATGGAGGGGATGATAAGAGATTAAATCCAAGATTTTGCTGAATAAAACAGTATTATTAGTAGTAATCGGCATGGATTCATGAAGTATCGTTCTTGGCAGACCAATCTACTATCACTCTATGAGGAAGTGAGCTGCCATCTAGATGAAGGAAGGCCTGTGGATGTGGGGTATCTGGATTTTGCAAAGGCAGTTGACAGTTCCCCACAAACATTTACTTTCCAAGCTGAGATCTGTCGGCATTGAACATAGGGTATATACCTGGATAGAGAACAGGCTACTGGGTGGGTCCAAAGGGTGGTGATAAATAGCGAGTACTCAGAATGGTCCGGCATGTTAAGTGGGATCCCCCAAGGATCCTGGGACCAATTCTGTTAAATTTATTCATAAATTATATAGCGATTGGGATAAACAACTCAATCACAATATTTGCTGATAATTCAAAGCTAAGCAGGGCAATAACATCACAGCAAGATGTGGAAACCTTACAAGAAGACCTAAATAAAATAAGTTGGGCAACTACATGGCAAATGAGGTTTAATGTTGAAAAATGTAAAGTAATGCATTTGGGTGCTAAAAATACAAATGCAAATTACTCGCTAGGGGGAGAACCTCTGGGGGAATCCAGGATGGAAAAAGATCTGGGAGTCCTAGTAGATGACATGCTTATCAATTGTATGCATTGCCAAGCTGCTGCAAGCAAAGCCAACAGAATATTAGCATGCATCAAAAAGGGGGATTACTCCAGAGATAAAATGATAATTCTCCCACTCTACAAGACTCTGGTCTGACTGCATCTTGAGTATGCTGTCCAGTTCTGGGCACCGGTCCTTAAGAAGGATGTGCTGGAACTGGAAGGAGTTCAGAGAAGGGCAATAAAGCTAATAAAGGGACTGGAGGAAAGACGTCAAGCATTAAACATATTCTCTCTGGAGAAGAGAGGCTTGAGAGGAGATATGATAGCAATATTCAAATACCTTACTGGTGACCCTAGCATAGGGAAAAAACGTTTCAGTGGGAGGCAGTTTAAAGAGACACGTGGCCATTCATTGAAATTGAAAGAGAAGCAGTTTAAACTTAAACTGCATAAAGCGTTCTTTACTGTCAGAGTGGTAAGGATGTGGAGTTCTCTTCCAGGCATTGGTATCAGCAGGGAGCGTCAATAGTTTTAAACAACTATTTGATGGGCATCTTAATGATCACAACATACAGGTATATGCGATTTACTATTGACATAAATACATACACACACACACCACAGGTTGAACTGGATGGACTGGTGTCTCTTTTCAACCTTACCAACTATGTAACTACAAATGCCCATACTGTAGCAATAGTAAAGGTTGTCCCCAAAGCATGGGGTTCAACCAAGGTTGCACTGATCCAGATACACTGCTTCTGTGTAGGAATTTGAAGACAGTGAGAGTTGATTGATAGGAAAAAAAATAATAAAGAAAAATAATAAGCTGGTTTCTCTGTGAAGGAGAGTAGGTCCACCACTCTCAGACAATAGTAAACAACTGAGGAGTCACTGAGTGGAGTAGCATTATAGGGGGGGTGCACCTACTCAAAAAAAAAAAATAGAATAGACTATTTAAATAGACAATTGTGAGGTAGGAATGTCAACTTATCCAGCCCATTGGGATGCAGACATGTCAAGCCAGGGCTGCCAAATTTTCATAAACTTTTTTGGACAGTCCCTTCCATGTAGATTACCTTTTATTTGGGTAATGTGGAATTCACCAGATAACATACTTGCTGTACTGTAGAAGAAGTTGTATCTTTCCAATACAACAAACCTTTCTGGCATTGAAAAAAGAAATCAAAACATAATACAGCTGAGAGTTTGGTTTCAAGTAAGGTGAGTAAGTCACTCCAGAATGTAAAAAGATGGAGCATGTCCAGAATATATGCATCAGATCAGCAGGGGGTTCCCCTCCTCTAGGACAGCAGTCCTGTGTTACAAGTCCCATACAAGCTAATTTATCAGGGGTAAAGTAAAGGGAAACTGCTGTGCCCACTCAAATATAAAAAGCAGCCAACACTAACAATCAGACTAATTGTATATAATAAGAAAAGCAAAAAGTGTAGCGCTATGACTCAAATGAAATCCCAACTAGGGTGTATAAGTGATATCAGAGGGGTTTACAGGTAAGTAGACCACCTCTACACCTGTGCACAGAATTAGAAATGTGAGTGATACCACAATTTGTATATAGGTGAGTATCTGTGAATGGTGTAAATGTGTCTCATTAGAGACCCTTTAAACTTTCTAAAGGAAAAAATATCAGCAATAAAGTATTTAACACATCAAACAAGTGATCAAAAGATGACTGAAATAGGTATATGGACTAAACAGTCTCTGAGGGTTAACAGTTCTTTTGAAATGGAAGGTGTTCAGAAACTTGTGTTCATATCTTGCACCACCACGTACATGTTAAACCTAGGGTATATCTTCATATAAACCCAAACTTTCAACTGGCAGAGATGAAAATGAAATGCCCTTACCGGAAAAGATGGACTCACTGGCCGTTGGCAGTGAGTCATACAGGCTTTAACCATCTAAACGGTAGGGTTAACAGTGATTCCAATCATAGGATGGTGCCAGGAAGGACTTCACGACTTCGACGTACCTAGGGAAACTGGAGAGGGACCCGCTGTTCCTGTGTTGGTTAATCTTGATCAGGATACGTATTCAGATGTGGGCTGGGGTCCTCTGCCGGGTACCGTTCAATTGGTGGTAACCCCCCACATCCAGCATGGAAAAAAGAAGGAAAAAGGCTTCCACATGGTGTAAATCCGGTAATAAAGGAAAGAATTTATTGATAAAAAACTTTCAATAAAAAAATTTAGAGAGGTAAAAGTTTGGTTCAATTGAACAAAATTATGCACAGTAAAATAAGGTGGCTATGATAACGTAAGATACCCGACGCGCTTCGTCTACCAAGACTTTAACTGGGGTATAAGCTAACCTGCCACCCACTGCGCTTTATATAAAAATGTTGAATTTTAAGGAGTTGGGAGCCTGGTCCCCAATCAGGCTGCCAAAAGAACATGAGGGCATTTGGACTATTTCAGTACAATAAAAATTAATATACAGAAATAGATAATCAGCAATAATATAAAAATTATTTTACAGTTGATTTTATTGATGCGGAAAAAAAATCAACAATTACACGATAAAACATGATAACAATACAGATATATAACCAGTAAAATCATTAGCCCCAAAGGGGAATTATACAGCGGAACGACTGATCACAGAATAAATTATCCTCGACTAGTTTCGCGGACCATAACCGCTTCATCAGGAGGGACTCTGTAGATAGTTTAATCAAAAAGAAAACATAGTATAATTGCCAAGAAACATGAACAGTAAAACCTTGTAATAGAGCATCAATATTGAGCTAGGTATTGGTAAGAAATTATTGGAGGGGGAGGGAGCAAATCTGCTTACCCATGTACCCGCAGACATCAGGCGCAGGACCATGCCACTGAAGAGTGATCTCCCGCGGTGACCCGGGGGAGCTATAAGCATGACGGATAAGGATCTGAATGAATAAATTACATTTTTTTTTAGAGTATACTGAAGTTGCCAAACTAGAAACAAGATGGTATTGTGAGATGTGAAAGGGTGAAAGAAACAATTATGGTGAGAATTATGAGATAATTGAAATGGACAAATTGCACATAGAAAAAGAAGAGAAGGGAAAGGAAAGTGAAGGTGAAAATGTGTGAACACCGATAAGAGCAATGAGGTATAGGGTATAATGTAGATTGTGACAGTATGTAATATAAAGTGTGTAGACTAGGCATGTGTATTTCGTTTCGTTCTGAATCGAAATTCGGACAAATTTTTCATTATTCGGAAATTCGGATGCATCCGAATTTCCGAATTACAAAAGTAAAGAATTTAAACGAATCCGAAAAAAAACGAACGAATTTGAAAACATATTCGAATCGAATTCGAAAACATATTCGAATCGAATTCGAAAACATATTCGAAAACATATTCGAATCAAATTCGAAAACATAATCGAATTCGAAAAAAATAGAAAACGTTTTTCTAAAAAAAACAATAAGATAGAATATAAAATAATAAAGCAATAGAATATATATATATATATATATATATATATATAAATATAGACATATATAAAAATATATATCTATATATATATATATATATATATATATATATATATATATATATATATAGATATATATATATTTTTTTTTTTTATTATTATTCTCTTCTATTTTTTTTATGCTTTTCTTTTCTATTATTTTATATTTTATAATAGTCTTTTCAATTCAAATTCAAATTCATTCTATACGAAATTCGAATTTCGGTACATGGCTTCTGAAGTTTGAATTTCGTATAGAATGAATTCGAATTTGAATAAAAAAGATTAGAACAGAAAATAATAGAAAAGAATAGACTAGAAAAACAATAGAACAGAATAGAAGAAAATATAATATATATATTATATTTTCTTCTATTCTGTTCTATTGTTTTTCTAGTCTATTCTTTTCTATTATTTTCTATTCTATTCTAATCTTTTATATTCAAATTTGATTTCGGTCTATATGAAATTCGAATTTTGGAAGATGTTTTATATATATATATATAATTTTCTATTCTGTTTCATTGTTTTTCTATGCTATTCTTTTCTATTCTATTCTAAACTTTTCTATTCAAATTTAAATTCATTCTATACGAAATTCGAATTTCGGAAGATGGCTTCTGAAAGTGGAATTTCGTATAGAATGAATTCGAATTTGAATAGAAAAGATTAGAATAGAAAATAATAGACTAGACAAACAATAGAACAGAACAGAATAAAATATAATATATATAATTTATTCTATTCTGTTCTATTGTTTTACTAGTCTTTTCTCTTCTACTCTGTTCTAATCTTTTCTATTCAAATTCAAATTCATTTTATAAGAAATTCAAATTTCGGAAGATGGTTTTATATATATATATATATATATATATATATATATATATATATATATATATATATATATATATATATATATATATGTATATATATATGTATATACGTATATATATATATATATATATATATATATATATATATATATATATATATATATATATATATATATATATATATATATATATGTATATATATATATATATATATATATATATATATATATATATGTATATATATATATATATATATATGTATGTGTATATGTATATTATATATATATATATATATATATATATATATATATAAGATTAGAATAGAATAGAAAATAATAGAAAAGAATAGACTAGAAAAACAATAGAACAGAACAAAAGAAAATATAATATATATATTATATTTTCTTCTATTCTGTTCTATTGTTTTTCTAGTCTATTCTTTTCTATTATTTTCTGTTCTAATCTTTTCTATTCAAATTCAAATTCATTCTATACGAAATTCAAACTTCAGAAGCCATGTACCGAAATTCAAATTTCGTATAGAATGAATTTGAATTGAAAAGACTATTATAGAAATAATAGAAAAGAAAAGCATAAAAAAACAATAGAAGAGAATAAAACAAAAAAAATTACCGTATTTATCGGCGTATAACACGCACCGGTGTATAACACGCACCCCAAGTTTAGGAGGGAATTTTAAGGAAAAAAAAACTTTTAGGAGGGAAGTTTAAGGGAAAAAAACTTACATTTAAATGCCCATCATTGCAGCCTTGTCAGTGCAGCCTTGCCCCAGTGCAGCCTTGTCAGTGCAGCCTTATCAGTGCAGCCTTCCCCAGTGTCCATTGCAGCCTTATCCCAGTGCAGCCTTGCCCCAGTGCAGCCTTGCCCCAGTGCAGCCTTGCAGCTCGCAAAATCCTGTGATCCCCTGCGATCTGAGCTTCAAAATCGCCAACCGCGATTTGAAAATGGTGCCGCCGGAGCCAAAATACACAGAGCCGGTCCTCGGCTCTTCTCGGCGGCTCTCGTTCACTTTCAGCTCCACTCGTAGTCCCGTCCGGGATGGGCGTGACTGTGAGCGGAGCTATCCGAACCTAGCCGAGTACACTCGGCTAGGTTCGGGCGGCGCTCGAGTGAAGCCGAAAGTGGCCGAGAAGAGCCGAGCTCAGGATCGCAATAACACGCACCCGTGATTTTCCCCTGATTTTAAGGGGAAAAAAGTGCGTGTTATAAGCCGATAAATACGGTATATATATATATATATATATATATATATATATATATATATATATATATATATATATATTTATTTATTTTATTTTATTTTATTTTATTTTTTTCTATGCTGGTCTATTGTTTTTCTATTCTTTTCTATTCTTTTCTATTTTATTCTAATCTTTTCTATTTGAATGTGAAATCATTCTATACGAAATTTGAATAATATAAAAGAATAGCATAGAAAAACAACAGAACAGAATAGAAAAAAATATAAAATATTCTATTCTAATCTTTTCTATTCAAATTCATTCTGTACCAAATTCCAATTTCGGAAGATGGTTTTATTTATATATATATACATATATATATATATATATATATATATATATATATATATATATATATATATATATATATATATATATATATATATTTATATATATATATATATATATATATATATATATATATATATATATATATATATATTTATATATATATATATATAATATTTCTTTCTATTCTGTTCTACTGTTCTATTGTTTTTCTATTCTATTCTTTTCTGTTAGAATTTGATTTCATTCTATTTTTATATAACTATTTTCCGAAATTCGAATTTTGTATAGAATGAATTTGAATTCAAATAGAAAAGATCAGAATATAATAGAAAATAATAGAAAAACAATAGAACAGAATAGAAAAAATTGTGTATATATATATATATATATATATATATATATATATATATAAAACCATCTTCCAAAATTCAAATTTCGTATAAAATGAATTTGAATAGAGAAGATTAAAATAGAGTAGAAAGAATAGACTAGAAAAACAATAGAACAGAATAGAATAAGATATAATATATGTATTATATTTTATTCTGTTCTGTTCTATTGTTTTCTAGTCTATTCTTTTCTATTCAAATTCAAATTTATTCTATACGAAATTCGAATTTCAGAAGCCATCTTCCGAAATTCGAATTTCATATAGAATTAATTAAAATTCGAATAGAAAAGTTTAGAATAGAATAGTTTAAAAAGAATAGCATAGAAAAACAATGAAACAGAATAGAAAAAAATATAATATATATATATTATATTTTATTCTCTTCTGTTCTATTGTTTTTCTAGTCTATTCTATTTCTATTATTTTCTGTTCTAATCTTTTCTATTCAAATTCAAATTCATTCTATATGAAATTCTAATTTTAGAAGCCATCTTCTGAAATTCGAATTTCGCATAGAATTAATTCAAATTCGAATAGAAAAGTTTAGAATAGAATAGAAAAGAATAGCATAGAAAAACAATGGAACAGAATAGAAAAAAAATATAATATATATATTTAACCATCTTCCAAAATTGGAATTTGGTACAGAATGAATTCGAATTCAAATAGAAAAGATTAGAATACAATATATTATATTTTTTTCTATTCTGTTCTATTGTTTTTCTATGCTATTCTTTTATACTTTCTATTCTATCCTAATCTTTTCTATTGGAATTCAATTTCATTCTATACGAATTTCAAATTTCGCAAAATGGTTATATATAGTTTACTTTTTCAAATTCAGTTATTGTTTTTTTCGAATGCGGTAGAATTTTTTCGAATTTTATAGTTTTTTTCGAATGTGGTAGAAATTTTTCGAATTTGACAGTTTTTTTCGAATGTGGTAGAATTTTTTCGAATTTGATATTTTTTTCGAATGTAGTAAATTTTTTTTTGAATTTGATAGTTTTTTTCGAATGTGGTAGAATTTTTTCGAATTTGACAGTTTTTTTCGAATGTGGTAGAATTTTTTCGAATTTGATAGTTTTTTTCGAATGTGGTAGAATTTTTTCGAATTTTATAGTTTTTTCGAATGTGGTAGAATTTTTTCGAATTTGACAGCTTTTTTCGAATGTGTTAGAATTTTTTCGAATTTGATAGTTTTTTTTCGAATACGGTCGAATTTTTTCGAATTCGAATACGAAACGAAATGAATTCCGAAAACAAATGTAATGAATGCAACGAATGTAACTAAACAAATTTAGTTAAATAACGAATCGAAACGAAACTAAACTAAACGAATTTTTTCATCTTGCACATGTCTAGTGTGGACAATAAAGGTGCAGGAAAGCATGAAGGAAGGAGGAAAGGGGGGGGGGAGAAAGGAGGGGGAGGGTAAAACAAGGGGGAGTAAGGGAAGGCAAGGGAATGAGTGGGGGAAGGGGAGGGGGAGAGGGGGGTATAAGCGGGGAAAAAGGGGGGGAGGGAAGGGGGAGAAAAGGGGGGAAGGGAAGGGGGGAAAGGACTGCGGGCAGGGGAAGGAAAAGGAGGGGAAAGGGAGGGATTGTGAGTGAAGGTGAGGTGAGTAGGAGGCGCAATGATACCTGGTGCTGGTATAAGAATGAAGTGTTGCCGGGAGGGTACCACTTGAAAAGCAGATGCCGAAGTGTGGCCATCAAAAGTAACGCTAGGGACTGCCAACGGGGGGGTGGAAACAAATTAGAAGGTAACCACCCAACCCGGGGTACCTATAGGGAAGAAAGTGATACCAGGTAAACAATGGTACCAGTACCTCGAATTGAGGAGTTGCAAGGGTAAAGATAGTTGCGTTAATAGTTGCTGGATAACTTACTAAAGACTGGCCGCCACGTGTAATCCCGGGTATAGGAGTCCAGATCATCAATAAACAGGCGAGGCCTGTTATTTATAGCTCCCAACCGTGCGACGCTGACCAGACACCAGAAGGGTGCCGGCACATGACGTCACAGGGTCAGGGATACCACATGATGTGCGTGCAAAGGGAACGTGCGTGCGCATGCGCACCAGCCCTAAGACCATGGGGAGGGATTCCATGCCAGGGCTAGTGCAAGGGGAGGGACCGACCCCATGTGCGGGGAAGACCCGTCCCCCAGGGATCCCACCGGGCCGCCGTGGAAGAGTACGGGCGAAAGGTCCCGCGTCGGCACAAGTCATAGGGACAGAAAAAGGGGGAAGCAGGAGGCTCTGGTATTGGAAGTATTGAAAAGGTTGTCAGCAATGTAAATTATGTAAACATTGTTGAATAATAAAAATAAACATAAAATGTATCATATCAAAATTAATAATTAGTGGGGTAAAAGGCAAGAAGCGCCAATCTAAGTGCAGTATCATAAAAACTTTATTAAAATATATAAAAAGCAACAGCCAAATGGCTACTCACAGGAACAAAGTGAAAAACAGGCAAACAAGGACATGTAGCTGGTCCAGGGACGTCATTTCGGATGTTAATGGAGGTTCACGGTGCAGGCTCCAGGCCTGCACTAGAAAGAGAGTGTGCAGGCGGTCTGTGGTGTGGAAAGTCACACCACAGACCGCCTGCACACTCTCTTTCTAGTGCAGTGACCACTCAGATGTAGTAATAATATTGAATAAATGAATATATAGATAAGAATAAATAGATAAGGAGTAATGTGTCAAAAAACAGAGCCCATCATGTGATGGGAAAAGAGATCACCATATTAAATATATAAACCCGATCTTCCGGAAGTGGTATAGAAGAAAGGTGATGTATGTCTGTAATAGTAAGAAGTAAGTAGATGTGAATAATGAAAGAAATGAAAAAAAATGGTGAAAGGAGTAGTGAACTGAATATTAAAGTTATGTATGACCAATATCTATCAGACACCACAGGTAGATGTGTCCCCTGAATCCATAGAGAGGCATTGTCTTAATATAGAGCTGTCTGTTTAACAACAGGGATAACATTAAGCATTTACGATTGACTTATAAACGCATTAATGTCCCACTCAATATTTAATCCATGAGGCATATAACATTTCATTTGGTGTATCCAGAATGTCTCCAGCCTGGACACACCTCTTATGCTGGATTCATCTCTCCAGTGGGGCATAAATCTATCTATAATTTGAAATGTGGTGCCCGTTGGATACTGATTATGATAAAGTGCGTAATGCTTAGGAACACTATGATTAGTGTGTCCTTTCTTGATTGCCATGATGTGTTCATGAACGCTTATAGCAAAATTACGTTTTGTTCGGCCTATATACTGCCTCCCACAAGGACAGGTAATAAGGTAGACAATATACTTTGTTCTACAGGTGGCAAATTGTTTCATCTTATATTCTCTTCTTGTAACCATAGAGGTGAATGTTTCAATTTTACGTGCTTTACATGCATTGTGTTTACATACTGTACATTTGAGATATGGGAAAAAACCCTTCATATTGTGAAAAAAAGATGGAACACTGGGTGGGTCTATTACATTGGGTGCGATTTGACTTTTAACAGATAAAGCACCTCTAAAAATGGTTCCTGCTCGTTCAGGAAGTAGAGGGCCCAATATAGAATCATTTTTTAGTACTTTCCAATGTCTACTAATAATATCTTTGATTTGTTTGTATTGAGTAGAGAAATTCGTCAAAAAAGACCACTTGTGTTTAGATTCAAGGGATCTCTTAGGTTGTGCTGTCAACAAAGACATTCTATCAATTAAAGCTACTTGTTGAATCTCCTCATTAATTTGAGAGATGTCATAATCTTTTTCACTGAACCTGTATTTCAGGGTTTCTGCTTGTTGCAGATAATCCGAAAGGTGGTAGCAATTTCGTCTTATCCTCATCAGTTGGCTTCTAGGCACTGACTTAAGCCATGCTGCACCACTCACTACTCCTTTCACCATTTTTTTCATTTTTTTCATTATTCACATCTACTTACTTCTTACTATTACAGATATACATCACCTTTCTTCTATACCACTTTCGGAAGATCGGGTTTATATATTTAATATGGTGATCTCTTTTCCCATCACATGATGGGCTCTGTTTTTTGACACGTTACTCCTTATCTATTTATTCATTTATTCAATATTATTACTACATCTTTTTTCACACAAGGGATTAGTATCCATTTTCATTAGTATTGTATTTCTTCTTTACAAATATGGATTGAGTTGGTTAGGCACACCTCCCGCTCCCAAATTAATATTTTGCTCAATAGTCCACTTTATATACACACTGATGTCCGTTTTTATATTTTCTTGATTTTTTAATTTTAATTTTCCTTGTTTTAATTTTTTAATTTCTCTGTCTCACCTAGAGGGAGATGTATCAACATATTATATATATATATATATATATATATATATATATATATATATATATATATATATATATATTGTGACAGCAGGCAGGTAAAATCACCTGGTTGCATCCAGGATGGAAAATATGTATGCCCTAGATTCAGGCTTTATGCTGACTTATACCACTAGGGGGAGTGCTGGGAGTCCTGCAGGGGAAGAGTTAATGAGCCCAGCTGAAGTAAGTGGGCTCATTAAGACCTATAGAAAACACCCCAGCAGGCTTAGGGAGATGCTCCATCCTGGAACCAGTTCTGTGATTGTGTAGACTGGGGAGTGTGGTATCTGAGCTTTGCGGTGAGTTAACGCCTGTGTGGCAAAACTTCTCAAAGAGAGATAGGGTCTGGGGCAGCACAAGGCTGCACCCAGTTGTTAGTTAGGGAATCTACGTGTGTAGTAAGCGGTCAAGCTGACCAGGATTTCTTTTCATGTTTCTTTTTGTTTTTCTGTTATTTTTCAATGCATCTAGTCTGAATAAACCGCACCTTTGTTTTTGTTTCACCTACCAAGCTGTCTGCTGTGCCTGTTTTTGTGTGGTGAACCCATCCAGGGGGTCACACACACCCGCTGCCGAGCTAACCCCTCACAGTTGGTGGAGAATGCGGGCAGTTTTTTTTAAAAGGCCAGCATGGAGGAGATACTGAGACAGCTGGCTCTAGCAAATGCAAATCAGCAGCAGACAAATGCAGGTTTGCAAAAGAGCCTTGCAGCTCAACAACAAAGCCTTGCAGCCCAGCAGCAGATAAATGCAACTTTGCAGCAGAGTCTGGAAGCTCAGCAGAAAGCTCAACTGCAGAGTCTGGACGCTCAGCAACAAGCCCAGCAGCAATCTGAGGCCCGCTTCATAGAGCTGTAACAAAAGCAAGAGCAGAGACTCCAACAACAAATCGAGACATTAATGCAGCAACGGCCGCAGACCAGTGAGGCAAGTGGTTCCACTAATACTGCATCCTTTGGTGTGAGCCGTTTACTGACAAAAATGACTGGAGAGGATGATCCGGAGGTGTTTTTGACCACATTTGAAAGGACTGCTGAAAGGGAAAAGTGGCCTAAGGAGCAGTGGGCTGGACTTGTGGCCCCTCTGTTAACAGGGGAATCGCAGAAAGCCTATTATGACCTAGAGCCGGACCAAGCAAAAGACTATGTGGTGCTAAAAACAGAAATATTGGCACGGCTGGGTGTCACCCTGGCCGTCCGGGCTCAGCGTGTACATAACTGGACTTTCCGGCTTGGAAAACCCCCCAGGTCTCAAATGTATGATCTCATTCACCTGAGCAGGAGGTGGCTGCAGCCAGAGACTTTGACCGCACCAAACATTGTGGAACGTGTTGTTATGGATCGTTTCCTGAGAGCTCTTCCTACTGCCATCCAAAAGTGGGTAAGCCATGGAGACCCAGAAACTGCAGATAAGCTTGTGGATCTGGTTGAGAGGTACTTGGCTACAGAGAACCTGACCACCTCTTCCAGGGACTCACGGACTTTCCACCCTAAGACCAGACCATCCCCAGTGGCGGGTAAGATGACTCCAAGGGGTGAGGGTGGAGAGAGTGAGAAGGTGGGGGTTCAACCTAATGTCTGGCGGGAGCAGCCCGGGAAGCCCAGGCCGCAAGAGGCAGCGAAAAAGATTATTTGCTACCGCTGCCGGCAAGAGGGACATATTTCAGCTAATTGCCCAGTTGTGGATGAACCTTTGCAATGTGACTTTATAAGGGACAGACGTCAGTCGATGTTTGCGACAGTCGCTTGTACTGCCATTCGGGGACCTGAGAAACATTTATGTAAAATGTGTATTAATGGTAGAAATGTGGATGTGTTGCTGGATTCAGGTAGCCTGGTGACATTGATAAAGGCTGAATTAGTTACTACAGTGGTCTCTGGGAATAACAAGGTGGCTGTTATTTGTGTGCATGGGGACACCCGAGAGTATCCTGTAACTTCAGTGTTTTTTGGAGACCCACAAAGGTAACCTCTCTCATCAGGTGGGGTTAGTGTCTCACTTACCACATGATGCCATTGTGGGAAGGGATTTTCCAATGTTCTGGGAACTCTGGGATTGTCCTGAGCCCCCCACTGGTGCCCCTATAGACCAGAAAGATGATGACCAGAATTCCTCTGAGAGTGGTGAGGACTCTCCAGAATTTCCCTTGTCGGTATTGGCAGGGGAAACTCGAGAAAATGGGGAGGAGCCAACATCCTCAGATGAAAACATGCCGTCTGTGGAATTTTCAGATCTTGAGGTTCACAGGGAAAATTTTGCCACAGAACAGTTAAAAGACCCCACCCTAATAAAGGCACGGGAAAATGTGGTGAAAATAGATGGCGAGTTAGTGAACCCAGAAAAAACTTGCACTTACCCGTACTTCACTGTGGAAAGGGACCTACTGTATCGAGTGGCTCAAAGGGCAGAAGAAACCGTTGAGCAACTTGTGGTGCCCAAACCTTACAGGAAGTTGGTGTTGGAATTGGCCCATGGGCACATTCTTGGAGGTCATCTGGGGACAGAGAAAACCAGAGAGAGAGTATTGCAGAGATTCTATTGGCCTGGGGTCATGAAGGAAACAGAAAATTATTGTTCCTCCTGCCCTGTGTGTCAGAAGTCGGCACCTATGCCACATTTCCGTAACCCGCTGGTACCTCTTCCTATCATTGAGGTCCCCTTTGAGAGGATCGCAATGGATTTGGTAGGTCCGATAATGAAGTCCGCTAGGGGGCATCAGTACATTTTGGTTATAATGGACTATGCCACCCGTTATCCGGAGGCAATTCCTCTTCGAAATACCTCGGCCAAAACCATAGCCAAAGAACTATCTCTTGTTTTTAGCCGTGTGGGTATTTGTAAGGAACTGCTTACGGACCAAGGTACACCTTTTATGTCCCGGGTTATGAAAGAACTATGCAAGTTGTTCAAAGTGACACAATTACGTACGTCTGTGTATCACCCCCAAACAGATGGGTTAGTTGAAAGATTCAACAAAACCCTAAAACAAATGTTAAAGAAGGTGGTGGATAGAGATGGAAAGAATTGGGACTGTCTAATACCCTATTTGATGTTTGCCATTAGGGAGGTACCCCAATCCTCTACGGGTTTCTCACCCTTCGAGTTACTCTATGGGAGACACCCAAGAGGACTGCTGGATATCGCCAAGGAAACTTGGGAAAATGAGAGTTCTCCCCACAGGAGTGTGATTGAGCATGTCGCCCTGATGCAAGATAGAATTGCACAGGTAATGCCAATCGTAAAGGAACATTTGGCCCAATCGCAGTTAGCACAGCAGAGAGTGTACAACCGTGGGGCCAAGACCCGTACTTTTTCCCCGGGGGATAAGGTATTGGTGCTAGTCCCTACGGTTGAAAGCAAATTCATGGCCAAATGGCAAGGTCCATACGAAGTTCTTGAAAAATTGAGCGAGGTGAACTATAGGGTCAGACAGCCAGGAAGGCGAAAGCTGGAACAGGTATATCACGTCAATCTGCTGAAAGCCTGGAGGGATAGGGAATCCCTAGTTGCAGAGACTTTGTCACCGGTCCAGTCTGATTGCTTTGTTCCTGAGGTTGGAATCGCAGTCACCTTATCGAAACCCCAAAAACAGGAGGTTAAAGAGTTTGTACTTCGCAACAAAGAGATTTTCTCTGAGCTGCCGGGAGAAACATCTGGCGTAGAGCATGATATTATTACCCCGCCAGGAGAAAGGGTAAAACTAAAACCTTATAGAATACCAGAGGCCCGACGGGAGGCAATACGTGGGGAGGTTCAAAGGATGCTGGAATTGGGTGTGATAGAGGAGTCCCAGAGTGACTGGTCCAGTCCTATCGTACTAGTGCCCAAACCTGATGGGAGCTGGCGGTTTTGTAACGATTTTCGACAATTGAATAAAGTTACAAAATTTGACACCTACCCCATGCCGCGTATAGATGAGTTGATCGACCGGCTGGGAACAGCCCGATACATGACAACTCTCGATCTCACCAAAGGGTATTGGCAAATTCCCCTGGCCGAGTCGGCCAAGGAGAAAACTGCGTTTGTAACCCCAGATGGGGCGTTTCAATACAAGAGAATGCCGTTTGGGTTACAGAATGCACCTGCAACATTCCAGCGGAAAATGGACAAGATTCTGAGGCCCCATCAGAAGTATGCTGCAGCTTACCTGGATGATGTGATTATCCATAGCACAGATTGGGTCTCACATCTGCCAAAAGTGCAAGCAGTCTTAGACTCCATTCGGGAAGCTGGGTTTACGGCCAATCCAAAGAAGTGTACCATTGGACAGGAGGAGGCCAAATATCTGGGGTACACTATTGGGAGGGGAGTGATAAAGCCTCAAGTCAATAAAGTCGAGGCCATACAGAGTTGGCCACGTCCCAACAGCAAGAAACAGGTACGAGCCTTTCTGGGAATCGCTGGCTATTATCGGCGATTCATCCCCCATTTTGCTTCTCAGGCTGTGCCCCTCACCAACCTGACAAAAGGGAAAGAGTCTGTCATGGTCAAATGGTCCCCGGAGGCTGAAGCAGCATTCCAGTCATTAAAAACTGCCTTATGTAGCCAGCCAGTGTTGTACTCCCCAGACTTCTCTAAGGACTTTGTTGTACAAACTGATGCATCAGACGTTGGGTTGGGAGCAGTGTTGTCCCAGGTCTGGAACGGGGAAGAGCACCCAGTCATTTACCTCAGCAGGAAATTGAAGTCCCATGAGGTAAATTACGCCACAATTGAGAAGGAGTGTTTAGCTGTGAAGTGGGCTCTAGATTCCCTTCGGTACTATCTATTAGGTAGGCACTTTGACCTGGTAACTGATCACGCTCCTTTAAAGTGGATGGCTCAAAACAAGGAGACCAATAGAAGGATAAATAGGTGGTTCCTGGCCCTACAGGAATTCAACTTTACAGTAAAGCATCGCCCTGGCGTTAAAATGGGGAATGTGGATGCTTTGTCTCGAGTACATGCGTGCCTGACTGCGTGTGTTCCAACCCCAAGGTTGAAACAAGAGGGGGGGGTATGTGACAGCAGGCAGGTAAAATCACCTGGTTGCATCCAGGATGGAAAATATGTATGCCCTAGATTCAGGCTTTATGCTGACTTATACCACTAGGGGGAGTGCTGGGAGTCCTGCAGGGGAAGAGTTAATGAGCCCAGCTGAAGTAAGTGGGCTCATTAAGACCTATAGAAAACACCCCAGCAGGCTTAGGGAGATGCTCCATCCTGGAACCAGTTCTGTGATTGTGTAGACTGGGGAGTGTGGTATCTGAGCTTTGCGGTGAGTTAACGCCTGTGTGGCAAAACTTCTCAAAGAGAGATAGGGTCTGGGGCAGCACAAGGCTGCACCCAGTTGTTAGTTAGGGAATCTACGTGTGTAGTAAGCGGTCAAGCTGACCAGGATTTCTTTTCATGTTTCTTTTTGTTTTTCTGTTATTTTTCAATGCATCTAGTCTGAATAAACCGCACCTTTGTTTTTGTTTCACCTACCAAGCTGTCTGCTGTGCCTGTTTTTGTGTGGTGAACCCATCCAGGGGGTCACACACACCCGCTGCCGAGCTAACCCCTCACAATATATATATATATATATGTAACCACTAAGGAACGTGTGCAGTATGACAGTCCGTATATTCAGTTGCTACATTCCCAGATTCAATATAATTGATCACGGTTACATCAATATCTCTAATTTAAACTAATGATTTGTTTATGGGGAAGGATTTGCGTTGTTAGTCGAATAAGTTAATTCCTTCTTGTTGTCCTTAGTTCCGGTGTGGTGAACGTGCTTGCGTTCCAAACCAGGTTGGCAATTACTTCCTGTATCCGGACTCCGATGATACGTCCTTCTTGAAGTGCATACAGCATCATCATGCTGGCGCCGAATGACGAGGTGGTCATGTGACCTACACCACTGACAAACACTTCAGAAGCGGTTGATTCGTGGATGGTATAGAGGCTTGGTCTTCCATCCCCTTCTTGATGATTGATTGGTCTAGAGTCAGTCACATGACTCTAGAGTTGGTCACATGACCTGTAAACCCGAAAGTCACGCTGCACAGGTGTCCTGAATGGATTTTTATGATCTATTAAATTTTTATATAAAGCGCAGTGGGTGGCAGGTTAGCTTATACCACAGTTGAAGTCTTGATAGACGAAACACGTCAGGTGTCTTACGCTATCATAGCCACCTTATTTTACTGTGCATAATTTTGTTCAATTGAACCGAACTTTTACCTCTCTAAATTTTTTATTGAAAGTTTTTTATCAATAAATTCTTTCCTTTATTACCGGATTTACACCATGTGGAAGCCTTTTTCCTTCTTTTTTCCATGCTGGATGTGGGGGGTTACCACCAATTGAACGGTACCCGGCAGAGGACCCCAGCCCACATCTAAATATGTATCCTGATCAAGATTAACCAACACAGGAACAGCGGGTCCCTCTCCAGTTTCCCTAGGTATGTCGAAGTCGTGAAGTCCTTCCTGGCACCCTCCTATGATTGGAATCACCGTTAACCCTACCGCTTAGACGGTTAAAGCCTGTATGACTCACCGCCAATGGCCAGTGAGTCCATCTTTTCTGGTAAGGGCATTTCATTTTCATCTCTGCCAGTTGAAAGTTTGGGTTTATATGAAGACATACCCTGGGTTTAACATGTATGTGGTGGTGCAAGATATGAATACAAGTTTCTGAACACCTTCCATTTCAAAAGAACTGTTAACCCTCAGAGACTCTTTAGTCCATATACCTATTTCAGTCATCTTTTGATCACTTTTTTGATGTGTTAAATACTTTATTGCTGATATTTTTTCCTTTAGAAAGCTTAAAGGGTCTCCAATGAGACACATTTACACCATTCACAGATACTCACCTATATACAAATTGTGGTATCACTCACAATTTATCAGGGGTGTAGTGGAGATTGTGGATAAACTTGAACTGAGTAAGTCTATTGGCTGTACACAGTGGCAGAACTACCTCAATAGTGACCCACGCGGGCGCTATGGGGCCTGCAGCCGAGTAGGGCCTGGCGAGTCGGCGTGTGAGTGGGCGGCGGGTGAGCCGCCGAGCTGCCCAGCGGCTCACCCGCTCGGCGCTTGTACAGTCACACTGACTGTGCAAGCAGACTCAGCTGGGAGGCTCGGCGAGGGGAGGGATGGATGGGAAGCTGCCAGGTGGGAGGCTCGGCAGGGGGAGGGATGGACGGGAAGCTCCCAGCTGGAAGGCTCAGTGGGGGGAGGGATGGATGGGAAGCTGCCAGCTGGGAGGCTCGGTGGGGGGAGGGATGGATGGGAAGCTGCCAGCTGGGAGGCTCGGGGGGTGGACTGGCCAATCAGTGGGTGGCAGAGCAGAGAGATGACATAATCTCTCACCACCCAATGCCCTCCCTGCATCCTGGCAGTTCCGCCCTCACTCAATGTGCAGGCAGCAGAGAGATTACATCATCTGTCTGCTGCCTGACTCAGACTGGGACACAGGAAGTGACAATCCCCATTCCCACCTTAGCAGGAAAGTGACTATCTGCAACTTGTGGCAGGTGACATGGCAAGTGGACAATCCGCAACTTGTGGCAAGTGACAATCCGCAATGGGTGGCAGGTGGACAATTTGCAACTTGTGGCAGGTGACAATCCACAACTTGTGGCAGGTGATGTGGCAAGCGACAATCTGCAGCTTGTGGCAAGTGACAATCCGCAACTTGTGGCAAGTGACATGGCAAGTGACAATCCGCAACTTGTGACAGGTGACGTGGCAAGTGACAATCCGCAGCTTGTGGCAGGTGACATGGCAAGTGACAATCCGCAGCTTGTGGCAGGTGAAGTGGCAAGTGACAATCCGCAACTTGTGGCAGGTGACGTGGCAAGTGAACGATCCGCAATGTGTGGCAGGTGACGTGGCAAGTGACAATCCGCAGCTTGTGGCAAGTGACAATCCGCAACGTGTGGCAGGTGATGTGGCAAGTGAACAATCCGCAATGTGTGACAGGTGACATGGCAAGTGACAATCCACAACTTGTGGCAGGTGACATGGCAAGTGACAATCCGCAGCTTGTGGCAGGTGATGTGGCAAGTGAAAATCTGCAACTTGTGGTAGGTGACGTGGCAAGTGAACAATCCACAATGTGTGACAGGTAACGTGGCAAGTGACAATCCACAACTTGTGTCAGGTGACGTGGCAAGTGGACAATCAGCAATGTGTGGCAGGTGATAGTGGACAATTTGCAACGTGTGGCAGGTGACGTGGCAAGTGGACAATCCACAACTTGTGGCAGGTGACATGGCAAGTGATAATCTGCAACATGTGACAAGTGATAATCTGCATCTGGTGGCAGGCGATGTGGCAAGTGACACACTCAGGGCTCCCACTGATTCTGCATTATGGTGAGTTGAACTATTTCATTTTCTATAACAATGTAATAATAGAAATAATGTGTTTCAATCATGCTGACACTATAATAACCATGGTGCCGTGATGATTGAAGTGCCAACGTTGGCCATTTCTCTGATAAATTGCCCCGAAAAAAACTTATTTTCTGGCAGTGCCCCTCCCGAGACTAGACTCTGGATCCGCCCCTGGGTGAGAGGGGGCCCATAGAACATTTTGCTATGGGGCCCTGTGATTTCTAGTTACGCCCCGCTGTACAGTTAACATCTTGAAAGCAGGTTTTGGCAGCTTCTTCACAGTCCTCAGTGAAATCAGGGATGTGTAAGTGCCTTTCCTATATGAGTCAATGGGTTAGAGGCTGTAGTTTATAAATTATTAAAGAATGTAGTGACTAACTTATTATATCCACAGTTGTACATAAAATGCTCTAATAGGGATGCTGATAACTCAATAGTCAGGGCACCAAACTAAGTCTTGATTGCATGCCACAACACCAGACATTTGAAAAAGAATTTGTTAGCGACATGACACCTCTCTTTAAGTAGCTCAAAAGAGATGAAGCTGCCATCATCAAAATGTTAAGGTACATGAAAATGCCTTGAGCCACCAAGGTGTATCAGGGTGACCCAGCAAATCCTGAAGTTTGGGATTATGCCACAAGGAACTTTTTCCTGGCCCATCCTCCCGTCAGCACACAATGCGTTAACATCTCCTCTGGAGCCCCACATTACCACCTGTATCTAGCTGAATAAAAGGCAGCTCCTCCCCAACTAAGACAGTTCTTCTTTTTTGGTCTGCTCCAGGCCACCTGTTAATTGCAGTTTATAAGTAAGTTGTTTGCTGAATCCCCCCCCTGCCGAAACTTATGCCTCCATATTCAGCCTCTCATGTTGTTTGGAAGACCCTGAATGCTGAAGGTAAATCCTTTTTTTTTTGGGGTGCCTTTTTGTGCCAAGGCTATGGACAAAATGATGCTTAAACAGCTTTGATATTGTACAGGTGTGGTATTATAAGAACTCTGTAATTTTATCATTGACTCTCCCTTTGGTTTTATTTTTTCCTGTCTTTATATTCAGCACACTACACTGCTGTCCTGGCTTTATTGTCAGTCTGAGAGCAGCTGTGAATGGTGTCACAGGGTGCAGGGACACAGGTAAAGGACTTACCTCAGATTCTGACTATCCTGTCTGTCTCTCGATGTGCTGTCCTGGCTCCCTTGCTGTGCTGTGTACTCCTGTGGGCTTCACAGTCTGACTGTTTTTTTGTCTCAGACTCTAATGCCGTGTACACATGGGCGGACTCTCTTACCGGACTGGTCCGATGGACTGAATCCGGCGGACAATCCGACTGTGCGTGGTCTGCATCAGACTTCCGATGGACCGTTTCGGTCAGAAATCCGACGGACTTTAGATTTGAAGCCTGCTTCAAATCTTTACGTCATAACTCCACTGGACTCAGTTCCTAATGGAAAGCCAGTTCATCTGTATGCTGGTCCGACGGACCAGATATGAGGCAAGGGCATGGTACTGCATCTCGCGCTCGTTGCAATAGGAAAAAAAAATCCCTATTGCGGCTAGGGGGAGGTGACGATGTCCCTTAGGTCTGGCATGAATTTTAAGGGGAACCCCCTACGCCGAAAAAATGGACCTCAACATGGAGGGATGGATGGCCCTGCGGGCCCCCCCACCCCAAAGCACCTTGTCCCCATGTTGATGAGGACAAGGGCCTCTTCCCTACAACCCTGGCCATTGATTGTTGGGGTCTGTGGGCGGGGGGCTTATCGGAATCCGGGAGCCCCCTTTAATAAGGGGGCCCCTGAGATCCCGGCCCCCCACCCTATGTGGATGAGTATGGGGTACATCGTACCCCTACCCATTCACCTAGGGAAAAAGTGTCAATATAAAAAACACACTAGACAGGTTTTTAAACTAATTTATTAGACAGCTCTGGGGGTCTCCTTCCGACTTCGGGGGTCTCTCTGGCCTCTTCTTCTGATGTCCGGTTCTTCTGCTGGGCTCCTCTGCTATCTTCTGCTCTTTTGCCGCTCTTTTGCTAGCGGTGGCCCGGTTTTCTTCGTTGTCTTCTCCCCTCTTCTCTTCTTCCGATGTTGATACGACGCTCTCTCCCTCTTTAATGCTGTGTGGAGCGCTCTGCAATGACTTATATAGGCAGTGACCCCGCCCCCTCATGACGTCACAGTCCCGGGGCATGCTGGGACTGTGAGGTCATAAGGGGTCATGGTCACCGGGTGATATTGATCAGACCCCCTTATGACCTCACAGTTCCAGCATGCCAGGGACTGTAACGTTATAAGGGGGCGGGGTCTCCGCCTATATAAGTCATCGCTCACCGCTCACACACCATCACAGCGGGAGAGAGCGTCGTGTCAACATCGGAAGAAGAGAAGAGGGAAGAAGACGACGCAGAAGTCCGGGCCACTGCTAGCAAAAAAGCGGCAAAAGAGTAGAAGATAGCGCGGAGCCTGGCAGAAGAACTGGAGAGCGGGAGAAGAGGCCAAACACCGGGAGAAGAACCGAACATCGGGAGAAGAGGCCGGAGAGACCCCCGAAGTTGGAAGAAGACCCCCCGGAGCTGTCTAATAAATTAGTTTAAAAACCTGTCTAGTGTGTTTTTTTATTGACACTTTTTCCCTAGGTGAATGGGTATGGGTACAATGTACCCCATACTTATTCACATAGGGTGGGGGGCCGGGATCTGGGGGCCCCCTTATTAAAGGGGGCTCCCAGATTCCGATAAGCCCCCCAACCGCAGACCCCAACAACCAATGGCCAGGGTTGTCGGGAAGAGGCCCATGTCCTCATCAACATGGGGACAAGGTGCTTGGGGGTGGGGCCCGCAGGGCCCCCCTCCCCCAAAGCACCCATCCCCCCATGTCAAGGGCATGCGGCCTGTTACGGTTCAGGAGGGGGGGGGCGCTCGCTCGTCCCCACCCCCTTTCCTGACCGGCCGGGCTGCGTGCTCGGATAGGGGTCTGGTATGGATTTTGAGGGGACCCCACGCCGTTTTTCGGTGTAGGGGGTTCCCCTTAAAATCCATACCAGACCTAAGGGCCTGGTATGCCCCACAATGGGGCTCGCAAGGTGTCAATCTCGCTGATAAAAGCGGCAAAATTTACTTCCTTTTCTAGTCCCGTCGTACCCAAGTCACGTTCAAAATTAACCTGTGGGCAAGTCCGTTCATTTGGAAAGTCCGCCGTAACTCCGTTGGGAAATAGGTCGGCTGGAAAGCCTGGTCGTGTGTACGTTGCATAAGACCCCATACATACTATGCAACTTTTGTTGTCTGGTTTCCTTAGATTTAGTGGAGTCATGTAGTGCAAGGGCCTGCCTGATTGCATACAAATCGAGACTCTTAGTTATGTGGTTTTGGTGAATCTGAGGAAGAAATCCAGAGAAGATTGTATAGTGTGTGTGTGTGTCCAGCTTAACTGTGTCTGATGTTTGCCTTTGGAAATGCTGCCTGAAGCTCACCTGATGCTTCTAAAGTGAGTGGATGAAGGCAGATGGCTCTTAAAGAGACAGGGTACCATGTTTTTTGGTGAGAGGTAATATGCTTTTCTCCATATATTTTGTGCAAATATGAGCTTTCCACACCTGTTAGTGGCACAGAAGATTAGCAAAGGTAGGAGGGGGCGACGTGGGACATGGTTAAACATAAAAAAAAAACATAAAACCTGCCAAAAATCATCTTATCCTGACCAGGACAATGACCTTTAACAGGTTGTCACATTCATTAAGATGGATGTAAAACCTCCATACACCCAGTGAAGTGAACAGCCTGAGATGATACACAGAGATGAAATAAATCTCCCTACATAAGTTTCTACATGTATATCGGCTGTCCTCACATTTATATACTGTTTAGAAAGTTCAGATCATGTTAGGAAATGTTCTCTTCCTGTTTAACACAGAGTGTGGTGTTTGGGCTTCCAGCCAAGATAGCGTAAATTGCTGATTGGAGGAAAGGCACACACCCCCTCTCATCACCTTTTGTACAGCGCCAGCTCCCTGCTAATCTATTTATAGCAGCCTTCCCTGTATAGTTGCCACCTCATCCCTTTAAACCCGAACACCTATTAATTACACAGGTTCTGTGGCTGATTAAGGTAGTAATTAAACTCACTTGGTGCCTTATCTGCATTTAATCAGAACCTATGTAATTCAAAGGTGTTCGGTTTTAAAGGGATGAGGTGGCAACTCTACTTCCCTGACAGAAATGTCAGGCTGTTTTTTTTCTGATGTGTCCAGGAATTTGTCAGGAGTTATCAGGCTGATAACAGAAGAATGGGTCAGGAGAGAGCTACAGGAAACTGAAAATATATGTGCCCAGCTCAAATTTCATGCATTAGGCTATGTTTCCACTATTGCATCCCCAAAGTCGTGCAATTTTGCCGCAATTTTTTTTTGCAGCAATTTTTTGCTGCGACTTGAAGCAATGCCTGTGTATTCTTGAGGTCTATGGACCTCAAATTGCATCAAAGTGGGACCTAAGTAGTGCAGGGACTACTTTGAGGTCGCTGCATCTTGAAGTCGCACAGATAAGAATGGTACTCATTGGAAATCATGGGGTACGACTTGTCATGCGACTTTTCAGTCCCAAATTGCATGAAAAGTCGCACTAGTAGAAACCTGGCCCTAGGTTCACATCCACTTAAGCATGTTGTCTATACACTCTAAAGGAGTTGTTTCCACTTACCCTGTGAAGGGACAGATCCAGGAAACTGGCACAAATGCATTTATGTCAGCATGATAGAGAATGCCTCACGTAGCTCACGATGCATTTTGGGCCTGCATGCAGTCTGCAGAGGCAGAGAAATTAAATTGCGCAGGTTGCCTCACAAGGATGTGGTTGTGCAAAATTCTAAGCCCTATTAAGGCAGCTATTGCGGAAAGGATGCTACAGATATCCACACCACAAGCAACACCCATAATGATAGAGCATAAAGTGCTCATTGATGAAGGATGACAGATACCTTGTTAAAAGACCTATTTACAGTAACAGGTTCTCTAAACTTTATCCATATATGATGGCTGCTGTATGTTTGTGCGCTGCACTTCCAGGGGTGGATGCTGCCCTCTAATGTCTGGTACAGCGAGTGTCTTTGCCTTTTTTATAACTTGGTTGCCTTCAGAGATCCTATGGATAAGAAAGTGGACTTGTTCACACCAAATGCAGTCCAGTGCATCTTTATTTTGCATCAAGAACGCATGGACAGTGTTTAACTTTGATTCCAGGTTACATAGTTCACACCAGTACAGCGCATTCTAGTACAGTCAACAAAAGTAGAATGTTGCATTGTTTCTGCATGGAACACATCTAGAAGCGGCAAAATGCATTCAGAATGCATCAAAACACATCTGGAACACAGAAACTGTGGTGATCTCGCCATCAGGCTTGCACAGAATCTATACAGTGACAGATTTTTGCCTGCCAACCAGCAATACGTTAACTTTCATATATATTAACTTTAGATATGGCATTACATTCAACACTGGAAGCTACAAGATTTGGCATAGTTTCTGGAAAGATTTGAACCTGGCAACTGACTTTTGGTGGATGCTTTGATAGACCTAGTACAAGCGCTGGCACATCCAGTCGCTGCTATGAGAGCATTGTGGTTACTGGAGGGCAGGTGGAACATCTACACAAGCCTTTAACATTTCCTATAATGGGGGTTATTGTTTGGCCAAACACTGAACAACACAATTGACAGCGAATGACAGGAGGAAAAAAGTCTGGCCACAGACTAGTAAGAGGAACCCGCCATCCTTCACTCAAGCCTACTAAACTCCAGCGGGTGCAGGATGCGAAATCTTATAGAACAGGCTACAGTTTAATAGATCACAGTGGAGGTGTCTTAAAATTACTTTTAACATGAAATCAAGTCCAGAGCAAGCTACTAAGATGGCTGGAAGGTCTTTTTTGAAGGTGCATCCAACCAGTCTCTTCCAGTTGGCCAGGGGGCTTGGGTGAATTTGATGATTGTAGCCTCCTTCCGGAGGGTTTGGATGACAGTCAGAGACCAGTGGGTCCAGAAGACAGGTGGGCGTACAATGGAAAATTCCAAGGCTGACCACTGAATCCATTTAATCTATCTCAGAAGAAAAGAAGTTGACAAGATTTTTATACTGCTACAAGGCTATCATGCCAGTGATGCCGAAGACATGGAATAATCTGAGGCCTTTCTCCCCAGTTTTTCTAGTACCTAAGGCAGGAGCTTTCTGGCCTGTTTTAGTTTGAAGGTGTCACGGAACGCCCCACACTCCGCTTGAGTGCTTCCGTCTGTATACCGCTTCCTAAGTTCTGGAACACGAGTCCAATGGATCTGGCTATAGAAACCTCAAGAACTAGACAACACCAGTCTTGGAGTACATCAGAACTGCCTTTATTTTGAGATCTCACAGACCTTTTTATATCAGGGGTGACTCAAAGCTAACCTAATTAACATGACCTAATTTACTACAAAATGTACCCAGACCAGATGACAGTCTTGTGGGCACCGGGCTTCACACATTAATACAATTAACAATACAAACAACAATCTCCCCCCTCCTCAGCCTAGACCATTCGTCTATTAGCCAGGGCTGGTGGCTAATGTGATCAGCTCTCTCAATTAACATAAACACATGTTGATAACACCAGCATCTCCTCACAGGATGTGTCCCAGCAGAATGAATCAGTCTTATCAGCAGGGGGCTGCTGGAGGAATCCCCCCTCCCTCTTCAGGGACACAAATATACAGTAAGGAGTCCCCATACAATATATACATGACTGAGTCCGATTAATACAGTTCAGACTGGATTTCTCATTCACCTCAAATGCTAGGGCCCATAATCGGTGGGCAACAGGCTTGCACACAGTCCTCTCCAACAGCCTCCGCTCTGGCCATGCCCGTGACAGAAGGAATCAAATGTGTTCATATACGCCAGTCGGTTCAAGATGGTTCATGCAGACAGTCACAGGGACAGTTCAGCTGGAGGACCAGTTGATATCAATCGACCGGCCGACTCATATTTCCATGTACTGATCAATGGAGAGCACCAGAGGCACGTGAGATTTTCAGTGGCCAGATGTCACTTCCCGTTCAGGTGCTTTTACAGAATTGGCACAGTCCCAGGAATCTTTTTGAAAGATCTTGTTGGCAGTGATGGTACCTTGGGTCAGGTAGCACATGAGGGTGTTTAAATTTTGCCTTCTTTAGCCTATGAGCTGGGCTATCTGTGGATCAGAAAATCCTTGTGCCTATACAAATTCAACAAGAACTGGAATTTTGGACATTGCCACTGTGCTTTTTTTTTTTTTTTTGGAGGCATGCATCTCAGCCCAGGAGATAGGATGATTCTGAAGCAAGTCTAAGTCTCTGGGGCTGGGGAGTCCAAGATCTGAAGAAACAAGTGCAAGTCCATTGGATAGCGGTGAAGCACAGATTCCCCAAGTATCTTGAATGGAAGGAAGCTTTTTCTAGTATTGCAAAGCCTTTCAGGATCTTTGAGGGGGCCCTAGTAAGGTTGACAACAAGACAGTAGGAATCTACATTGCCTGACAAGGAGACACCAAGTCTTTTCTTGTTACATCTTGCAAAGAAACCTTTTGTGGGCAGAAAACCACTTAGTCAGTTAAAATTGGTCTTCTTGCCAGGGAACAAAATCAATTATTGGTTCGGTTATGTCAATTTTAGCCCTATGGGGCATTCCAGCAGTAATTCTCAGGGAGACTTCACTGAACATGCAGCTTCTGATAGTTACAACAGGATACCAATGCAAAGACAAAGTTATAGAAGGTGCAATGTGCCATGGAATTTTGTTTAATTTTTGTCTCTGATCAAGTGAATTCTTCTATGGCAAGGTCAGTAACGGCACTCCAATCCAATTGGACTACTTTTACTAGCCTGGCTATGGAATAGGCTACACTAGAGGTGCAGGGATTCTCATCTGATGCTGTTCAGATCCTGGTGACCAGAAGATCATCCATGAACGCTACATAGGAGGGGATATGAAAGAAGTTTGTTTTGTTTGCTCAGCAAAGCTCTCTCTCCTGTGTTCCTTGCCTCTAGCCAATATCCTTGACATTTTTCAGTCAGCGCTAGAGGTTGGTCTGGCATACAATGCCATTTAAGGGATCTCTACCTAATTTTTTTCACAGGCTGCAGATGGGTGCAGAGCCAGTGACCAGATGCTTCTTCCAGATAACTATATATGACCTTGAGGGAAACCCTTGTTCCCTCTGTGGAACTTAGGCTTGGATCTGAGAGCACCCTTTGTTCCAACAGGTTTCATCTCCATAGGAGTACTGCATGGTAAAACTAGTTCTCCTGACAACAACTGCGTCAGACAGAAGGATGTTCAGCGTACATCAATGAAGGAGAAAAATTACCTGTTTGCAAAATGTAATAACAAAATATATAAGGGTTTTGTATTTCTTTTTAAACCAGAGGTGATCAAATACCACCAAAAGAAAGCTCTATTTGTGGAAAAAAATTATAAAAATTTCATATGGGTACAGGGTTGCATGACCGCGCAATTGTCATATAAAGATTGACAGTGATAAAAGCTGAAAATTGGTCTGGGCAGGAGGGGGGTTTAAGTGCCCAGTAAGCAAGTGGTTAAGGAAACAAGAAAACATTTTTTGGCAGAAAAGATATTCTTTTCCTGATGTCTTTAGTGAACAAACATCTGTTACAAACAAAAGAACAATTGACCCGGCAGCTATTTTTTTTTTGTCAGTTTTTTCTGCCAGTGTCAACATTATCATGATAGTGGAAAATAAGGTTCAGCCTGGATACATATGGCGAATTTACAAAGAAATGTGTTTTGCTATGGTGTGTTCTTGTGTTTGAATGATTGCCAAGAAAGAGACAACATGACTAAAAAAAAAATGAACTTTTTGGGCTGCTAGCAGTGTATCTTAAAGAAACAAAACCACATGAAAGGGTTAGCTATATCATTAAAGGTGATTGTGTAAAGACATTAACTTAAATAGCCCATAGTGCATGCAGTGCTGAGGGTATCACAGTGCAGTGTTGCCACAGCCAGTAAGCATTGTGTGTCCTGCTATTTAGAATAGAGACTCCAAAATCAAATACCTACAAATATGTTGCATTTTTCTTTTCTTGCAGCACAATGTTTCACAGGTTGCTTTCCTTGGTGCATGTGTATTTATTTCACTATCATGGCACTTTAAATTGTAATGTTTTTTGCATATTTTCAGATAAAATGTTGACCTGCACATTTATTAGCTCATCTTACTGCTACAGAAGAAAAAAGTGCATTGTTAAAGTTTAATATGTACTGCAATTTGGGACCACACTGTACACATTAGCGTATGGGTTTTCTAGGGATCATGTACATTATTCCTTCATGCATTCCCAAAAGGCAAGTTTGCCATAGCAATTGATGTCATCCTTTTATCATACTTTTATCATGCCACCTATCTCCAGTTCTAGTTATGAAGCCATGAAGATTTTCCGGCAGGGTTGGAAAAGACTGTGAATATTTGAAAGAAATTTATATAAAAGCAAAGTGAACATGTCACATGCATGCAGATAACATATACCCTGCAGAAACTGGTGGAAATTGAAGTAATGATCTTAGCACTAAAAGTTATCGACACTGCAAAACCCCAATACCAGTGGCGGCTGGTGCTCAAAATTTTTTGGGGGGGCAAACAAACTGAAAAATATTGAAACCCTCCCATCAATTGCAGCCTCACTGTGCCCATCATATGCAGCCACTTGTGGCCATCATATGCAGCCACTTGTGGCCATCATATGCAGCCGCTTGTGCCCATCATACGCAGCCGCTTGTGCCCGTCATACGCAGCCGCTTGTGCCCGTCAAATGCAGCCGCTTGTGCCCATCAAATGCAGCCACTTGTGCCCATCAAATTCAGCCACTTGTGCTCATCATAAGCAGCCACTGTACCCCCCCCCACTTGCGGGGCTCTCGACTCTGGCAGCACCCCCAACCCCCCACATGCACGACTCTGACAGCCGAGGGGACTTACCACAGCACTGCAGCAGTTCCTCTCCAATGCACCAGAGCGGCGGCAACCCCTGCTCCAGCGTGTGTCTCCTCCACTCCTTTTTCTAAGCACCAGGCATCCAATAGGGTGGCCTGGCGCTTTGGCCAATCAGGAAACAGGTCTGATGCCCTTCCTCCTGATTGGCGGGGAGGAAGGTTAGCGTGAAAATTCATTCGCTATCGTCACACAATTGAGTGGGATCAGGGCGCACTCTCTAATGCACTGGCTCTAATCAGGTGCATCAAAAAGTACCACCCCATATACTATATCAGGCATGCCATATACTGCATGCCTGATAATGTTCAGATACATGCATATATACACATGCATGCACCCAATGACACACATGAACACACACAGACACATGCAGTGTACAGTATGTGTGTATATATATATATATATATATATATGTGTGTGTGTGTGTGTGTGTGTGTGTGTGTGTGTGTGTGTGTGTGTGTCATCCTTCAAAATATGTATGCTTGCTTTTTTTCTTGCACACATCTTCAAGAAGTTTATACAACATGTCACAGCATAGAAACTGATTTTTATGCATATGAAAATCATCTTAATTTACTGTCTTTGAAGCTATCCAACAGGGGATAATCTCATACACACTATAAAGTTCCCTGTTTATTAGCCTTGGGAGCAAATGCTTCCCCATTATAAAGACAGCAATTAAAAGGAAAAAGCATCACTTTCATGTTTGATGTTGAAGTAAACTATACACAATTATTAATGAAAAGTGTAAGCTTTATTTTGACTGTGCTATCACAGATGTTTTGTAATAATAGCTTTTCAAGATCACACAGAAAGCACTTTAGTAAATGTGGCAATTAATCTGCTAATATACATGTATGTAGTATTGATGTTAAATTCTTCAATATTGTCCTTATAGCTATGCCATGATTTACCAAAAGGATAGTTTTCTTTGGTAACATTACACATGCAGAAAATAGAATGTAATCATATTTCACAGTGCATACAATAATCTGAAATGAACACAGCTGGAAAATAGTATGTTTGAATATTCCTGTAAAAAAAAAAAAAAAAAAAAACACATTATGTGGTTATCAAGGTATTCTTAATACAATTTAAAGATTTGAAAATGTAACTCTGTTTGGAATGTAATTGGATAGATTACTGACTTACTGCTGTCTAATTCTGGTGACAGACAGACAGACTCTATTTTTCAGTTCAAACAAATATTTAATTGATTTTAAGATTATCTACAGATTTGTCTATGCTGAAATGAACTATTCACAGACTATGGACTTTCACTCACCATAACTACCAAATAAACCTGCTGTGCTTATATCAAAACGTTTTAAATTTTATTGTGTCACTATGTGCCCAGAACAAATTTAATGATACATACCTGAATATATAAACCAAAACCAACAAATAAAATGCTAAATATACAAACATAAATAAGTAAACATGCACAAAAGTCTCTTGATGTTTATTTTTTAATGGGAGATCCTACACTGGTGATTACTTATTAGGCAATATGTATAAAACAATTAGATTTAACTCCATGTTTATTTAAAGCGAAGTTCCACCCAAAAATGGAACTTCTGCTTAAAGGGAAGGTGACCCTCTGACATGCCCCATTTGGCATGTCATTTTTTTTGGGGGGGGGGATACCCTCTTTTTAGAGAGTTCCAGCTCCCACTTCCTCCCGGCGCACTACGGCACTAGAAGGGAGATCACCTCTTGGCAATCATCTGGGACACGTCACAGGTCCCAGATGAATGCCTGGCCAGTCACGGGGAGTGCGTGCCCAGCTGTAGCCACAGCCGGGCACCCACAGTGACAATGCAGGTCCCACAAAGAGGAGGGGGAGACAAGCGGGGCTTCGTTCCCCCGCATCGCTGGACCCTGGGACAGTTAAGTGTCTGATTTTTGTATGCTGCACTATTTATAGCTGCTGATTTTTAATTTTTTTTTTTTTTTTTTTTTAAGCGGAACTCTGCTTTAAGGTAATATATACATTTAGTTCTATTCTCCAATATCTTCTTTCTTAAAAGTGGTTGTAAAAGCTGAAGGTTTTTTACCTTCATGCTCCAAAGAAGTTCTCTAATAGGTGAACTAAACCGGTCAGTGTGATGTCACCATGCAACTCAGGTGATCCTGCCTGACCCACCCTCCCACCCCGCTCAACAATTGGGGAAGCAGGCTGGCTTTGCAGGACTTCAATCTCTCTGGGCTACTGGACTATGAAATAGGAGCTGGCAAGCACAGACTGCACACAGCACGATGATTTGCAACAAACCCCCTTCTGTGAGACATGAGGAGGTGAGGATACTGATGTACAGCGGATATATGCCAACCAGTGAATGCTATATGGTACTTGTGTGTTGAATCCTCACCAGTCTATATATATCCAGTGACATCTCCCTGTGAATCTCCTGTTGTGGGGTTGACTTATACCAACTTATGTGACTGGTTCTGCTGTTTAGCCATAGACCATATCCAAGATACAGCCAGCGACTCCCATTTCCATGCCGCCCTTATCTCCCCATCCAGCCTGTATTACCCTCATTGAACATTCAGCCTCAGTGGCATTCTGTCTGTATTGCTACACCCTTTCGATTGGAAGATTACCAGGGTTTTGGTCTCTGTAGATTGAGTGGCTTTACTATTTGAATAATCTCATCCTTTCTTATGCCACTGACTGTGGAAGAGCCCGTGTATCCCCATAGACTTATTGCAGTGTGGACTGAATGTGGTGGATGTATGAGGTGTGCTACTGGCGGGTCTCTGAGTTGTTTGACAATGTTGTGATTTTTAATGCTTGCATCAGTGGTAGTTTTTTGCACTAATTCATTTTAACCTTATTCAATAAAGTTGATTTTTTTTAAGTCCATGGTGTTCCTTTATAAGGTTTCTTGGTGATCTCTAATCCCCATTTTTTTCAAAGTAGATTTATTAGCTTGGCATGATGCAGTTGATGGGAATAAACACAGAGTTTGTTCTACATTTTTTTTTATATCATTAATACGTTTTAACAAGGGCTGAGCAAAAATTCTTAGGTTCAGACCGAGCTTTGGCTGTTCGGAATAAATGAACTTTGGGGATTTTCAGCGGAAATTGCTCCGCAAGTATCTCATAATGCTTTGCACAAAGCTGTCATTGACTTAAATCTTGCACCTCACCACCTACATTCATTTTTCTTTTTGTATGTGTGTTTTTGTACATAGTTAATCTGATTGAAAAAAGACAAAAGTCTATCCAGTTCAACCCAAAGAAA
Organism: Aquarana catesbeiana; assembly: GCF_042186555.1. Classification (NCBI taxonomy): domain Eukaryota; kingdom Metazoa; phylum Chordata; class Amphibia; order Anura; family Ranidae; genus Aquarana; species Aquarana catesbeiana. Next base: position 702,804,412 of record NC_133324.1, on the reverse strand, counting down.
AAAAAAAAAAACACATACAAAAATTGAAAATCTCTATACACTATACACAATCTTACATACAGTAAATGAAAAACCCCAATAAAGCATGATCCAATTTATTCCAGCAGGGGTAAAAAAATCCTTCCTCATCCTCAAAGAGGCAATTGGATATTCCCAGGTTCAACTTTACCTATAAATATAAGTATCCAGTTATATTTCACACATTTAGGAAAGAATCCAGGCCTTTTTTAAAACAATCTTCTAAGCTGGCCAGAACCAGCTTTTGAGGAAGTCTATTCCACAGCTCTAAAGCCTCGTACACACGACCGGATTTTCCAACGGGAAATGTGTGATGATGTATGCTCCATCGGACAATTGTTGTCAGATTTTCCGTGGACAAATGTTGGAAAGTAGGTTTTAAAATTTTCCGCAGACAAATGTCTGTTGTCGGATTTTCTGAGCATGTGTACACAAGTCCGTTGGACAAAAGTTCAAAGTACAAATGCGCATGCTCGGAAGCAAGGAGGAGCCAGCAGAAGTCGGTCTTGTAAACTATCATTCGTAATGGAGAAATAACATTTGTGACGTGGCAAATTATGAAATCTCAAAATGCAGCGCACATTCTCTTCTTTAATGGGATAATAATGAAGCTGCTTTGCTGGTGATATTGATGGAGTTATTGCAAACAAATTTTCAAAGGCTTTTTTTTCTAGTGATATTATTGTGCTTTTTTTTTTTTTTCTTTTTTTGGGGGCAAGTTACCACAACAATATTATTCTGTAGTTTTTAAGATCAAAGATACAACTATGTTGGTGTCCCTTGTCAATTTTACATTGTATTTTTTTAAATGTAACTGCCTACTCCCAAACTGTCATTTGAAAAACACATAGCCAAGTATTTTTCTCCACAATGTTTTTATTGTGCATTAAGAAAAGAAAACAATAAATAATAAATAAAATTAGACATGCTATCTGCCAATAGAACGTAACCAAAAAGTGCATTATATGCATCCAAAAATATAGAAAATATAACAAATCAAATCATTATTATTCAACCAAAAAATAAAATAAAAGCCTCATGCATGTGTCCTGCTTCTTAATATAGGGGGTCAACAATGCCAAGAGTTGGTGAAAGCAGAGGTCTCTCATCCGGAGGCAATTCCAAAAATCATCCAGATTATTCTCCTGGAGCTCCCGCAGAAAAGGCATACGACATAATTGGTCACAATTAATAAAGCAACCAATTTTTGGTTCAAGAACTGAAAAGCGCTAAATGAAAAGCGTGAAATTAAAAGCACAAACTGAAAAGCGTGAAATGAAAAGCGTTAAATGAAAAGCGTGAATCAACACTCACCAAACTTCTACTAACACGAAATTACCAGAAGGAGCCCAAAGGGTGGCACTAAAGAGCTGAAAAAACACGTAGTACGTCACTACATACGTATTTGTTGGCCAACAATTCCTTGCCATTTGTATGCAAGACAAAATCCAGGCATACGCCTTCTGACAAAAGTCAGAGGTTTTGTTGGCCAACAATCCGATCGAGTGTACGAGGCTTTACTGTGGTGGCCTATAGCAAACTCAGTGATTAACTTTGTAATACACACACCCATATGCAGTTCCACCCATAATGCTTCAGTCTCATTACACTCTCCATCAGCTTCTTTTAAACTTACTTTGAGATCACTTCTCATATAGAGACAGACACCTCCACATTTCCATTTTACCCTGTCTCTCTGAAAGAGAACCTAGCCAGGAATAAAAATAGCTCAATCATGTGAAGAATGAAGTCAAGATTCAGCAATACCAAATAAATCATATTTCTCTTCAAGCACCAAAGCTTTCAACTCATGTATTTTGCTTGGCAGGATTCTGGCATTGGTTAACAAATGCTTTAATCCTTTATAACATTGTGTGCATCAGCTATAATTTCAGTTGTTGTATTGCTCAGTGAGTAAAGTTATTTGTAACACAACAAAAAAGTTGCCTTTGTTTGCAGTAGAGTACCGCATATTATTGTGGTGCAGTTTAGTCACCCAAGCAAAACAACCCCCACATGTAGTTGCTGCCATAGCATCTACAAAATGTAGGGACTAACCACATTAACAACATAGGGGGTCATTTACTATAGCGCCAAAAAATTCTCCTGCAGTACCAAAAATAACTCTCAAAAAAGGCCAGAAAGACTTCAACTCTCAGAAAGTCAGCACTAATGCAAATGGAAAGCAGCGCTATTGCAGCAATAATGCCTGTCAGATGACATATGCTGGAATAGTGGAAGTCAATGGGGCTTGAACCTGCAAAATCCAAAGTTCTCACTGAAGGCTTATATGCAAGTTTGTTGCCATAAAAAGTGTTTGGAGACCCGGGTCCTGCCCCAGGGGACATGTATCAATGCAAAATTTTTTTTTAAAAACGGCCTTTTTTTGGGAGCAGTGATTTTAATAATGCTTAGAGTGAAACAATAAAAATGTAATATTCCTTTAAATTTCATACCTGGGGGGTGTCTATAGTATGCCTGTAAAGGGGCGCATGTTTCCCGTGCTTAGAACAGTCTGACAGCAAAATGATATTTCAAAGGAAAAAAAGTCATTTAAAAGTACTCACGGCTATTAATGAATTGCCGGTCCAACAATACATATAAAAGTTAATCGATAAAAATGGCATGGGAATTCCCTACAGGGGAACCCCAAACCAAAATTTAAAAAAAAAATGACGTGGGGGGTCCCTCTAAATTCCATACCAGGCCCTTCAGGTCTGGTAGGGATATTAAGGGGAACCCCGGCCAAAATTTTTTAAAAAAATGGTGTGGGGTCCCCCTCAAAATCTATACCAGACCCTTCAAGTCTGGTATGGATTTTAAGGGGAACCCCACGCCAAAATAATAAAAATGGCGTGGGGTCCCCCCAAAAATCCATGCCAGACCCTTATCCGAGCATGCAACCTGGCAGGCCACAGGAAAAGAGGGGGGACGAGAGAGCGCCCCCCCGAACCATACCAGGCCACATGCCCTCAACATTGGGAGGGTGCTTTGGGGTAGCCCCCCAAAACACCTTGTCCCCATGTTGATGGGGACAAGGGCTTCATCCCCACAACCCTTGCCCAGTGGTTCTGGGGGTCTGCAGGGGGGGCTTATCGGAATCTGGAAGCCCCCTTTAACAAGGGGACCCCCAGATCCCGGCCCTCCCCCCTGTGTGAAATGGTAAGGGGTACAAAAGTACCCCTACCATTTCACAAAAAAAGTGTCAAAAATGTTAAAAATGACAAGAGACAGTTTTTGACAATTCCTTTATTTAAATGCTTCTTCTTTCTTCTATCTTTTATCTTCTTTCTTCTATATTCTATCTTCTCTCTTCCTTCGATTTCTTCCTCCATCTTCTTGTTCTCCTGGGTCTTCCTCCAGTGTTCTCATCCGGCAACTTTCTCTGCGGCGTATTGTTCCCTTCTTCTCCTCGGCTGCTCCGCATCCATGATGGCATGGTGGAAGGCTCCTGCTGTGTGACGCTTCTCCTCTTCTGACGGTTCTTCAATAACGGAGGGCGAGGCCACCCGGTGACCCCGCCCCCCTTTGACGCACCGGCACTTCCCTGTGGCATTCCCCGTGATGTCAGAGGGGGCGGGGTCACCGGGTGGCCCCACCCTCTGTTATTTAAGAACCGTCAGAAGAGGAGAAGCGTCACACAGCGGGAGCCTCCCACCATGCCATCATGGATGCGGAGCGGCCCAAGGAGAAGAAAGGAACAAGACGCCATGGAGGAAGATGCCAGACAAGAACACCGGAGGAAGAACCAGAAGAAGAAGATGGAGGAAGAAACCGAAGGAGGATAGAAGATAGAAGAAAGAAGAAGCATTTAAATAAAGGAATTGTCAAAAACTGCTCTTGTAATTTTTAACATTTTTGACACTTTTTTTGTGAAATGGTAGGGATACTTTTGTACCCCCTTACCATTTCACACAGGGGGGAGGGCTGGGATCTGGGGGTCCCCTTGTTAAAGGGGGCTTACAGATTCCAATAAGCCCCCCGCCCGCAGACCACCACAACCACCAGGCAAGGGTTGTGGGGATGAGGCCCTTGTCCCCATCAACATGGGGACAAGGTGTTTTGGGGGGCTACCCCAAAGCACCCTCCCAATGTTGAGGGCATGTGGCCTGGTACGGTTCAGGAGGGGGGATGCTCTCTCATCCCCCCTCTTTTCCTGCGGCCTGCCAGGTTGCGTGCTCGGATAAGGGTCTGGTATAAATTTTGAGGGGGACCCCACGCCATTTTTTTTTAAATTTTGGCCAGGGTTCCCCTTAATATCCATACTAGATCTGAAGGGCCTGGTATGGAATTTAGGGGGACCCCCATGCCATTTTTTTAAAAAATTTTGGTTCGGGGTTCCCCTGTGGGGAATTCCCATCCCATTTTTATCAATGAACTTTTATGTGTATTGTCGGACCGGCAATTCATTAATAGCCGCGAGTACTTTTAAATGACTTTTTTCCTTTGAAATGTCATTTTGCTGTCAGACTGTTCTAAACACCAGAAACATGTGCCCCTTTACAGGCATACTATAGACACCCCCCAGGTATGAAATTTAAAGGAATATTAGACATTTATTGTTTTACTTTAAGCAGTATTAATTCACTGCTCCCGAAAAAAACAGCCATTTTTAAAACGTTTTTGCATTGATACATGTCCCCTGGGGGGGGCAGGACCCGGGTCCCCAAACACTTTTTATGACAATAACTTGCATATTAACCTTTAAAATTAACTCTTTTGATTATTCATGTTCGTGTCCCATAGACTTTAATGGTGTTTGCACAAATTTTTTGTCTGTTTGCATGTTCTGCTGCAAACCGAACAGGGGGAATGTTCGGCCTATCCCTAGTTATCATTGAGAATCATGGGGTACAACTTGTCAAGCAACTCAGAGGTCCAAAGTCGCCCAACTGTGAAACAAGTCATATATATTTTAATAGAAAGGAGCTCTCATTTATACTTGCATCTACATCAGCAGAACAAATGCAGGAAGTGATGTGTGCACATGGGCCAGAAGCAAATGTGTGGGGATGCCAAACAAATCAATGAACCCCACCCACACCAAATCTAACTACCACATCCACCCCCGCATTGATTAAGCACAAGTACATATCATACCCTTATCCGGAAAATGAGCAGCACCTCCTCTTTGCTAAAGAGGGACCTCGCCATGTCCACCTAGATGGAGATCCTGACCAGCACAGGAACTTTCGGGTGATTATAATGACTTATTTCTGGGTCAGAATGCGAAACCACACTCTTTTGATCGCTGCTGCGAATATTTGATTGCAACCACTATTAGAATTTTATTATTTTTGTTTATTTGCAGATATGCAAATTTGTATTTCTACTTATGATATTTAAAGGCGTTTGATAAGAAATGGTGTCCCTGGGTTAGCAGCGGGTGAATGACAAACAAAAGGCCCAGTTTGAGCCTTGGTTCACACTGACAGAGGGAGGAAATCGTTCAGCTGAAATCACACACTTTCATTCCAGCATGTCAGTCCCGACTGCAGGGGGAATTTCAGAGACATCTGTGCAGGTTTCTGCACTGATATCAATACAAATTGCACCCCAAAGTCGCACCAATTAAAACAGTGCAATTGTCACCGCTTTGACATGTCAAATCGCACCAATGTGAACTAAAGCTGACACATACAACACTGCCTATCCACCAGCTGAATTCATTACCTGCAATTCTGCACAGCTGTTAATGATAAAGGTGGAATCTATATATAACTTGCAGGTGTGCAGAAGCCTAGGTTTACATTGGAGCGATTTGTCATGCGATTTGAGAGATCAAATCGCATGACTATTGGCAGTAATGGCACTGTTCCAATCGATGCAAAAATTTTTTTGTGGTGCTGCACCAATTTGCTAAAGTAGTTCCTGCACTACTTTTGCTGATTTCAGGTGCGACTTCAAAAGACATTTGTGTATGAAGCCACACGGATGTCTATCAAGTCGCACCTGAAATCACGCTGACCTTGCAACTTTGAAATCGTGCTACTTCAAGTGAAGTAGCGCAATTTCAAAGTAGCATCAATGTGAACCAGGGCAAAGAGATTCGTTTTTTGGTGCACAAATACATATTGAAATAAAATATAAGAGATATTGCTCTTTCCCAAAACCACCACCCGCAAAAACTAAAGAGAAAGAAAAGTAGAAGAAAAAAAATACCACAGCAAAGCTCAATAATGTACTTTTATTTTACCAGCAGAAAAACAAAAAAAAAACCAAACAAAAAAAAAGTACATTCATTTACTAGCTTCAAAAAAATTTGGACAGGATATATGGTGCTACATTTAGCAATGGGGTTTTAAGGGCCCTGCTCATGGGAGCTTACAATCTAAAATTTGACAAAACCTTAGAGTGGACATAGCTTTAATTTCAGTGTATAACGGGCAACACATCACATTTTTATCTGCAAGTTTATAGAAACATACTTAACAGTCATTCTTACAAAGCATTCCAACATAATATTACAAAATACTTATTCAAAACACCCACCACCAGCCCACAATCCACACATACATACATTGGTGACCATGTTCTGCTGAAAGCTGTATTCCGGTGTACATGATTAAACAACGAGATCAAAAAGTACATCATCAGATGCTTTCAAACGATGTTTGCATGATCAGACAGGAACAATACACGCACAATATTGACAGCATAGCCACATAAACCCACTTTTGATTGAAAAAATGCACAAGAATTTCATCAAATCTCCCAATATCATTCCTTCTCCCCCCCCACAAATCACAGCAAAAAACCTGACCTTATCAGGCCAAACAAACCCCCCTACTGCAGGCCTTTATATAAGAGAGGTTGTATTGTTAGCACACTGACACACCCAATAGAAGTACACGCCTGATGAGCAGGAACACGTAATAGTATTTGCAACTGTGTTAACCTTGGCTATGTGCATCAAATCTCCAACTACAGGACAAAGATCAAAGTCCATTTGCATCCACATAAACAAAGCAACAGTTTTCTAAGCATATGTACCCGTGCAGTGTAAACCCTAAAATTTGAAATGTTCAAGTCCCTAGGCATGATTAGTGCTAATAAACATTAACATCAGTCCCTGGCTGCAATGAGCTTCCAATCTAAAGTCCAAAATTAACTTTCTTACATTAGAACCTATTTCGACAGGAGACAAATAAAATGCCAGCCTGTCTTTGGATTGTGGTGAGAAACCCACACAGGGAGAACATATAAACTTCAACACAAGGATTAGCATGTTGAGGAATTGAACCAACATCCCAGGTGCTGCTAGACAGAACTGCTACCCACTTAGCTACCATGCAGCCCCACACATTTTCTCTTCATCTCTGTGGTGTGAACCAGCCCTAGGTCCATAGCCATGCTCAGTGTCACAAGCAATATACAATATATTGGCCTAAGTATTGGGACGCCTGCCTTTAAACACACATGAACTGTAATGGCATCCCAGTATTAGTATTGGGTTCAAAACTCATTTGGCCCACCCTTTGCAGCTATAACAGCTTCAACTCTTCTTGTCCACAAGGTTTAGGAGTGTGTCTATGGGAATGTTTGACCATTCTTCCAAGTGCATTTGTGAGGTCAGGCACTGATGTTGGACGAGAAGGCCTGACCTACAGTCTCCTCTCTAATTCATCCCCAAGGTGTTCTGTTGTGTTGAGGTCAGGACTCTGTCCAGGCCAGTCAAGTTCCTCCACCCCAAACTCCCTCATCCATGTCTTTAAGGACCTTGCTTTGTGCACTGGTCCAAATGATTTGGTGGAGGGGGGAATATGATGTGGGGTTGTTTTTCAGGGGTTGGGCTTGGCCTCTTAGTTCCAGACATTTTGGACAATTTCACGCTCCCAACTTTGTGGAAACAGTTTGGGGAAAGCCCCTTCCTGTTCCAACATGACTGCACACCAGTGCACAAAGCAAGGTCCATAAAGACATGGATGAGCAAGTTTGGGGTGGAGAAACTTGACTGGCCTGCACAGAGTCCTGGCCTCAACCCGATAGAACACCCTTTGGCTGAATTAGAGTAGAGACTGCAAGCCAGGCCTTCTCATCCAACATCAGTGCCTGGCCTCACAAATGCACTTCTGGAAGAATGATCAAACATTCCCATAGGCACACTAAACCTTGTGGACAACCTTCCCAGAAGCTGTTCTAGCTGCAAAGGGTGGTCCAAATTAAATTTTAACGCTACAGATTAAGACTGGGCTGCCATTAAAGTTCATGTGTTTGTAAAGGCAGGTGTCCCAATACTTTTGGCTAAATAGTGTATCTGGAAAAGACTTACAATGGTGGTGGAACCCTCCTACACATAAAGACTACATTTAGACATAGTTATAGGACCAAGAAGATGAGACAACTTCTCTACATGAAGCAACATGGTTGGGATTTGAACCCAGACCCTCAGGGATACTAAGAAGAAGAATCTAACCTCTAAGCCACAGAGCTGCCATGTGGGAGGACCTCCTACACATAACTACACATAATTACACAAAAAAAAACATAAATACTGAATTTCTTTGGACATACAAGTGATGAAATTACATTACTCAAGAGTTATTCTTGATTTATTCTGTGATGTTAGGTGTTTTTTTTGTGGGTGAAAGTAGAATATTACCCTCAAACTTTTGGGAATTACATTTTGCTTTCTGATGTTGGTACACATATCACATTTTTTGGGCTCAAATTATAAATATTTTGAAATAATAAAAAGCACAAAAAATTTAGATTAATTTTAAATTTGCATCAGCAATGGTATTGTTTGTGGATTATAAAGACACCTGTGTGAGTTTCGGGTAAAGATTGTTGCGAGATTGAGAGTAACAAGTGAAAGTGACAGAGAAAAATATATTTTACCAAAACATCAAAACATTCCACATTCTAGTATTCTTAAAATCAAAATATTTTAAGTAGAAGCAACAATGTTGCAAAGGAAAATTTATTTCACAGAAAGGTACATTTCATCTCAACATTAAAAGTTTTTTTTTGTGAAAGTTAGAATTGTTCCATTAGAATCAATGGCTGAAACTTCATTTGGACTAAAATAGAGCAGATTTTCACTTTAAAAAATGCTCTCTAATTAGCTCTCATTTTGGTATTTACTATAGTGCCGGTTAAAAAAGACACTTGAGTTAAAATGAGAGTTATTTTCAGGTCTGAGCATGCTCAGTTGTGTTGGCACCTAGTTGTCCAAAACGGGGAATTTTTCACTTCTCAGACTTTTAAAGATATTTCAGTGTAGAACTTTTCACACAGTTTAAAAGCATTTAGGCAATTATATTATGCTCTAAACATTATTTCCATGTGCACTACTCCAGGTTTTAGCAGAGTAAGGGTTTGGGCACTATTTGGTTTCAGAGAACTATAGTAAATTCGATTTTGGCAGTATTTTCTCACCAGCGCTATAGTGAATACCGTTTTAGCGCTAATTAGCGCTGCAGGTCTATAGTAAATGACCCCCATAATGTCTGGAAAGTGTGACAGACATGACCTGTCAGTGATAGATGGTGAATCTTGAGATTCTTAAGGTAAATGTGTGCCAGTGAGAGGCCTATAGGCAGCAAGGTGTTAATTACTGGCCAGACCTCGCTCCCCACCTGGGATATAAGATTGCCTTACCTGGGTTTAATCATGGTGGTGCTGAGAGAGGAGAAGGCAGGCTGTGAGGGAACATGCCTGCAGGACTGAAGCAGACACAGTGAGGTCTATCCATTAGCCAGGAGGCTTATATTTATTTGATGGACTTTTGCTTTTTAGAACTCTGTTTTCTACCCCTACGAGGGAAGCCTTTCCTGTATGCTTTATTTGCTGACCAAATAAACTAGCATATGGCTGGATTACCTGTTTGAAAACTCTTTACTTGAATCTAACCACACACAATTGGTGGAGGATGAGGGCAATCTCTCTACTGATCCACGCTGAAAGGCAAATTTGCTGACTACACTGTGTACCTGTTGTTAAAAGACTGTATTGAAATAAGCTGTGTGAATGTTGTATGAGCGGTGTTAAAAAGACAGCAGTGTGTGTCTATACCACTTAAAGACACAGTGTTCTGCAATGTAACTGTCAATCTGCAGCATGGAGGAATTAGTAAAGGTCTTGCTCCAAAGTAAGGATGAGCTGAACACCCCCCGGTTCGGTTCGCACAAGAACCTGCGAACGGGCCGAAACTTTGCATGAATGTTAGAACCCCATTGAAGTCTATGGGACTCAAACATTCGAAATGAAAAGTGCTAAATTTAAAGGCTAATTTGCATGATATTGTCCTAAAAAGGGTTTGGGGACCCGGGTCCGGCCCCAGGGGACATGTATCAATGCAAAAAAAAGTTTTAAAAATGGCCTTTTTTCAGGAGCAGTGATTTTAATGATGCTTAAAGTGAAAAAAAAAAGTGAAATATTCCTTTAAATATCGTATCTGGGAGGTGTCTATAGTATACCTGTAAAGTGGCGCGTGGTTCCCGTGCTTAGAACAGTCAATGCACAAAATTACATTTTTAAAGGAATAAAAGTCATTTAAAACTGCTTGCGGCTTTAATGTAATGTTGGGTCCTGGCAATATGGATGAAAATCAGTGAGACAAATGGCATGGGTACCCCCCCAGTCCATTACCAGGCCCTTTGGGTCTTGTATGGATATTAAGGGGAACCCTGCACCCAAATTAAAAAAAGGAAAGGCGTGGGGCCCCCAAGCCGTATATACTCTGAACAGCAGTATATAGGCGGTGCAAAAAAGACAGGGACTGTAGGTTTGTTGTTAAGTAGGATCTGTTTGTAATTTTGAACTGGTACTTTTTTAAAGTGTAGCTCCAGCCAAAAAATCTATTTTTAAGCTTTTTGGAAAACATAGGGAAGGGTTATCACCCCTGTAACATTTGTTTTGCTGTCTGTGCACCTCTTCAGAAGATTTCACCTCACTTTCTGTCCCAATGACAAATGTTTTTTGAAAATTTGGGGGTTTTAGTGAAACAAGGATTGGTGATAAAGCATCAGTGGAGAGGAGACACGTTTCTCCCATATTAACTCTTACAGGAGAGATTTTCCCTTCCTAGGGGTAGATTTCAACTCACTTCCTGTTGTCTCCTTCCATTTGTAAGTTGGATGTATGAAAGTAGGGGCCTGCCCTATATACTCTGCAGAAATTGTGGCCTTAGGTGTTGGTGTTGCCACAACACAGTAAGCCCTCTCAGTTACTCTTGGTGGGCGCAGGAACGGGCTCTGCTGTGAAATATTAGATGAAGAATTGTAATTACATGCCCTTGTTGAACAGAGTCAGAAAAATTGGGCCTTTGGTGGTGGTGTTGGTGCCACAATACTGTAAGTCCTCACAGTTACTCTTGGTGGGTGCAGAAACGGGCCCTGCTGTGAAATATTAGATCAAGAATTATAATTACATGTCCCTATTGAACAGGGGCAGAAAAATTGGGCCTTAGGCACTGGTGCAACAACACTGCATCCCCTCACAGATTCTCTAGTTGGAGCGCAGGAATGAGCCGGCTGCAAAGTATTGCATCAAAAATTGTAATTACATGCCCCTGTTAAACAGGGGCTGAAAAATTGAGGACACTCATATATTAGTGTTAGGACCACAGATATCAGGGTGCCGTGACGAGGCTCTGTGGCTTACGCATGCATTTGCAAATGCGTGCGGACTAAACCCCTGTTTTTAACGCGTACTGTTAGACAGGTCAATTTGGTTGTCTGCGAGTTGGTGGTAAGTAGGCTTTGGTTTTTTCCTGGGCATTCACCAGGCTTTGTTTGCATCTGTTTGTAGCCCTCCAAAGCCGCTTACTGCAATAGCCAGCTATAAATGAAGGCGGTGGCAAGTTTTTTTGAGATCACCTTGGTGTGTTTATTGGTCCAGAAACGCACCAGCACCTTTGCAGCCATGGTGCTATTTGCTGGGTGTCTGGTGTGCTTCTGTACCTTTAAGAAGGGATGGGCTGCCCTTCAGTCCACCTGCCAGCATTTATCCATCAGAATGCATGTGCCTCCATTGGGGACACTCATATATTAGTGTTAGGACCACAGATATCAGGGTGCCGTGACGAGGCTCTGTGGCTTACGCATGCATTTGCAAATGCGTGCGGACTAAACCCCTGTTTTTAACGCGTACTGTTAGACAGGTCAATTTGGTTGTCTGCGAGTTGGTGGTAAGTAGGCTTTGGTTTTTTTCCTGGGCATTCCCCAGGCTTTGTTTGCGGCTGAAAAATTGAGCCTTAGGCACTGGTGCCACAACACTGCAACCCCTCACAAATACTCTAGTTGAGCGCAGCAATGAACCCTCCTTGCAAAATATTGCATCAAAAATTTTAATTACACGCCCCTGCTAAACAGGGGCTGAAAAATTGGGCCTTAGCCACTGGTGACGGTGCCCAGAACCAAAAATATTCTTACAAGCTATCAGCATGATCATTGAGGAGGAAGAGGATAGTCACTCAACATAACAGGATAGTCACTCAGCATCAGTATAGGCAGTCTTGAATGGATCTGACATTTCAAAGAAAATTATTTGGTTACATCAGCATCAGGTGCTTGGTAGCTGGTGGTGATCCAAGACTGATTCATTTTTATGAAGGTCGGTCGATCGACCGAGTCGGTGGACAGGTGCACCCTGTGATTGGTTACAAAGCCTCCAGCAGCACTGAATGTGCATTCTGAAAGAACGTTGGATGCAGGACAGGCCAGTAGCTCAACTGCATACTGTGCAAGCTCTGGCCAGTGATCCATCCTCAAGACCCAGTAACCTAGAAGATTTTCGGTGGGAAAGGTGTCCAAGTCAGATCTTGCCCCTGGGGATTCCTGCACTGTAAAACACTGTAAAACAGACGCTGGCGATGGTTGCTGGAACCGATCATACCTTGGGGCTGTGGACTAAAAAATTGTCTGAACGAATCGGTCAGACGGCCACCTTCTCCGCCGCCCCTTCTTTGACTGACCGAAGCCTCAGCAACACGTTGTCCAGGAATAGGAGTTTGTAACCTCCCAGTCTCTGGGAACGCATTGCACAGACCTTTCTGCAAGGCCTCCCGAAGATGTTTCATCCTCTGCTCCCTCAGCGATGGCAAGATAAGGTCTTCAACCTTACCCTTGTAACGTGGATCAAGGAGGGTTGCCTGCCAGTATTAATTCCTCTCCTTGATACCACGAATACGAGGATCCTTCCGCAGGCTTTGCAAGATCAGGGAGGTAATGCAGCGTAGGTTTGCTGAGGCATTCGGTCTGGAGTTCTCTGGGTCACTAAGGACGACATGATCCGCAGCCACCTCCTCCCAGTCATGTACAAGTCCATGGGTTTCTTGGGACTGTAAATGATCCCTTAAAGACTGCTGCTGATGCTGAGTGCCAGGCTCCACCTCCATGCTGACACAATCATCCTCTATCTCCTCCTCCTCCTTGTCCTCCTCCTCGTCCTCTTTCTGTGTGATCGGCGGGCATGCAGGAACACTGTCTGGATAAAGGGGGCCTTGAGAACTAAGGAAGTCCTTCTCTTCATGCCTCTGTTCTGCCTCAAGTGCCCTGTCCATTATTCCATGTAACGTGTGCTCCAACAGGTGGACAAGGGGGATAGTGTCACTGATGAATGCACTGTCACTGCTCACCTTCCTCGTGGCCTCCTCAAATGGTGACAGGACAGTGCATGCATCCCTGATCATGGCCCACTGATATAGGGGAAAAACCAAGCTCCCCTGACCCTGTCCTGGTGCCATGGTTGCACAGGTACTCGTTGATGGCCCTCTACTGTATGTGCAGCCATTGCAGTATGGCCAACGTTGAGTTCCACCTGGTGGGCATGTCACAGATTAGGCGGTTCTTGGGCAGGTTAAATTCCTTTTGGAGGTCAGTCAGCCGAGCACTGCTATTACATGACATGCGGAAATGCACACAGACTTTCCTGGCCTGCCTCAGGACATCCTGTAAGCCCGGGTACCTGCCCAAGAACTGCTGCACCACCAAGTTAAGGATATGAGCCAAACAGGGCACATGGATCAGTTGTCCCTGTCGGAGGGTGGAGAGGAGGTTGGTGCCATTGTCACAAACCACCATACCTGCCTTAAGCTGGCGTGGCATCAACCACCTCTGAACCTGCCCCTGCAGAGCTGACAGAATATTTGCCTCAGTGTGGCCCCTGTCCCCCAAGCACACCAGCTCAAGCACCGCATGGCATCTTTTGGCTTGCGTGCTTGTGTATCCCACCGCTGGTTCTGAAGGCAAATCAGCACAGGAAGAGGCCATGGAGGAAGAAGAAGAGGAGGGGGTGGAGGAGAGAGGTGTGGAAGAATCATCACTAGTAGTATTTTGGAGGTGTGGTGGTGGAACAACCTCCAACACTACTGCACCCTGTCCTGCATCCTTCCCAGCTGCCAGAAGAGTCACTCAGTGTGCAGTGCAAAAATAGGTTACGTCCCTCTCCATGCCTGCTGGACCATGAGTCAGTGGTAATATGCACCTTACCGCTGACCGCCCTGTCCAGCATGGCCAAGACATTGCCTTTCACATGCCGGTAGAGAGCCGGAATCGCCTTTCATGAGAAAAAGTGGCATTTTGGAACCTGCCACTGAGGAACCGCACATTCCACAAACTCACGGAAGGGGGCAGAGTCTACCAACTGAAAAGGCAGCAGTTGAAGTGCTAGCAATTTAGCCAAGCTAGCATTCAACCGCTGGGCATGTGGATGGCTGGGAGTGAACTTCTTTCGGCAGTGCAGCAGCTGGGGCATAGAAATTTACCTGGTACAATCTGACGTTGGTGTACCGATAGCAGATTGCCCCCAAGTACTTGGCTGTGACACACCTAATTCTACACCTTCATTCCTCTCAGTGCAGGTTTAGAGATGACTGAAGGTATAGTGGGGTTGGAGATCCCAGCTGATTAGGAGCAAGGAGAGGTCCTCTTTGTTCTTTAGTGTGGGTCTTTTAGGTATGCTTGCCAACGAACTGGCAGGTCAACATATGTCTGGTCAAGCATGTGGTGCCCAAGCAGGAGATGTTTTGGCCACACGAGATACGCTTGAGACATATGTTGCAAATAGCAGCGGTAGGATCTGATGCACACGTCTTAAAAAATGCCCATACCAAAGAACTTTTGGAATAATGCGCAGAGACAGCAGTGCCCTGCACATGCAGAACTCTGCGGTGTGATGCATTCGGGGTGCTGCCCTTAAGCTGGCCCCTGGAGGGCATCCTGCCTCGTTGGTGATGTGCCTCCTCCTCCTCCTCTCTCCTATCAGGCACCCATGTGGACTCAATGACCTCATTATCCCCTCCCTCCTCATCACTGGAGCAAAGCTGGGTGTATGCTGCAGCTGGGGAACATGACTGCCAGATTGCTGTCCTTCTTGGGCACCCCCTCTCTCTGGGCTCATGTTACTGTCTTCCTCTAGCTGGGTACCATCAGCGGAGCCTTCAAAATGCCGGGCATCCTCCTGGAGCATGTACCCAACACTGTGGTCAAACAGTTCGGGGGACTCCTCAGGAGGACATGGTGGGGCTAGGGAAGAAGTGACTGATGCCATTGATCCGAGGGAAGAGGCCGCGTTGGCAGCTGCTTTGCCAGACAAAGTACCCTGAGCCTGGGTGAGAGAGGATGAAGAGGATGAGGATGGCTTGGTCATCCACTCTACCAAGTCTTCCGCATGTTGCGGCTCAACACGGCCAGCTGCTGAAAAAAAGGACAAGCGTGTCTCACGGCAACGTGCTGATGAGGATGCAACGTCTCCATGACCTGCACTGTTGCCTCTAGACACAGAGCCTGCTTGCCCTCTTTTATTGGCTTGTAACTGTCTGCCTCTCCTTGTTGGCCTTCCAGACATACTAATGGCCTGCAGTGAGATGTAGCTGCACAAAGCTGGGATGTATATGTGTATATATATATATATATATATATATATACCGTATTTATCGGCATATAACACGCACCTCAATTTAGGAGGGAATTTTAAGGAAAAAAACTTTTAGGAGGGAAGTTGAAGGGAAAAAACTTACATTTAAATGCCCATCATTGCAGCCTTCTCAGTGCAGCCTTGCCCCAGTGCAGCCATGTCAGTGCAGCCTTGCCAGTGCAGCCATGTCAGTGCAGCCTTGCTAGTGCAGCCATGTCAGTGCAGCCATGTCAGTGCAGCCTTGTCAGTGCAGCCTTGCTAGTGCAGCCATGTCAGTGCAGCCATGTCAGTGCAGCCATGTCAGTGCAGCCTTCCCCAGAGTCCAGTCCAGCCTTGCCCCAGTCCAGCCTTGCCCCAGTGCAGTCTTGCTGAAGCCTCTGAGCTTCAAAATCGCCGACTGCAATTTGAAAATGGCGCCGCCGGCGCCGAAATACACAGAGCCGGTCCTCGGCTCTTCTCGGCGGCTCTCGTTTACTTTCGGTTCCACTCGGACGGTGAGCGGAGCTATCCGAAACTAGCCGAGTATACTCGGCTAGGTTCGGGCGGCGCTCGAGTGAAACCGAAAGTCGCCGAGAAGAGCCGAGGACCGGCACTGTGTATTTCGGCACCGGCGGCGCCATTTTCAAATCGCGGTCAGCGATTTTTTAGTTCTGACAGGTCAGGATCGCAGGGGATCGGCGTATAACACGCACCCGCGATTTTCCCCTGATTTTAAGGGGAAAAAAGTGTGTGTTATACGCCGATAAATACGGTATATATATATATATATATATATATATATATATATACGCCGATACTGCAGCTAGCAGAATCAACTGCCTGCCTGTAGTATTATTAGTATGAGATCACCAGCAATTGTCTTCACAGGTAGCTTTAGGTGCACACTGTGCAGAGGACGCAGTACACTAACTGTAAATACTGTAGCTGCCTGCCTGTGGTATTAATAGGAGCAGAACAACAGCAATTTTCTTCAAGTAGCTTTAGGTGCACACTGTGCAGAGGACACAGTACACTAACTGTAAATACTGTAGCTGCCTGCCTGTGGTATTAATATAGGATCAGAAGAACACCACTAGGGATGAGCTTCGTGTTCGAATCGAACGCATGTTCGACTTGAACATTGCCTGTTCGGTCGTTCGCCAAATTCTGAACAATATGGGCCGTTTGCACCAAATTCGAGTGGCGCGTCACGGCCCATAATTCACTGCGACAGCGCAGTGCATTGCTGGCTGATGATTGGCCAAGCATGCACTATGACCCGCATGCTTGGCCAATCACAGCGCCGTCTGTACAGAGAGCCGTAATTGGCCAAAGCCAGAGTGTCTTTGGCCAATTATGGCTCAGGGGGTTTAGTACACGCCCCACACTATATAAGGCTGCCTGCACGGCGACCCTGTGTAGTGTGTTTCGGCGTTGAGAGAGAGATAGATAGAAAGAGAGACAGTGTCATTTTATTTAAGTTAGATAAAGTAGGCAGGCGAGTCAGTTAGCTGCACTGACAGTGTATTGTGTATATATGTGTATATATATATATATATATATATATATATATATACATCCTATTTATACACACACACTGTATTCAGTTTAGCTAGTTTAGTTTAATCTCTTTCTACTACTAACAGGCAGGCAGGTGTTTTTACAGTATTTACAGCTAACTGAAGAAAATTGCTGGTGTTCTTCTGATCCTATTAGTCCTATTAGCTACAGTATTTACAGTTAGTGTAGTGTGTCCTCTGCACAGTGTGCACCTAAAGCTACCTGGAGACAATTGCTGTTGTTCTGCTCCTATTAATACCACAGGCAGGCAGCTAAAGTATTTACAGTTAGTGCACTGTGTCCTCTGTACAGTGTGCACCTAAAGCTACCTGAAGAAAATTAGTGGTGTTCTTCTGATCCTATTAATACCACAGGCAGGCAGCTACAGTATTTACAGTTAGTGTAGTGCGTCCTCTGCACAGTGTGTACCTAAAGCTACCTGGAGACAATTGCTGTTGTTCTGCTCCTATTAATACCACAGGCAGGCAGCTACAGTATTTACAGTTAGTGTACTCTGTCCTCTGCACAGTGTGCACCTAAAGCTACCTGAAGAAAATTAGTGGTGTTCTTCTGATCCTATTAATACCACAGGCAGGCAGCTACAGTATTTACAGTTAGTGTAGTGCGTCCTCTGCACAGTGTGTACCTAAAGCTACCTGGAGACAATTGCTGTTGTTCTGCTCCTATTAATACCACAGGCAGGCAGCTACAGTATTTACAGTTAGTGCACGGTGTCCTCTGCACAGTGTGCACCTAAAGCTACCTGAAGAAAAATAGTGGTGTTCTTCGGATCCTATTAATACCACAGGCAGGCAGCTACAGTATTTACAGTTAGTGTAGTGCTTCCTCTGCACAGTGTGCACCTAAAGCTACCTGGAGACAATTGCTGTTGTTCTGCTCCTATTAATACCACAGGCAGGCAGCTACAGTATTTACAATTTAGTGTAGTGCGTCCCCTGCACAGTGTGCACCTAAAGCTACCTGAAGAAAATTAGTGGTGTTCTTCTGATCCTATTAATACCACAGGCAGGCAGCTACAGCATTTACAGTTAGTGTAGTGCGTCCTCTGCACAGTGTGCACCTAAAGCCACCTGGAGACAATTGCTGTTGTTCTGCTCCTATTAATACCACAGGCAGGCAGCTAGAGTATTTACAGTTAGTGTACTGTGTCCTCTGCACAGTGTGCACCTAAAGCTACCTGAATAAAATTGGTGGTGTTCTTCTGATCCTATTAATTCCACAGGCAGGCAGCTACAGTATTTACAGTTAGTGTACTGCGTTCTCTGCACAGAGTGCACCCAAAGCTTCCTGAAGACTAGGGATGAGCTTTGAGTTCGAGTCGAACTCATTTTCGACTCGAACATTGGCTGTTCGCAAGTTCGCCGAACAGCGAACAATTAGGGGTGTTCGCGGCAAATTCGAATGCCGTGGAACACCCTTTAAAAGTCTATGGGAGAAAACAAAAGTGCTAATTTTAAAGGCTAATATG
Organism: Aquarana catesbeiana; assembly: GCF_042186555.1. Lineage (NCBI taxonomy): Eukaryota > Metazoa > Chordata > Amphibia > Anura > Ranidae > Aquarana > Aquarana catesbeiana. The sequence goes on along the minus strand of NC_133324.1, from coordinate 702,785,505 downwards.
CAAGTTATTGTCATAAAAAGTGTTTGGGGACCTGGGTCCTGCCCCAGGGGACATGGATCAATGCAAAAAAAAGTTTTAAAAACGGCCGTTTTTTCAGGAGCAGTGATTTTAATAATGCTTAAAGTCAAACAATAAAAAGTGTAATATCCCTTTAAATTTCGTACCTGGGGGGTGTCTATAGTATGCCTGTAAAGGGGCGCATGTTTCCTGTGTTTACAGTCTGACAGCAAAATGACATTTTGAAGGAAAAAACTCATTTAAAACTACCCGCGGCTATTGCATTGCCGACAATACACATAGAAGTTCATTGATAAAAACGGCATGGGAATTCCCCAAAGGGGAACCCCGAACCAAAATTAAAAAAAAAAATGACGTGGGAGTCCCCCTAAATTCCATACCAGGCCCTTCAGGTCTGGTATGGATATTAAGGGGAACCCCGGCCAAAATAAAAAAAAAAAAACGGCGTGGGGTTCCCCCAAAAATCCATACCAGACCCTTATCCGAGCACGCAACCTGGCAGGCCGCAGGAAAAGAGGGGGGGACGAGAGTGCGGCCCCCCCCCTCCTGAACCGTACCAGGTCACATGCCCTCAACATTGGGAGGGTGCTTTGGGGTAGCCCCCCAAAACACCTTGTCCCCAAGTTGATGAGGACAAGGGCCTCATCCCCACAACCCTGGCCGGTGGTTGTGGGGGTCTGCGGGCGGGGGGCTTATCAGAATCTGGAAGCCCCCTTTAACAAGGGGACCCCCAGATCCCGGCCCGCCCCCCTGTGTGAAATGGTAAGGGGGTACAAAAGTACCCCTACCATTTCACTAAAAAACTGTCAAAAATGTTAAAAATGACAAGAGACAGTTTTTGACAATTCCTTTATTTAAATACTTCTTCTTTCTTCTATCTTCCTTCATCTTCTGGTTCTTCTGGTTCTTCTGGCTCTTCTGGTTCTTCCTCCGGCGTTCTCGTCCAGCATCTCCTCCGCGGCGTCTTCTATCTTCTTCTCCTCGGGCCGCTCCGCACCCATGGCATGGGGGGGAGGCTCCCGCTCTTCTCTTCATCTTCTTCATCTTCTTCTCTTCTTCTTTTCTTCTCTTCTTCTCTTCTTCTCTTCTTCATTTTCTTCTCCGGGCCGCTCCGCATCCATGCTGGCATGGAGGGAGGCTCCCGCTGTGTGACGGCGCTCCTCGTCTGACAGTTCTTAAATAACGGGGGGCGGGGCCACCCGGTGACCCCTCCCCCCTCTGACGCACGGTGACTTGAAGGGACTTCCCTGTGACGTCACGGGGAATGCCACAGGGAAGTCCCGTCATGTCCCGTGCGTCAGAGGGGGGCGGGGTCACCGGGTGGCCCCGCCCCCCGTTATTTAAGAACTGTCAGACGAGGAGCGCCGTCACACAGCGGGAGCCTCCCTCCATGCCAGCATGGATGCGGAGCGGCCCGCAGAAGAAAATAAAGAAGAGAAGAAGAGAAGAAAAGAAGAAGAGAAGAGCGGGAGCCTCCCCCCATGCCATGGGTGCGGAGCGGCCCGAGGAGAAGAAGATAGAAGATGCCGGAGGAGATGCTGGACGAGAACGCCGGAGGAAGAACCAGAAGAGCCAGAAGAACCAGAAGAACCAGAAGATGAAGGAAGATAGAAGAAAGAAGAAGCATTTAAATAAAGGAATTGTCAAAAACTGTCTCTTGTCATTTTTAACATTTTTGACAGTTTTTTAGTGAAATGGTAGGGGTACTTTTGTACCCCCCTACCATTTCACACGGGGGGGGCCGGGATCTGGGGGTCCCCTTGTTAAAGGGGGCTTCCAGATTCCGATAAGCCCCCCGCCCGCAGACCCCCACAACCACCGGCCAGGGTTGTGGGGATGAGGCCCTTGTCCTCATCAACATGGGGACAAGGTGTTTTGGGGGGCTACCCCAAAGCACCCTCCCAATGTTGAGGGCATGTGGCCTGGTACGGTTCAGGAGGGGGGGCGCACTCTCGTCCCCCCCTCTTTTCCTGCGGCCTGCCAGGTTGCGTGCTCGGATAAGGGTCTGGTATGGATTTTTGGGGGGACCCCACGCCGTTTTTTTTTTGGCGCGGGGTTCCCCTTAAAATCCATACCAGACCTGAAGGGTCTGGTATGGAATTTAGGGGGAACCCCACGTCATTTTTTTTTTAAATTTTGGTTTGGGGTCCCCCTTTGGGGAATTTCCATGCCGTTTTTATCAATGAACTTCTATGTGTATTGTCGGCAATGCAATAGCCGCGGGTAGTTTTAAATGAGTTTTTTCCTTCAAAATGTCATTTTGCTGTCAGACTGTTCTAAACACAGGAAACATGCGCCCCTTTACAGGCATACTATAGACACCCCCCAGGTATGAAATTTAAAGGGATATTACACTTTTATTGTTTGACTTTAAGCATTATTAAAATCACTGCTCCTGAAAAAACGGTCGTTTTTAAAACTTTTTTTTGCATTGATCCATGTCCCCTGGGGCAGGACCCAGGTCCCCAAACACTTTTTATGACAATAACTTGCATATTAGCCTTTAAAATTAGCACTTTTGATTATTCATGTTCGTGTCCCATAGACTTTAACGGTGTTCGCGTGTTCGAACGAACTTTTTTCCTGTTCGCATTTCTGGTGCGAACCGAACAGGGGGGTGTTCGGCTCATCCCTACTGAAGACAATTGCTGTTGTTCTGCTCTTATGAATACCACAGACAGGCAGTTACAGTATTTACAGTTAGTGTACTGCGTCCTCTGCAAAGTGTGCACCTAAAGCTACCTGTGAAGACAATTGCTGGTGTTCTCATACTAATAATACAACAGGCAGGCAGTCGATTCTGCTAGCTGCAGTATCAGTATATATACATCCCAGCTTTGTGCAGCTACAGGGCCAACAAAGAGAGGCAGACAGTCACAGGCCAATAAAAGAGGGCAAGCAGGCTCTGTGTCTAGAGGCAACAGTGCTAGTTGTGGAGATGGTGCATCCTCATCAGCCATGGCCGTGGGACACGCTTGTCCTTTTTTTCAGCAGCTGGCCGTGTTGAGCCGCAACATGCGGAAGACTTGGTAGAGTGGATGACCAAGCCGTCCTCATCCCCCTCATCCTCTCTCACCCAGGCTCAGGGTACTTTGGCAAAGCAGCTGCCAATGCGGCCTCTTCCCTCGGATCAATGGCATCAGTCACTTCTTCCCTAGCCCCACCATGTCCTCCTGAGGAGTCTCCCGAACTGTTTGACCACAGTGTTGGGTACATGCTCCAGGAGGATGCCCAGCGTTTTGAAGGCTCCAATGATGGTACCCAGCTAGAGGAAGGCAATAACGTGAGCCCAGAGAGAGGGGGTGCCCAAGAAGGACAGCAATCTGGCAGTCATGTTCCCCCAGCTGCAGCATACTGCCAGCTTTGCTCTAGTGATGAGGAGGGAAGGGATGATGAGGTCACTGACTCCACGTGTGTGCCTGATAGGAGAGAGGAGGAGGAGGAGGCACATCACCAATTAAGGGCAGCACACTGAGTGCATCACACCGCAGAGCTCCGCATGTGCAGGGCGCTGCTGTCTCTGCGCATTATTCCAAAAGTTCTTTGGTGTGGGCCTTTTTTGAGATGAGTGCATCAGATCCCACTGCTGCTATTTGCAACATATGTCTCAAGTGTATCTCTCGTGGTCAAAACATCTCCCACTTAGGCTCCACATGCTTGACCAGACATATGTTGACCTGCCATGCAGTTTGTTGGCAATCGTACCTAAAAGTCCCACACCAAATAACAAAGAGGACCTCTCCTTGCTCCTCATCAGCTGGGATCTCCAACCCCACTATACCTTCAGTCCTCTCTGAGACCTGCACCGAGAGGAATGTAGGTGTAGAATTAGGTGTGTCACAGCCAGGTACTTGGGGGAAATCTGCTATTGGTACACCGACGTCAGATTGTACCAGGCAAATTTCCCTGCCCCAGCTGCTGCACCGCCGAAAGAAGTTCGCTCCCAGCCATCCACATACCCAGCGGTTGAATGCTAGCTTGGCTAAATTGCTAGCACTTCAACTGCTGCTTTTTCAGTTGGTAGACTCTGCCCCCTTCCGTGAGTTTGTGGAATGTGTGGTTCTTTAGTGGGAGGTTCCCAAATTCCACTTTTTCTCACGGAAAGCGATTCCAGCTCTCTACCGGCATGTGGAAGGCAATGTCTTGGCCTCGCTGGACAGGGCGGTCAGTGGTAAGGTGCATATTATCGCTGACCCATGGTCCAGCAGGCATGGACAGGGACGTTACCTATCTTTCACCGTGCACTGGGTGACTCTTCTGGCAGCTGGGAAGGATGCAGGACAAGGTGCAGTAGTGTTGGAGGTTGTTCTGCCACTACGCCTCCAAAATACTACTAGTGGTGATTCTGCCACACCTCTCTCCTCCACCCCCTCCTCTTCTTCTTCCTCCATGGCCTCTTCCTGTGCTGATTTGACTTCGGAACCAGCGGTGCTCCGTAGGCGATCAAGGGGCTATACAAGCACGCAGGCCAAAAGATGCTATGCAGTGCTTGAGCTGGTGTGCTTGGGGTACAGTAGCCACACTGGGGCAGAGATTCTGTCAGCTCTGCAGGGGCAGGTTCAGAGGTGGTTGATGCCACGCCAGCTTAAGGCAGGAATGGTGGTTTGTGACAATGGCACCAACCTCCTATCCTCCCTCTGACAGGGACATGTGCCCTGTTTGGCTCACGTCCTTAACTTGGTGGTGCAGCTGTTCTTAGGCAGGTACCTGGGCTTACAGGATGTCCTGAGGCAGGCCAGGAAAGTCTATGTGCATTTCCGCAGGTCATATAATGCCAGTGCTCGGCTGGCTGACCTCCAAAACAAATTTAACCTGCCCAAGAACAGCCTAATCTGTGACAAGCCCACCAGGTGGTGGAACTCAATGTTAGTCATGCTGCAGTGGCTGCACACGCAGCAGAGGGGCATCAAAGAGTACCTGTGTGACTCTGGCACCAGGACAGGGTCAGGGGAGCTTTTTTTTCCCCATGCCAGTGGGCCATGATCAGGGATGCATGCACTGTCCTTTCACCATTTGAGGAGGCCATGAGGAAGGTGAGCAGTGACAGTGCATGCATCAGTGACACTGTCCCCCTTGTCCATCTGTTGGAGCACACACTGCGTGGAATAATGGACAGGGCACTTGAGGCAGAACAGAGGCAGGGAGAGGAGGACTTCCTTAGCTCTCAAGGCCCCCTTTATCCAGACAGTGTTCCAGCATGCCCGCTGATCACACAGGAAGAGGACGAGGAGGAGGAGGAGGAGGAGGAAGAGTAGGATTGTGTCAGCATGGAGGTGGAGTCTGACACTCAGCATCAGCAGCAGTCTTTAAGGGATCATTTACAGTCCCAAAAAACCCATGGACTTGTACGTGGCTGGGAGGAGGTGGCTGCGAATCATGTCATCCTTAGTGACCCAGAGGACTCCGGACCGAATACCTCATCAAACCTACGCTGCATGGCCTCCCTGATCCTACAAAACCTGCGGAAGGATCCTCGTATTCATGGTATCAAGGAGAGGGATCAATACTGTTTAGCAACCCACCTTGATCCACGTTACAAGGGTAAGGTTGCGAACCTTATCTTGCCATCGCAGAGGGAGCAGAGGATGAAACATCTTCGGGAGGCCTTGCGGAAAGGTCTGTGCAACGCGTTCCCAGAGACTGGGAGGTTACAAACTCCTGTTCCTGGACAACAGGTTGCTGAGGCTTCGGTCAGTCAAAAAAGGAGTGGTGGAGAAGGTGGCCGTCTGACCGATGCGTTCAGACAATTTTTTAGTCCACAGCCCCAAGGTATGATTGGTTCCAGCAACCATCGCCAGCATCTGTTTTACATGGTGCAGGAATACCTAGGGGCAAGATCTGACTTGGACACCTTTCCCACCGAAAATCCTCTGGGTTACTGGGTCTTGAGGATGGATCACTGGCCAGAGCTTGTACAGTATGCAATTGAGCTACTGGCCTGTCCTGCGTCCAGCGTTCTTTCAGAACGCACATGCAGTGCTGCTGGAGGCTTTGTAACCGATCACAGAGTGCATCTGTCCACCGACTCGGTCGATTGACTGACCTTCATAAAAATGAATCAGTCTTGGATCACCACCAGCTACCATACACCTTATGCTGATGTAACCAAATAATTTTTTTTGAAATGTCAGATCCCTTCAAGACTGCCTATGCTGATGCTGAGTGACTATACTGTTATGCTGAGTGACTATCCTCTTCCTCCTCAATGATCATGCTGATAGCTTGTAAGAATATTTTTGGTTCTGGGCGCCGCCACCAGTGGCTAAGGCCCAATTTTTCAGCCCCTGTTTAACAGGGGCATGTAATTACAATTTTTGATGCAATATTTTGCAAGGAGGGTTCATTGCTGCGCTCAACTAGAGTATTTGTGAGGGGTTGCAGTGTTGTGGCACCAGCACCAGTGCCTAAGGCCCAATTTTTCAGCCCCTGTTTAACAGGAGCGTGTAATTACAATTTTTGATGCAATACTTTGCAGCAGGGCTCGTTCTTGCGCTCCAACTAGAGTATCTGTGAGAGGTTGTAGTGTTGTGGCACCAGCACCAGTGCCTAAGGCCCATTTTTTCAGCCCCTGTTTAACAGGGGCGTGTAATTACAATTTTTGATGCAATATTTTACAGGAGGGCTATTCCTGCGCTCCAACTAGAGTATATGATGCTTTATCACCAATCCTTGTTTCACTAAAAACCCCAAATTATCAAAAACCATTTTTCATTGGGACAGAAAGTGAGGTGAAATCTTCTGAAGAGGTGCACAGACAGCAAAACAAATGTCACAGGGGTGATAACCCTTCCCTATGTTTTCCAAAAAGCTTAAAAATAGATTTTTTGGCTGGAACTACACTTTAAAAATGTACTTGTTCAAAATTACAAACAGATTCTACTTAACAACAAACCTACAGTCCCTGTCTTGTTTGCACCGCCTGTAAACTGCTGTTCAGAGGGCCTGGAGTCCCATGCCTTTCCTTTTTTTAATTTGGGTGCGGGGTTCTCCTTAATATCCATACAAGACCCAAAGGGCCTGGTAATGGACTGGGGGGGGTACCCATGCCATTTGTCTCACTGATTTTCATCCATATTACCGGGACTGGACATTACATTAAAGCCGTAAGCAGTTTTAAATGACTTTTATTACTTTATAAATGTAATTTTGTGCAGGGACTGTTCTAAGCACGAGAAACACGCACCACTTTACATGCATACTATAGACACCCCCCCAGGTACGATATTTAAAGGAATATTTCACTTTTTTTTTCACTTTAATCATCATTAAAATCACTGCTCCCGAAAAAACGGCCGTTTTTAAAACCTTTTTTGCATTGATATATGTCCCCTGGGGCCGGACCCGAGTACTCATACCCTTTTTAGAACAATACCATGCAAATTAGCCTTTAAAATTAGCACTTTTGATTTCGAACGTTCAAGTCCCATAGACTTCAATGGGATTCTAACATTTGTGCAAATTTTTGGTCTGTTCGCAGGTTCTGTCTGGTGCGAATCGAACCGGGGGGTGTTCGGCTCATCCCTAAACACCACCAATGTTATTCAGGTAGCTTTAGGTGCACGCTGTGCAGAGGACACAGTACACTAACTGTAAATACTGTAGCTGCCTGCCTGTGGTATTAATATAGGATCAGGAGAACACCACCAATTTTGTTCAGGTAGCTTTAGGTGCACACTGTGCAGAGGACACAGTACACTAACTGTAAATACTGTAGCTGCCTGCCTGTGGTATTAATAGGAGCACAACAATAGCAATTTTCTTCAGGTAGCTTTAGGTGCACACTGTGCAGAGGACGCAGTACACTAACTGTAAATACTGTAGCTGCCTGCCTGTGGTATTAATATAGGATCAGAAGAACACCACCAATTTTATTCAGGTAGCTTTAGGTGCACACTGTGCAGAGGACACAGTACACTAACTGTAAATACTGTAGCTGCCTGCCTGTGGTATTAATAGGAGCAGAACAACAGCAATTGTTTCCAGGTAGCTTTAGGTGCACACTGTGCAGAGGACACACTACACTAACTGTAAATACTGTAGCTGCCTGACTGTGGTATTAATAGGATCAGAAGAACACCACTAATTTTCTTCAGGTAGCTTTAGGTGCACACTGTGCAGAGGACGCAGAACACTAACTTGTAAATACTACAGCTGCCTGCGGTACTGTACTAATAGGATCAGAAGAACACCACTAATTTTCTTCAGGTAGCTTTAGATGCACACCACTGTGCAGAGGACTCACTACACTAACTTGTAAATACTACAGCTGCCTGCGGTACTGTACTAATAGGATCAGAGGAACACCACTAATTTTCTTCAGGTAGCCTTAGGTGCACACCGTGCAGAGGACGCACTACACTAACTTGTAAATACTGCAGCTGCCTGCGGTACTGTACTAATAGGATCAGAAGAACATCACTAATTTTCTTCAGATAGCTTTAGGTGCACACTGTGCAGAAGACGCACTAAACTAACTGTAAATAGTGTAGCTAATAGGACTAATAGGATCAGAAGAACACCAGCAATTTTCTTCAGGTAGCTGTAAAAACACCTGCCTGTCTTTCAGTAGTAGGAAGAGAATAACAGGAACGGATCTAGCTAAACTGAATACAGTGTATATATATATGTATACAACACCTAGGATGTATATATATACGCAATACACTGTAAGTGCAGCTAACTGACTCGCCTGCCTACTCTACCTACTCTAACTTAAATCGAATGACACCGTCTCTCTATCTATCTCTCTCTCAAGGCCGGAACACACTACACAGGGCCACCGTGTAGGCAGCCTTATTTAATGTGGGGCGTGTACTAAACCCCTTGAGCCATAATTGGCCAAAGCCACACTGGCTTTGGCCAATTACGGCTCTCTGTACAGATGGCGCTGTGATTCACCAAGCATGCGAGTCATAGTGCATGCTTGGCCAATCATCAGCCAGCAATGCACTGCGATGCTGCAGTGAATTATGGGCCATGACGCGCCACTCGAATTTGGTGCGAATGGCCCATATCGCTTGTAATTCGGCGAACGACCTAACACACGATGTTCGAGTCGAACATGGGTTCGACTTGAACACGAAGCTCATCCCTACTCCAAAGTAATGCTACACAGCAACAGGCTTATAAGCAAGCTACTGCTGCACAACAAGAAATAAATAGACTGTTGGCTTCTCAGCATCAGCAAGCAACCAGCCAACAAGCTGTGGCCACCCTGGCTTAGGCAACTGGGGCTCAAGTGGCTGCCTTGGCTCAGGCAGCCAAGAGAGACCAACAGGTCTTAGCTGAAGTATTGCAGTGGATTCCAGCCCAGACTGCAAATATCTCCACAGGGTCCCCTGGTGACACCCTGCCAGGCACCACAAGTCACCTTCTATAAAAGATGACATCCCAGGATGATGTGGAGGCCTTCCTATGTACTATTGAGAGAACTGCTGAGGGGCAGGCCTGGCCTAAAGACCGCTGGGCTGCACTTGTGGCCCCACTGTTAGCAGGGGACTCCCAAAAGGCATTCTTTGATTTGTCTGCTGGGTTATGCCCAAGATTATGACAATCTAAAAGCTGAGATCTTGCGGGGTTTGTGAGTCACCAAAGCAGTGAGAGTGCAGCGAGTACATAGCTGAAGTTTCAAGGCAGATGGATCCCCCCGCTCCCAAATGTATGACCTAATCAGCCTGTTCAAATGGTGGCTGCAGCCTAAGATACTCACAGGGCCCCAAACAGTGGAGAGAGTTGCAATGGACCGGTTACTGAGAGCTCTACCTCCTGAGTTGCAGAGATGGGTGAGGCAATCTGATCCAAATTCGAAGGATGGTCTGGCTGAGCTGGTGGAACGCTACTTTGCAGCAGAGGACCTGGTTTCTGGGTCTGCACTTTCAAGATCCCTATTGGTCAAAAGACCCCCTCCTGTGGTCAACCCCAGCATCACAGCTGGTCAAGCCAAAAAGGGGAAGTCCTGAGGGGGCGGCGAGAGTGGTCGGAGGGTTGTCTGGAAAGCCCCAGAGCAACCCGTGGGCATCCCCAGTTTTGGCGGTGCAGTGAGTGGAGTCACATCGTTGCCAAGTGTCCCTTGAACCCTGAGCTTATGGAGTGTGACGTAGTCTGACACATGTCCCTGTTTGCTCGTCCCGGGCCTAGTCGCTGATCCGAACATGCTGAGCTCTGTTGTAAAGATAAGGGGAAAAAGTGTGCATGCCCTCCTGGACTCTGAAAGCCTGGTCACTCTTGTCCATACCTGGCTTGTGGACCCTGAGCAGCTGACCCAGCATCAGGTAGGAGTGGTATGTGTGCATGGTGACTGTAAGAAGTAACTTACAGCACTGGTGGCCTTTGAAACCAGCTCAGGATCTGTTTGCCATGAAGTGGCTGTGTCCCCTATCCTATTGCATAGTGTAATACTGGGGAGAAACTTTCCACTGTTCCAGGAACTCTGCAGTGAGAAGGATAAGAGTCCTGAGCCTGGACTTAACAACAGGACTGCAGGGGTGAACCCCAACCCTTTTGAAGCAAAGATTGTTGAAAATGCTGTAGGGGTGACCTCTGATGAAAATGTGTCTTTTCCCCTAGCAGGCTATGCGGTTGAACCAGATGTGACCCCTGAGACCTTAAAGTTTCCCAGTGTGCCAGAGCTAGAGGTCTCTCGGGACAACTTTGGGACTGCCCAGTTACAGGATCCTACTCTTGCAGAAGCCTGGAAAAATGGTAAGGTAAACAATGGGACCCCAGTGTCCCCAGGGCTGGAGAGTGTGTTTCCCCATATGGTGGTTAACACTGACATGTTGTATTGGGTTGACAAAACTCGGGGTGAGTTTTTTGAACAACTCATGGTGCCTGGCCCTTATAGGAGGACAGTGTTAAGCCTGGCCAATACACATCCCCTGGGGGGTCACCCAGCCTATGAAAAAAACAAAGAACATATTTACAGTACTTCTTAAGGCCTGGGATACATGCTGATGTAAGGAACTATTATGAGTCATGCCCTGAGTTTCAAAAGGCAGCCCCTATGCCCCATTACCATAGACCACTGGTGCCATTGCCCATGATTGAGGTTCCTTTTGATCTGATAGGACCAGTAGTTAGGTCTGCTAGAGGCTATCAGTACGTCCTAGTGGTCATGGACTATGCCACCTGGTATCCCGAGTCTGTTCCAAGACAGTAGCTAAAGAGTTGTTCCACGTGTTTACTCCTATCGGGATCCCAAAATAGATTCTAACAGACCAAGGGACTCCCTTTATGTCAAAAGTAATGAAAGAGTTGTGCAAGTTGTTCAACAATAGGCATTTGCATACTTCAGTTTACCTTCCTCAAACCGATTGGTAGAACAGTTTAACAAAACCCTCAAGAATATGCTAAACATGGGAATATGGGAAACACTGGGATTGTCTACTGCCATATCTGTTATTTGCAATTAGAGAGGTTCCCCAGTCTTCCACGGGGTTCTCACACTTTGATCTTTTGTATGGGAGGCATCCCCGAGGGTTGCAGATATATAGCTGAGGGCGGGGCCACTTGGTGACGTAAACGGGCGACACCCGCCTTCCTCTGATGTCACATGGCGTGATGTCACCCATTTACGTCACCGGGTGGCCACACCCTCAGCTATATAACAGCTTTCACTGAGGAGAAGCGTCAATCGGCGGGAGCCTCCCATGGAGGCGAAGCTGTTGTAGCTTTTTTTTTCTTTTTTTGGCTGGTTGGATGGCACAAGATGGATCTACATTGTGGGACATTTTTATTTTTTTTATTTTTTAATAAAGGACTTGTCCCAAAGTGTCTCCTGTCTTTTTTACTATTTTTGACACTTTTTTTGTGAAATGGTAGGGGTACAATGTAGCCGTTACCAAATCACATAGGGGGAGGCCAGAATCTGGGGGTCCCCTTGTTAAAGGGCGCTTCCAGATTCCGATAAGCCCCCCACCCGCAGACCCCCACAACCCCCGGGCAAGGGTTCTGGGTATGAGGCCCTTGTCCCCATCAACATGGGGACAAGATGCTTTGGGGAGCTACTCCAAAGCACCCTCCCCATGTTGAGGGCATGTGACCTGGTATGGTTCAGGAGGGGGGTGCTCTCTCATCCCCCCTCTTTTCCTGCAGCCTGCCAGGTTGTGTGCTCGGATAAGGGTCTGGTATGGATTTTGTGGGGGGGCCTACGCCATTTTTTTGGTGCAGGGTTCCCCTTAATTTTGGCGGGACCCCTACGCCATTTTTTTAAAATTTGGCTCAGGGTTCCCCTTAATATCCATACTAGACCTGCAGGGCCTGGTATGGATTTTGGGGGGACTCCCAAGCAATTTTTTTTTATTTTTGGTTTGGGGTTCCCCTTACTATTCATACCAGATCCAAAGGGCCTGGTAATGGACTAGGGGGGACCAATGCCGTTTTATCTATATTGCCGAGACCCGGCAATTCATTACAGCCGAGATCAGTTTTAAGTGACTTTTTTCCTTTAGAAATTTCATTTTGCTGTGGTACTGTTCTAAACATGTGAAAACTGCACTGCTTTACAGGAATACTATAGACACCCCCCCAGGCACGATATTTAAAGGAACATTTCTTTTTTATTGTTTCACTTTAAGCATTATTAAAATCACTGCTCCTGAAAAAACATCAATTTTTTCTTTTTTGCATTGATACATGTCTCCTGGGGCAGGACCTGGGTCCCCAAACACTGTTTATGACAATCACTTGCATATAAGCCTTTAAAATGAGCACTTTTGATTTTTCATGTTCGTGTTCCATAGAATTTAACAGTGTTCATCCAAATGTTTTGCCTGTTCGCAAGTTCTGGTGCGAACCGAGCTGGGGGTGTTCGACTTATCCTTAGTATCTGGTAGTGGTGATTCTGCCACACCTCTCTCCTCCACCCCCTCCTTCTTCTTCCTCTATGGCCTCTTCCTGTGCAGACTTGTCCTCAGAATCAGCGGTGCTCCGTAGGTGTTCTAGAGGCTACGCAAGCACTCAGGCAAAAAGATGCCATGCGGTGCTTGAGTTGGTGTGCTTAGGGGACAGGAGCCATACTGGGGCAGAGATTCTGTCAGCTCTGGAGGGGCCGGCTCAGACGTGGTTGACGCCATGCCAGCTTCAGCCAGGGATGTTGGTTTGAGACAATGGCACCAACCTCCTCTCCGCCCTCCGACAGGGACACTTCACCCATGTGTCCTGTTTGGCTCACGTCCTTAATTTGGTGGTGCAGCGGTTCTTGTGAAGGTACCCGGCTTACAGGATATCCTGAGGCAGGCCAGGAAAGTCTGTGGGCATTTCCGCCGGTCATATAATGCCAGTGCTCAGCTGGTTGACCTTCAAAAGGAATGCAACCTGCCCAAGAACCGCCTCATCTGTGACATGCCCACCAGGTGGAACTCAATGTTGGCAATGCTGCAGCAGCTGTACATGCAGCAGAGGGTCATAAACGACTACCTGTGCGACTATGGCACCAGGACAGGGTCAGGGGAGCTTGGCTTTTTTTCGCAACGCCAGTGGCTCATGATCAAGGATGCATGCACTGTCCTGTCACCATTTGAGAAGACCATGAGGATGGTGAGCAGTGACAGTGCATGCATCAGTGATACTGTCCCTCTTGTCTACCTGTTGGAGCACACGCTGCGTGGAATAATGGACAGGGCACTTGAGGCAGAACACAGGGAGGAAGAGGAGGACTTCCTCTCAAGGCCCCCTTTATCCAGACAGTATTCCCGACAGCCCGCCAATCTCACAAGAAGAGGAGGAGGAGGTGGAGGAGGAGGAGGAAGAGGAGGATTGTGTCAGCATGGAGGTGGAGCCTAGCACTCAGCATCAGCAGCAGTCTTCAAGGGATCGTTTACAGTCCCCAGAAACCCATGGACTTGTACGTGGCTGGGAGGAGGTGGCTGCGGATCAGGTCGTCCTTAGTGACCCAGAGGACTCAGGATCAAATGCCTCAGCAAACCTATGCTGCATGGCCTCCCTGATCCTGCAAAGCCTGCGAAAGGACCCTCGGATTCGTGTGATCAAGGAGAGGGATCACTACTGGCTGGCAACCTTTCTTGATCCACGTTACAAGGGTAAGGTTGTGGAACTTATCCAGCCATCGCAGAGGGAGCAGAAGATGAAACATCTTCAGGAGGCCTTGCAGAAAGGTTTATGCAATGCGTTTCCAGAGCCTGAGAGGGTACAAATTCCTGGTCCTGGACAACGTGTTGCTGAGGCTTCGGTCAGTCACAGAAGGAGCGGTGGAGAAGGTGGCTGTCTGACCGATGCGTTCAGACAATTTCTTAGACCGCAGCCCCAAGGTATGATCGGTTCCAGCAACCATCGCCAGCGTCTGTTGTACATGGTGAAGGAATACCTAGGGGCAAGATTAGACTTGGAGACCTTTCCAACTGAAAACCCACTGGGTTACTGGGTATTGAGGATGGATCACTGGCCAGAGCTTGCACTGTTTGCAGTTGAGCTACTGGCCTGTCCTGCATCCAGAGTTCCTTCGGAATGCACATTCAGTGCCACTGGAGGCTTTGTAACCAAGTGCGCCTGTCCACAGACTCAGTTGATCGGCTCACCTTCATAAAAATGAATCAGTCTTGGATCACCAGCTACCAAGCACCTGATGCTGATGTAACCAAATAATTTTTTTATGAATGTGAGATCCCTTGAAGACTGCCTATGCTGATGCTGAGTGACTATCCTGTTATGCTGAGTGACTATCCTATTCCTCCTCAATGTTCATGTTGATAGCTTCTAAGAACATTTTTGGTTCTGGGCACCAGCACCAGTGCCTAAAGCCCAATTTTTCTGCCCCTGTTTATCAGGGGCGGGTAATCACAATTTTTCCTGTAATATTTTGCAGCAGTGCTTGTTCCTGCACTCAACTAGAGTATCTGTGAGGAGCTGCAGTGTTGTGGCACCAGCACCAGTGCCTAAAGCCCAATTTGTCTGCCCCTGTTTAACAGGGGTGCGTAATTACAATTTTTAAATCTAATATTTCACAGCAGGGCTCATTCCTGCACTCAGCAACAGAATCTGTGAGGGGTTAAAGTGTTGTGGCACCTGTGCCTAAAGCCCAATTTTTCTGCTCCTGTTTAACAGGGGCGTGTAAGTACAATTTTTGCTGTAATATTTTGCACCAGGGCTCGTTCCTGCACTCAACTAGAGTATCTGTGAGTGGTTGCAGTGTTGTGGCACCATAACCAGTGCCTAAAGCCCAATTTTTCTGACCCTGTTCAACAGGGGCATGTAATTACAATTTTTGATATAATATTTCACAGCAAGGCCATTCCAGCGCCCACCAAGAGTAACTGTGAGGGCTTACAGTGTTGTGGCAACACCACCACACCACCACCAAAGGCCCAATTTTTCTGACCCTTTTCAACAGAGGCATGTAATTACAATTCTTGATATAATATTTCACAGCAGGGCCCGTTGCAGCGCCCAGCAAGAGTAACTGTGAGGACTTACAGTGTTCTGGTACCACCAACACCTAAGGCACAATTTTCTGCTGAGTATATAGGGCAGGCCCCTACTTTCAAACATCCGACTTACAAACGACTTCTACTTACAAATGGAGGGAGACAACAGGAAGTGAGAGGAAATCTAGGAAGGAAAATTCTCTCCTGTAAGAGTTAATATGGGAAAAGGTGTCTCCTCCACGGATTTATCACCAATCCTTGTTTCCCTTAAAAAACCCAAATTTTCAAAATCAAATTGTCATTGGGACAGAAAGGGAGGTGAAATCTTCTGAACAGGGGCACTGACAGCAAAACAAATGTTACAGGAATGATGATAACCCTTCCCTATGTTTTCCAAAAAGCTTTAAAAAGATTTTTTGGCTGGAGCTACACTTACAAAATGTACCTGTTTCA
This sequence comes from Aquarana catesbeiana, assembly GCF_042186555.1. Classification (NCBI taxonomy): domain Eukaryota; kingdom Metazoa; phylum Chordata; class Amphibia; order Anura; family Ranidae; genus Aquarana; species Aquarana catesbeiana. Next base: position 702,769,654 of record NC_133324.1, on the reverse strand, counting down.
AATTACAAACAGATTCTACATAGGAACAAGCCTACAGTCCCTGTCTAGTTTGCAAAGCCTGTATACTGCTGTTCAGAGTATATAGGGCCTGGGGACCCAACACGTTTTCTTTTTTTAATTTGGGTGCAGGGTTCCCCTTAATATCCATACAAGACCCAAAGGGCCTGGTAATGGACTGGGGGGGTACCCATGGCGTTTGTCTCACTGATTTTCATCCATTTTGCCGGGACTCGACATTACATTAAAGCCACAAGCAGTTTTAAATGACTTTTATTCCTTTAAAAATGTCATTTTGTGCAGCGACTGTTCTAAGCACGGGAAACACACGCCACTTTACAGGCATACTATAGACACCCCCCAGGTACGATATTTAAAGGAATATTTCACTTTTATTTTTTGACTTTAAGCATAATTAAAATCACTGCTCCTGGAAAAACAGCCATTTTTAAAACTTTCTTTTGCATTGATACATGTCCCCTGGGGCAGGACCCGGGTCCCCAAACCCTTTTTAGGACAAAAACTTACATATTAGCCTTTAAAATTTGCACTTTTGATTTCTCACATTCGAGTCCCATAGACTCTAACGGTGTTCGAATGTTCGCGCAAACTTTCTATCTGTTCGCATTTTTTTGGATGCAAACCGAACCGGGGGGGGTGTTCGGCCCATCCTTACTTGAAACACTGCTTATTTAGAACTATTTATATGTAAGTATTCTAGGGAGATACCCATCTTGTTTCCCCTTGTCCCTACCTTCTTTCTCACTATCTGGGCAAAACATTAGATCCTATTTGGTGCCTTTTTTTTTTTAATTTTGTTTCAGATACGCTATGCGTTTGCATCAAGCCTATCAATGTTATTATGTTCCCAACACATAGCTTGACCTTAGCCTTTCAGATAACTAGTTTTATTAAAAGTAATGCACTTACATCACACTAGTTCATAGTTAAAAAACACATGCCACATTCTCACCATTCCCTCACCTGCACTTCCTGGAAGGTTTTTACACTATTGGAGGCTCTGTCTTGTCTCTAGATTGTTATTACAACTTGGATGAAGTTAAGCGATCTATTGCGGCTTTTGAACATATAAAGCGAGACTTGCCAGACATGGGAGTTAATGGCAACAGCATTTGGTGAGCCTTATTCTTATGGGAGTTGAATCAGCACAGGTCACTCTGGTGGAGGATATAATTGTTTAATTTTCTATTTCAGAGATGCCCGTCTTATTACACCTGGTTGGACTTGAGTTTTCACAATTTTGTTTTTTCATTTATATATATTTTATATTTTGGACACTTTTTGCAGTTTTTATTAATTTTTTTCCATTAGATTTGGATTTGTTTATTCACAATAAATGCGCTGCTGAGAAATGTATGTTTTTTGTATGCATTGTATTTCACTTATTTTGTTTGGTTTATTTTATTTGAAGTACTGTAGCAGCATTGTTTTGGCATTTGCTCACTTATCTATGAGCGCAGTGGTCACGTTTATAATGCATCATTTTATTTTTGTGGCTATATTAGAAATAATTTCTCCTATTAAAAGAAGAGATTCAATGCAGCACTTTAGTGCCATTACAGAATAATTGAGTGTTTCGTATTAAAATTTATGGCCGAAATATGACTTTTCTCCACTTCTGAAATTTCTTTGAATTAAAATAGATGTGATTTTGCACATCAAATGTGATTTTTTTTTTTTTTATAATACTTAAGGAAATAAATGTTTCTGTCTGATAAATGCCTACTCCTTACATTGCAAATTGCTTCTTAATAAAAGGATGTGATTCTGTGCCTCAGATATGTACAATGTTCATATTCAGTGGTAAATTTAACCGCTTCAATATAGGGCAGATTCCCCCCTTCCTGCCCAAGCAATTTTCAGCTTTCAGTGCTGTCGCTTTTTAAATAACAATTGTGCGGTCATGCTACACTGTACCCAAACAACATTTTTATCATTTTGTTCCCACAAATAGAGCTTTCTTTTGGTGGTATTTCCAATATATCTTGCTGGAAGTCATATGATGTTCAGTCAGGATAACTGAACCACTTTGCGCATTTCATTTTGCTATATGGCGGGCAGGAAGTAGTTAAGATTGTAATGAATTGTTTCCAAGCTGTAGAAAAAAAACTAGAAGAGTAACGTAATAATTCATGTTTATTGTTAACCAAGTATCAAAAATGTTGCTCTAGACATAAATAGTCAAAACATGAGCTGATAAAAACAACGCCAATGGCATAACAATATACAGTGATGATACACGATGAAAATACTCCATGAAAAACAGTAGTACATGGGTCTTGTATGTAAGATCCTGACGTGCTTCGACCCCAGCGGGTCTTCTTCAGAGGATAAATATGAACTGTAAAGGTGTTGACATGTATTAAGATTCTTAATTGAGAAGTAGAAATAAAAAACATTAAATGAATATTTTTATATATATTTACCAGTCACATTGTATTAAGTCACATTGGGTAGCCTCTGTACAGAAAAAAATCCCCTTTGCTTGATTCCAACGTCTCCCAATGGTTGACCCAGTCAGCAGGGGAGTCAATCGCTTATGCGTGCCTTACGAGGAGTCACACACCAAGTGATCCCAAAATTCAGGGGGGCAGCAGTGGGGGAGGGTGTGAGCGGCACCTATAGTAAAGTATCATGTATAGTAAGTGGATAACTCAGGACAGTGATTAAGGAATTTCCATATATGTTTATACATTGTTGTATTTATACCTATGCACTATGTATTATATCATATCAAATATTGCAGCTGGATGGTCAATGTAATAGAAAAAGGGGGAAAGAAAAGAGGGGGAAAAAACCAAGTGAGGAAAATGATGGTGAGGAGGGGAATGAAAAAAAAAAGGGGAAAGGGAGAAGGGGGGGCTGGAAGTGTGATGGTGAAAGAAAAAGGAGGAGAGAGAAGAGACAGAAGGAGAAAGAAAAACATGGACCGAATCCAGTTACAAAAACTTGAACGGAAAAATGTGACATAAGTGAAAAAAGTATGTGTGGATAATTTGATTAGATAGGAGTGCCAAGTGAAAATGGGAAAGTGAAAGGGCCAATGAAAAGCTCGGCCGTGACCGAACACACCAACCAAAAAACAAAACCAACAAGCCATGTGCGAATAATGAACACCCTGAAAGCGTGCAAATAAAGAAAGATGAGTGAATAGTGTGAGTGAGCGGCAAAGATTTACCTTAGCTAATGTATAAGCAATCACTGGATTGAAGAAGAAGTGTGCGCAATGTGGGACAATCTACAACATCAAAAATCATGTCGGTGAGTAAATTGTCCATAGTGTTAAAGTATGAACAAACAACCATGGTGTGAGCCACACACCATGGGGTTTAGTAAAATTGTATAAACGGTCTTACCGGTCCACAAACGGCTCTACCAACCTACGAGCGTCCGATGGAGCATTGGGGATAACACTGAAATCCCCATAATGCTCAGTCCACTTATATGGGTGAATTAATTTGCTTCAATCATATGCAGGTGCTTCAATCCACTCCTCCATTGATCCCCCCTGTTAGGGAGAGTGGCGCATAACGTCACTCTGTGTGTGATTCCCCTGGCGTTCCCGAAGAAGGAGGTCCCGGCTCCGCCGTCGTTCCCACCGCAATTGCGAGAGCGTTGTGACGTCACGCGCGAAGAGTCGTGCGCATGCAGACAAGGTCACGGCGTCCGGGAACGATCCAGAATGCCACTGGCAGGGGAGAATTGCACTCCAGGTGGTGCTGCCACCTGGTGAGTGCTTGGGGAGGCACAGGGCCCTTGTGCATCCCCACCCTGCCAGGTAGACACGCAGCAGCAAAACTCTCACCCCTGCTGAACCGGCGAACCTGGGATGGATGGTCAATATACTGAGGGGAAGAGAAGATGGAAAATGAGGTCAATAACCAATATTACAAGGCACACCAATATTAACATATATTGTGTACACTGCCAATGGTAAACATACCTAATCACAGTTATAATGAACATGAATAAATAAACATGAAAGAATCTTTATAAACTGTGAGCTTTTTGAAGTGCCAAGTAAGGTCCACATGTAGAAAAAGGTGGTAACTGGTTATTACCAATGATGTTCCAAGTACATTTATCTTAATAGTATAACGGATAAAGTGGAACCGCATACTTGGGTGCCGTCCCACTTATCCAATTTGGGGAAAAACATTTAAAAATGTCACAGGAACCAATAAATTAAAATGTTGGATAAGGAGCGTATCCTGGATTAATTTCCAAGGGATCCCCTGACCAACATATCTGTTATAAATAGCATAATATAATGGAATATAACAGGATAAATGAGCGGGGGCATGTGTGTCACCACAAGGTACAAGGTGTAAAAAGGGTAAAAACGAATAAAAGAGGAATCGGAAAAGGAGGTTCCTGGATGTTAAGGACCCTAGTTGTATACATTTCAAATAGCATATCTGTCCTATGATGGTAATTTCCAACTCCAAAATTCTTGGGGTACCATGATCATTGTGTTTTACCTGAGGAGAATCCTCGTAAAAAAGGAGCAAATTAAATAGATTCGTTGATGCCAGGAGGTGATGTGGCCTGTAATAGAAATATCCATTTCTGTTCTTTTTGTAATAAAACCTTGTTCCAGTCGCCTCCTCCTCTGGAATATGCATCCTGTAAAGAGCTGTAAATGTTACTTTGGGTACTGTATAGTCATGTACGGAAACAGCATGTCTCCCCACAGGAAGATATGGGTTACCTATTTGCATGCTGTACATGTGTTTAGATATGCGTTTCCAAAATTCCTGCTTCGTTTTTCCTATATAATAGGCGCCACATTCACACTCCATGAAGTATAGCACACCTCGAGTCTGGCAATTCACAAAGTGAATTTTCTCCATTGGGAAGATGAAAAGTCTTTTCTTTTCTAACTAGTGGACAATAAGAGCAATGCCCGCATGGAAATGAGCCAACTATGGAGCAATGTTTTGATCTTTTATTTTCATTTTTATACTCACTTTGGACGAGTCTGTCCTTTAATGAAGTGGCTCGCTTGAAAGTTATGGTTGGTTGGTTAGAGACAAAGTGTCTAAATTTGGGGTCATCTGTTAGGATGTTCCAATGTCACTGTAAAATGTTTTTAATGGCCACATGTTGGCGTGAATAACACATTACAATGTGAGTGGGATTAAAATCAGGGCTCTTAGGAGATTTGGATTTGGACAACAGATTAGCTCGAGATTGTCTTATAGTTTGATTGTATGACTTCTTGAGGCACGATCAACTATATCCACGGGCTAAAAGACGATTTTGAAGGTTTTCAGCCTCCCTTATGAACAGGCTATCATTGGAGCAGTTGCGACTGAGTCGCAAGTACTGACCATAAGGGATGGAATTTTTAAGAAGTACAGGATGAAAGCTTTCTGCATGAAGTACCATGTTGCCAGCGGTCTCCTTGCGGAAAAGGGTACTTGATAACTTCCCTTCAGGTGTGGTTGAGATTGAAACGTCCAAAAATGTGACACTGTCTCAATTGTAGGTCATAGTGAATTTCAAATTCTGACCATTAGTGTTGATCAAATTAAGAAATTCAATGAATTTAGCCTCAGGTCCCTCCCAGATGACGAAGATGTCGTCAATATACCACAACCACTTAGATATGCAGCTGGTGTATGAGACGAGGCCCTCATCATCCAGGAGGGACTGCTCCCACTCCCCCAGGTACAGATTAGCGTAGGATGGGGCACAACATGTCCCCATAGCCACGCCCTGTACCTGGAGGTAGTGGGAGTTATCAAAACTGAAATAATTGTGATACAATATGTATTGTAGGCCACTCAGGATGAACGCATTTAATGCAGAATCATAACATGGATTGTGTTGAAGAGCCCTCCGCACAACAGAAAGACCAGAGATGTGGGGGATACTACTATATAGGGTCTCTACATCAATGGTAACAAGAATGGAATGATCTGATATTGTGAGATCATTAATTAGTTGTAAAAATTGTATGGTATCCCTGACAAAGGATGGCAATGATAGGACAAGAGGTTGAAGATGAGCGTCTATAACACGACTCAAATTTTTTAGATATGACCCATTGCCAGAGACAATGGGGCGACTGGTAGGGTTTTTAGGATTCTTATGGATCTTAGGTAGGCTATAAAAAGTAGCCACTTTAGGATGTTGAGTCCTATTAAATTCATAGAGATCCTTGTTAATGGCGCTGGTGTAGAAGGCTCGATCTACCATGTTGTAAAACATAGAATTGTACTGATTGATATTGAGAACAGAAATTAGTTTGTACCATTCTTTATTTTGTAGAATATTTAAACACATAGTAGTGTAATCTTCATTGTCCATGATGACCACATTGCCACCCTTGTCAGAGGGTTTAATTACAATTTTAGTATTTTTACTGAGGCGATCAAGGGCTTGGTTTTCTTCAAAGGTTAGATTATGTGGATTGAGTTTAGTTTGAGGTAATTTGCATATGTCCCGAATGGTCTGTTTCAGAAAGATGGTTACATTGGGGTTAGTATTGGAGGCTGGAAATAACGTAGAGGCTTTTTTAAACATGACCGTTGGATTTGGGGTTGATTTCTCAACCTCATTTAACAGAGCATCCAGGTCAATTTGATCAATCAAATCTATTGTATTGTTCTCTTGATAGAGAAGGGTTAAGTCACGTAGGGCTTTGAATTCCTTCATACTATATGTCGACCAATCAGCAGTGTCCACATTGAAATCATCCTTCGCATGCAGGTACTTTAATCTGCGTGCGAAGAGTTGTATATCTGTGATGGTTTCATGGTGTGTCACTCCTTGTAAGGCACGCATAAGTGACTGAACCCCTTGCTGACTGGGTCAACCGTTGGGAGACGGTGAAATCAAGCAAAGGGGAATTTTTTCTGTACAGAGGCTATCCAATGTGACTTAATACAATGTGACTGGTAAATATATATAAAATATTTGTTTAATGTTTTTTATTTCTACTTCTCAACTAAGAATCTTAATACATGTCAACACCTTTACAGTTCATATTTATCCTCTGAAGAAGACCCGCTGGGGTCGAAATGCATCAGGATCTCACATACAGGACCCATGTACTACTGATTTTCATGGTGTATTATCATCGTGTATCATCATTGTATATTGTTATGCCATTGGCGTTGTTTTTATCAGCTCATGTTTTGAGTATTTATGTCTAGAGCAACATTTTTGATACTTGGTTAACAATAAAAATTAATTATTACGTTACTTTTCTAGTACATTTTTTAATCATTGTCGGCTGCTAAAAAACCCTCTATGGGGACAATCCTCTCTTTTGACAATTTTATTTGGGGTGTGCAGCCATTTTTGTCTTCTCTCCTATGAATGTTTCCTTCTTTTTTTTTTAAACAAACTCAGTGACTCAAGGAGGGACTTATCAAGTGTTGCTGTGCACCAACAATGCAACGCTATTATCCCCTGTATTGGGGTTATCATACCTCTGATTTGAGGAGAGATCCTCAATTGTATTGCCCACTTTATGTACATCCTAATCTGTAAATCAAAGTCAGTCTTGGGCCTATAATGTATGTATAGTTGGTGCGTCCTTTAAAAGCCTTCCTTCAGCTACTTTATAACATCTTTGGAATTCCAAAAAAAGGGTTTATATATTGAGGTATGGGACAATTCTTACATATGCCCACAATACTAGGACCAAGATTTTTTTACATTTCTGGTGATTTTTCTAATACTGGACACATTGGGTTCCTGTCATGATATAACTAGACAGTCAACACCAAGAGTAGTGGCCTTGCCCAGTTGTTTTTTTTTATTATTGGCTTATGTATGTTTTTACTAGTTTGTATACATTTGTATTGATCTAGTCTGTATTTCATGTTTTTAAATAAAGTTTGCTATATAATTTTACAGTTATTGTATGTTGTCACTGCTGTGTTCCAAGATATATATATACAGTCTATCTAAAATGAGTACACCTTTACATTTTCGTAAATATTTTATATCTTTTAATGTGACAACACTGAAGAAATTACACTTTGCTACAATGTAAAGTAGTGAGTGTACAGCTTGTATAACAGTGTAAATTTGCTGTCCCCTCAAAATAACTCAACACACAGCCATTAATGTCTAAACCGCTGGCAACAAAAGTGAAAATGTCCAAATTGGGCCAAAATGTCAATATTTTGTGTGGCCACCATTATTTTCCAGGACTGCCTGAACCTTCTTGGGCATGGAGTTCACCAGAGCTTCACAGGTTGCCACTGGAGTCCTCTTCCACTCCTCCATGATGACATCACAGAGCTGGTGAATGTTGGAGACCTTGCGCTCCTTCACCTTCCATTTGAGGATGCCCCACAGATGCTCAATAGGGTTTAGGTCTGGATGCATGCTTGGCAAGTCCATCACCTTTACTCTCAGCTTCTTTAGGAAGGCAGTCATCCTCTTGGAGGTTTGTTTGGGGTCGTTATCATGTTGGAATACTGCCCTGCGGCCCAGTCTCCAAAGCGAGAGGATCGTGCTCTGCTTCAGTATGTCACAGTACATGTTGGCATTCATGGTTCCCTCAATGAACTGTAGCTCCCCAGTGTCGGCAGCACTCATGCAGCCCCAGATCATAACACTCCCACCACCATGCATGACTGTAGGCAAGACACACTTGTCTTTGTACACCTCACCTGGTTACTGGCACACACGCTTGACACCATCTGAACCAACTAAGTTTATCTTGGTCTCATCAGACCACCGGACATGGTTCCAGTAATCCATGTCCATAGTCTGCTTGTCTTCAGCAAACTGTTTGCAGGCTTTCTTGTGCATCATCTTTAGAAGAAGCTTCCTTCTGGGACGACAGCCATGCAGATCAATTTGATGCAGTGTTCGGCATATGGTCTGAGCACTGACCGGCTGACTCCGCCACTCCTTCAACCTCTGCAGCAATGCTGGCAGCACTCATACGTCTATTTCCCAAAGACAACCTCTGAATATGATGCTGAGCACGTGCACTCAACTTCTTTGGTTGACCATGGTGAGGGCTGTTCTGAGTGGAACCTGTCCTGTATGGTCTTGGCCACCATGTTGCAGTTCATTTTCAGGGTCTTGGCAATCTTCTTATAGCCTAGGCCCCCTTTATGTAGAGAAACAATTATTTTTTTCAGATGCTCAGAGTTGTTTGCCATGAGGTGCCATGTTGAACTTCCATTGACCAGTATGAGAGAGTGCGAGTGATAACATCAAATTTAACACACCTGCCCCCCATTAACACCAGAGACCTTGTAACACTAACGAGTCAAATGCCACCTGGGAGGGAAAATGGCTAATTGGGCCCAATTTGGACATTTTCACTAAGGGGTGTACTCACTTTTGTTGCCAGCAGTTTAAACATAAATGGCTGTGTGTTGAGTTATTTTGAGGGGACAGCAAATTTACACTGTTATACAAGCTGTACACTCACTACTTTAACTTGTAGCAAAGTGTAATTTCTTTAGTGTTGTCACATGAAAAGATATAATAAAATATTTAAAAAAAGGTGAGGGGTGTACTCAATTCTGTGAGACACTGTGTGTATATACATATATATATATATATATATATATATATATATATATATATATATATATATATATATATATTGTAATAGTGAGAGTCCCTGTCCCTATGGAAATGGAATAGTGAGAGTCCCTGTCCCTCCATGGAAATGGAGCAAAAATTCACACAGAGTTTGCATGTTGGCGTACTGCAGAGCTACAGAGTGTAGATTTGAAAAGGAGAGACCTGCTCTGGTAGCTTTCTCCGGATCTTGCTAGTTCCGAATAGGGCTCTGTAGTTTGGAGATCGCTCAGAGTCTTGGGTGGGATGGGATCTCCAACCCTGTGTCCGGGTCTTGTGGATAGCCAGCAGGTTGTGTGCCCAGGTGCACACAGCCCATATAATGAGGGACTGGTGAGAGCAATAGGGGGAGGAAGGTGGAGTGTGAGCAGCTTGCTACTGCTGGTGCTGTGTGAAGCAGAGGAACTGCTGATGAGAGAGCCAGGTGGCTCGGTATGTTTTCATTTATGAGTGCCAAATGAAGTTAAACCCCTAAGTGGGACTCCTGGGTGGACTTTTGTTTTGTTTTTTCACTTAATAAACGTGGGCTACCAGTCCTTAACCATAACGCCTGTCTGACGTGGACTCACTGCACAAAAGAAACACATCTATTACTTGAGTTAAACACCCCAATATTAATATATATATATATATATATATATATATATATATATATATATATAGTGATGGATTAAAGGCTAAGCCAGGATTTTATTAGTTGTTTTTTGCGTTTTAATAAAAATTACTAGTGACTCCACCCAATTTTTTTACCTTTGTTAATTTACTGTATGTTGCTTAGGACATAAATGACTCAGAGATTGAAGATCGATTATATCTTCATATAAAGTTGCTGGATCAGGGGTAAGCTTGATATGTAGATATTTAAGATGAGTTCTTGTCCATTGAAAGGGAAAGGAAAGTTTTTTAAGGTGTTTAACCTAGTTGTTTCAAGGGCTATATCAAGTATTTCTGATCTGGTGTAGTTTAGTCTCTATGTTGTAGAATCATAAAAGGGTAAAAGGCAGGAAAAAAGATCAAGTGGACTATCAAATCCCAGAACCATGTTTAGTAAAGACTCCTCTTATGCTGCACTTATGTTGTTTACTTATTGTTTGTTTGAAAAAGAGCTATCAGTTCTCGAACTTCATCTGATATAGTCTCCTGGTTCTTCAAGAGGGCTTAAAAGAGAAGTGTTGGGTTTTTTTTGCCCATTATACTTACCTAGGTGGAAGCAGCATCCGTCCAATGCTGCATCTGTCCCCTGCCGCCTCTGCACTGAGAACCGAGCAATCAAATATCGCCAATGGCTCAGTTCTCACAGATCCCCGAGCAGAGAGCGGCTGACTGTCAGCTGCGATCCTCTCTGCTTCACCTGAAGACCTCGGCTATGGCCCTAAAAAAGGGGAATCTACCTCTGCTTTTAGAGAGCCGGTTGCTGATCGGAGAGTCTGAAATCGGAGGTTAAAGTTTTGGAGGACACCATAAAGTGGCAGCAAAATCTGTTTAAAGCATTGGAGGAAAAGCGTGGAGCATTAAAGAAAAAGTTCTAGAATGAGGAAAGGTTCCAGAGAATGAGGGATGACACCAGTGCGGGAAAGGCATCGGTGGTGGCAGTACAGGTGGAGAGTGAGGAGGGGGTCCTGGATGCTGCTCCTGTATCCCATCCACCTCAAGATCTGTCTCACCAGAGGAAATGGCGGCCTCTACCTCTCTTCCCACCAAGCTGGAGGAACAGCACAGGAGGTAATGGAAAATGGCAAAGAGAGGCCATGCTTTGTTACATCTGACAGTATGGGCACCAGCATGGAGAGCAGCATGCACAGCAGAGTTTCTGCACAGAGATCTGCAGGGAAGATGGCTGCTGTGCCTGCAGGTCTGGACTCTGATACCAAGATGTCTGTAATTCTGAACTCTGACAGTAAGTCATCTGAGACTTTGGACTCTGCTAGGGGGTAAGGTGGGATCTGGCATGGTTTCTGCACAATCCCAACTGACAGCTGCAAGTACAGCAAAAATTTGTGGTTAGGGAAAATGCAGTTGAACAATGAAAGGTGTTACTGAAATCCCAGGAATAGTAACAACGAGTGGAAAACTTTTACCTAAGAGGAAGATGTTGAGGGAGGAGGAGGTAAAGACAGCAGCATCTGGTGTAGTGGGTCTGCTGGGAGCAGTAGTGCCACAGATGTGAAAAATAATGTGAAGGATAAAGCTGCTGGGGATGGGGTGACAGCTGCTGCTGCTGCCTCTGATAATGATTTGCAGAGTGGGGTTCTGAGGCTCCTACAACCAATGAGCAGGACACAGCTTTGAGGTCTGGAGCTTCTAATCCTGCAAGTGAACCTATGCTGGGGCTCTGGCTGTAATAGGGGTCACATCAGGGGGGCAGCTCAGGAGGGAAATCTGCTGCAGGTCTGCCATCTGCATTCCTGACTTTCAGGCTGCAGAATGTAGTGCTGCTCAGTTGGGAGTGCCCCCCTATGAGGAGGTTGTTTGTGGATGAGATTTTGGAGATGGGTTTCAAGGGGGACTACATCTTTTCTTTGATCAGTCCGGTAGGCTCCTATGGGTATGATCTATCCTTTGTTCGCCCTGAGTCTCTTGATATGTTTTGGGAGAAGTATGAGCATGTGTATAGGGGTCTGCCGGAGTGGGAGGGACTCAACCCAAAATTTGTCTCACGCCAACCTCTTGTTAAGAATGTCATCATCCTGGTAAGGAATGAATCAATCCCTTCTGCTGACCTGTTTGTCTGGCTGAGGAGATTTGGGGAGCTTCTGACCCCATTGAAGAAGATTGTGGATGAGAGGGGCATACAGACAGGTGGATGGTTGGTGCAGATGAGGTTGCATGTGTGTGGGAATGTGGTTCAGCATGTACCCTCCTCAGCCTTCATTGGGAAGGATAGGATTGTCGTGTTTTACCCTGGGCAGCCCAAACTTTGAAATAAGTGCAATTCTCTGGGTCATTTCACCACCTCATGTCCAGAGATGAAGTACTCTCTGTGACAGGGCCTGGGGCATCTGGCTAAGGATTGCAATAGGATCAAATGCAATCTTTATGATAAGTAGGGATGAGCTACGAGTTCGAGTCGAACCCATGTTTGACTCGAACATCGTATGTTCGACCGTTCGTCGAATTGCGAATGATTTGGGCCGTTCACGCCAAATTCGAGTGGCGCCCCACGGCCCATAATTCATTGCGGCATCACAGTGCATTGCTGGCTGATGATTGGCCAAGCATGCACTATGACCTGCATGCTTGGCCAATCACAGCGCCTTCTGTACAGAGAGCCGTAATTGGCCAAAGCCAGGGTGGCTTTGGCCAATTATGGCTCAGGGGGATTAGTACACATCCCACACTATATAAGGCCGCCGGCACGTTGGCCCTGTGTAGTGTGTTCCGGCGTTGAGAGAGAAAGAGACAGTGTCATTTGATTTAAGTTAGATAGAGTAGGCGGGCGAGTCAGTTAGCTGCACATACAGTGTATTGTGTATATATATATATATATATATATATATATATATATATATATATATATATATATATATACAGTGGGGACGGAAAGTATTCAGACCCCCTTAAATTTTTCACTCTTTGTTATATTGCAGCCATTTGCTAAAATCATTTTAGTTCATTTTTTTCCTCATTAATGTATACACAGCACCCCATATTGACAGAAAAACACAGAATTGTTGAAATTTTTGGAGTTTTATAAAAAAAAAAAAAACTGAAATATCACATGGTCCTAAGTATTCAGACCCTTTGCTCAGTATTTAGTAGAAGCACCCTTTTTATCTAATACAGCCATGAGTCTTTTTGGGAAAGATGCAACAAGTTTTTCACACCTGGATTTGGGGTTCCTCTGCCATTCCTCCTTGCAGATTCTCTCCAGTTCTGTCAGTTTGGATGGTAAACATTGGTGGACAACCATTTTTAGGTCTCACCAGAGATGCTCAATTGAGTTTAAGTCAGGGCTCTGGCTAGGCCATTCAAGAAGAGTTGCTGTGAAGCCACTCCTTCGTTATTTTAGCTGCGTGCTTAGGGCCATTGTCTTGTTGGAAGGTAAACCTTCAGGCCAGTCTGAGGTCCTGAGCACTCTGGAGAAGCTTTTCATCCAGGATATCCCTGTACTTTGCCGCATTCATCTTTCCCTTGATTGCAACCAGTTGTCCTGTCCCTGCAGCTGAAAAACACCCCCACAGCATGATGCTGCCACCACCATGCTTCACTGGACAGGTGATGAGCAGTGCCTGGTTTTCTCCACACATACCACTTAGAATTAAGGCCAAAAAGTTTTATCTTGGTCTCATCAGACCAGAGAATCTTATTTCTCACCATCTTGGAGTCCTTCAGGTGTTTTTTAGCAAACTCCATGCAGGCTTTAATGTGTTTTGCTCTGAGGAGAGGCTTCCGCCGGGCCACTCTGCCATAGAGCCCCGACTGGTGAAGGGCTGCAGTGATGGTTGACTTTCTACAACTTTCTCCCATCTACCGACTGCATCTCTGGAGCTCAGCCACAGTGATCTTTGGGTTCTTCTTTACCTCTCTCACCAAGGCTCTTCTCCCCCAATAGCTCAGTTTGGCTGGACGGCCAGCTCTAGGAAGGGTTCTGGTCATCCCAAAAGTCTTCCATTTAAGGATTATGGAGGCCACTGTGCTCTTAGGAACCTTAAGTGCAGCAGAAATTTTTTGCAACCTTGGCCAGATCTGTGCCTTGCCACAATTCTGTCTCTGAGCTCTTTGGGCAGTTCCTTTGACCTCATGATTTTCATATGCTCTGACATGCACTGTGAGCTGCAAGGTCTTATATAGCTAGGTGTGTGGCTTTCCTAATTAAGTCCAATGAGTATAATCAAACACAGCTGGACTCAAATGAAGGTGTAGAACCATCTCAAGGATGATCAGAAGAAATGGACAGCACCTGAGTTAAATATATGAGTGTCACAGCAAAGGGTCTGAATACTTAAGACCATGTGATATTTCAGTTTTTCTTTTTTAATAAATCTGCAAAAATGTCAACAATTCTGTGTTTTTCTGTCAATAGGGGGTGCTGTGTGTACATTAATGAGGAAAAAAAATAACTTAAATGATTTTAGCAAATGTCTGCAATATAACAAAGAGTGAAAATTTAAGGGGGTCTGAATACTTTCTGTCCTCACTGTATATGCATCCTAGGTGTTTTGTGTGTGTATATATATATATATATATATATATATATATATATATATATATATATATATACACACACTGTATTCAGGCAGGCAGCTACAGTATTTACAGTTAGTGTACTGTGTCCTCTGCACAGTGTGCACCTAAAGCTACCTGAAGACAATTGCTGTTGTTCTGCTCCTATTAATACCACAGGCAGGCAGCTACAGTATTTACAGTTAGTGTACTGTGTCCTCTGCACAGTGTGCACCTAAAGCTACCTGAATAAAATTGGTGGTGTTCTTCTGATCCTATTAATACCACAGGCAGGCAGCTGCAGTATTTACAGTTAGTGTACTGCGTCTTCTGCACAGTGTGCACCTAAAGCTACCTGAAGACAGTTGCTGTTATTCTGCTCCTATTAATACCACAGGCAGACAGCTACAGTATTTACAGTTAGTGTACTGTGTCCTCTGCACAGTGCACACCTAAAGCTACCTGAAGACAATTGCTGGTGTTCTTATACTATTAATACTACTGGCAGGTAGTTGATTCTGCTAGCTGCAGTATAATCAGTATATATATATGTATATATATATATATATATATATATATATATATATATATATATATATATATATATATATACATAAATCCCAGCTTTGTGCAGCTACATCTCACTGCAGGCAATTAGTATGTCTGGAAGGCCAACAAGGAGAGGCAGACAGTCACAAGCTAATAAAAGAGGGCAAGCAGGCTCTGTGTCTAGAGGCAACAGTGCTGGTCGTGGAGATGGTGCATCCTCATCAGCACATGGCCGTGGGACACGCTTGTCCTTTTTTTTCGGCAGCTGGCCGTGTTGAGCCACAACATGCGGAAGACTTGGTAGAGTGGATGACCAAGCCATCCTCATCCTCCTCATCCTCTCTCACCCAGGCTCAGTGTACTTTGTCTGGTAAAGCAGCTGCCAACACGGCCTCTTCCCTTGGCTCAATGGCATCAGTCACTCCTTCCCTAGACCCACCATGTCCTCCTGAGGAGTCCCCCGAACTGTTTGACCACAGTGTTGGGTACATGCTCCAGGAGGATGCCCAGAGTTTTGAAGGCTCCGATGATGGTACCCAGCTAGAGGAAGGCAGTAATGTGAGCCCATAGAAAGGGGGTGCCCAAGAAGGACAGCAATCTGGCAGTCATGTTCCCCCAGCTGCAGCATACTGCCAACTTTGCTCTAGTGATGAGGAGGGAGGGGATGATGAGGTCACTGATATATTAAAAGTCCGCGCTTAGGAGATAAAAAGGTTGCAGCCTCCCCCTAATTAGGTCCCACTGGGACCTATTAGAATATATATAGAGAAAAAAATGGGGATGTGGCACTACCTGAAATAACACAGTATATAAGTAAGGGATAAATAATCAAAATGTGAAACCCAGTGCATCTAAACCCAATCTTAAGTGCACATCTCGATGCGAATAGACAGGTTCCTATGTATGTGATATAAACATCTGCATGAAAATAATATAAACATACAATAAACTATACCAAATGCTTCAAAAATACACCTAAAAAACTTATTTCCACAGTGCATACACCCTAATTGAGAACCAGTCTAGGTAAATGCATAAGTGTCTGTTCATACCTCCTGCTCCTCTCGGGCTCTGATGGTTGGTTCCTGGGCCTCGTCCTCCATTCCCATTCCATCCTCTCCATCCCAAATTCTTGTAGGGGATATGGGATCTCCATCTCCCAGGTGGCTTGTCCCCAGGAGAATGGAAAACCCACCCTATAGCCAGGAAAGACCCATACCCCCCAATATACAACTAGGAAGGAGGCATACCAGAAGGGACGAGTACCAGGGACCCCTAAATTATAGAACCCGTCAAATAATAGATATAACGTACCTACACATAATAGGTTCTCCCCACTAAGAAGGTATGATTACAGGGAGCTTAGCCCCCCGTACAGAAGAGAATTTGGGGGAAATAGGGATTTTCCCCGAGCCACCTATCGGGACAAGCCACCTGGGAGATGGAGACCCCATATACCCTACAGGAATTTGGAATGGAGAGGATGGAATGGGAATGGAAGACGAGGCCCAGGAACCAACCATCAGAGCCCAAGAGGAGCAGGAGGTATGAATAGACACTTATGCATTTACCTAGACTGGTTCTCAATTAGGGTGTATGCACTGTGGAAATAAGTTTTTTAGGTGTATTTTTGAACCATTTGGTATAGTTTATTGTATGTTTATATTATTTTCATGCAGATGTTTATATCACATACATAGGAATCTGTCTATTCGCATCGAGATGTGCTCTTAAGATTGGGTTTAGATGCACTGGGTTTCACATTTCGATTATTTATCCCTTACTTATATACTGTGTTATTTCAGGTAGCGCCACATCCCCATTTTTTTCTCTCTATATGATGAGGTCACTGACTCCACACGGGTGCCTGATAGGAGAGACGAGGAGGAGGCACATCTCCAACAAGGCAGGATGCCCTGCAGGGGCCAGCTTAAGGGCAGCACACCGACTGCTTCACACCGCAGAGCTCCACATGTGCAGGGCGCTTGTCAGGAAGGGCATGCCAGCACCCAAGATGGCTGCCAAAAAAGACGACCTGTTACCTCTGCCTGTCAGGAAGGGCATGCCAGCACCCAAGATGGCTGCCAAAGAAGATTACATTTTACCTCTGCCCCTGTCAGAATGCCATTGGTGCACACACACCCTGTGACAGCTTTTGAAACCCAAACAGGCTACTTAAACTCAGTCAGTTTCCAGACTCAGTGCTGTCTGCTCTACAGCGTTCCCTGTGTATCCTGCAATTACCTACCTGACTTCCGTTCCTGTTGTGACCCGGCTTGCTTCCTGACTTTCCTGTTTCCTGCCTGCATCGGACCCTGGCTTGTCCTCTACTCTGCATCTGCCTGCTCCTTCTGCCACTTCGCTGCCAGTCTGCTGACGACCCGGCCTGTAATCTGATTCTGCTTCAGCCTCTGTTCCTGACGTGCCCATATGTGTATGACCCGGCCTGCCTGTACCTGCCTTCTCTTCAGCCTCAAGGGTGCCACCATCCCTTCTGCTGCACCTGCACTTCTGCCTGTGGGGACCGGTGGTCTACTCACTCCAGCTACCTGCCTACCACTGCTCTGGGATTCCTGCAGACACCTCTACAGCCCGGCCGAGTGCTCTGATCCAGCTCCAGGTTCAGCGATCCCGCCAGGCACTCGTGCGACTCTGCATCTCGGTGCTTCCTGTCAGCTCTATCAGGGGCTCCAAGTCAGAGTTGTAAGAGAGGCCGTCCTCTGCATATCAGGCTCCATCACCAGGTACGTGACAGTAGCAGACAGCCATGTCTGAGCCTGTGCAAGGACCCTCTCCTATGGAGGAACTCTGCCAACACCTAGCCAGATTAACACAAGCTGTAAAGGACTTACAACAGGGTTATACCCAGCTGGAAGGCCAAATACAGACCTTGTCTGCCTCTGCTCCTGCTTAAGCACCTTCCACTTCTGGGATGCCAGCAGCTCCCGCAGTCGTTATGCTACCACCTGAACCCAGAGTCCCAACTCCTGAAAAGTTCCACGGAGAATGCAACAAGTTCAGAGCCTTCCGCAACGCATGCAAACTCTATTTTTCGCTACAACCACGAACCTTCTCCCTGGAAGCCACCAAGGTCGGGTTTGTCATTTCCTTGCTTCAGGGGGAACCACAGGCCTGGGCTCACCGACTCCTTGAACAAAAGGCCACATCTCTGACGGACTTAGCCTCCTTTTTTGGAGCCATGGCTCAGTTATATTAAGACCCCCAACAAGCCGCTACTGCGGAAGCCGCCTGTGACAGACCTAGCCGGGACAGAGGCTGTTGGAGAGGACTGGGTGCGAGCCTCTTGCCTTTTGATTATGGGCCCTGGATTTTCAATGGAACAGTGCTCTTTGCAGGGTGAATTGGAGGTCCGGTCTGAACTGTACTAATCGGACTCAGTCGTGTGTATATATGTATATATTGTATGTTGTTTGATTCTGTTGGGGACTCCTTGCTGTGGATTTGTGTCCCTAAAGAGGGAGGGGGGATTCCACCAGCAGCCCCCTGCTGATAAGACTGATTAATTCTGTTGGGACATCCTGTGAGGAGATGCTGGTGTCATCAACTCCAACTACCTGTGTTTATGTTAATTGAATGAGCTGATCACATTGTCCTCTATACAATGTAGGAGACGGGACGACTCCTATTGGAGCTGCAGCTATTGTGTTTATACTACTGTGTGAAGCTCGGTGCCCACAAGTCTGTCATCTGGTCTGGGTAAATTTTTTAGTTCATTAGCTCATGTTAATTATGTTAATTAGGTTACAGTTGTATTGTTAGTGGAGGTTCCAACAGCATATAAAGTCTTGTAATTTTGATTCTAAATAAAACAGTTCATTTTAGCAACAAGCAAGTGTCACCTTGTTTTGTGCTCAGAGAGGTTGGAATATCTGATATCTGTATACAGACTGGGAGGAAGTGGTATATGACGGAAGCACTCAAGCGGAGTGTGGGACGTTCCGTGACACCGACCTTCACACGCTTCAGAAGGGTCACAGGGCCATGGAGGACTATGTTTCAGAATTCAGGCGCTGGAGTTCTGACACCAGCTGGAACGATGCTGCCCTACGTTACCAGTTCCGCATGGGCCTTGCTGATAATCTCAAGGACGAGCTAGCACAAATAGGTGTCCCCTCCACCTTGGAGACACTTATAAATTTGTCAATCCAGATTAACCGTCGCTTAAGGGAACGTAGGTCGGAACAAGCCACCGACCAGTCCCGTCCAGTATGGATGCTTCCACAAGTGTCTGGTTCTTTCAGTCCCGCTTAACCTGCTCCTTCCGCATCCAGAAGAACACCAGCGCAGATGCTAGCTAAATCTTTGCCTGTACTGTGGAGGATCAGGACATTATGTGAGGTCTTGTCCGGTCAAGATCTGCAAGTGCCTCTCATTTACATCCGCTTCTCCTCCATCTCTACCCAATCACTCTGCTCATCTTGCTCTTCCCATTTTGTTACAGCTCCCAGGAAGAACTATCCAGACCCCCACTATAATTGACTCTGGAGCTTGCAGCTGTTTCATAGATTTAGCTTTTGCTGCCAAACATCACATTCCTCTACTACCCAAGGCTCAGAGACTTTCTGTACATCTGGCTGACGGATCCACCATTAAATCTGGATTGGTTACTCACTAAACCATCCCGTTATCTACCACCATTGCCGAGAACCATCAAGAGCTTCTACATCTAGATGCAATCACTTCCCCTCTGTTCCCAATCATTCTGGGTATGCCTTGGTTAAAAGCTCATAACCCTCACATTAACTGGGTTACAGAAGAAATCAAGTTTCTTTCCCCCTATTGCCTTCAGCATTGTTGGCAAGAGAATCTCCCCTGCTGTGCATCGATTTGGAGTCCGAAGCCCACCAAGTCGTTCCAGTAGCATATCACGACTTTCTGGATGTTTTCAGCAAAAAAGGGGCAGAAACGCTTCCTCCTCATAGGGCTTATGACTGTCCAATTGAGCTCCTTCCTGGGGTTGAAGTTCCTTTTGGCAGGATCTTTCCTCTATCTGAATCTGAACTTGTTGCTTTGAAAGACTACATTGATGACAACCTTAAAAACGGGTTTATTCGCCCCTCCACATCTCCTGCCGGTGCGGGGATCTTCTTTGTAGAAAAAAAGGATCACTCATTACGGCCCTGTGTGGACTATCGTGAACTTAATAAGGTCACTGTAAAAAAACGTTACCCTCTTCCACTTATGCCTGAATTATTCCAGCGACTCGGTACGGCCACCATTTTCACAAAATCGGATCTACGGTTTGGGCATTTTGAATACCTTGTGATGCCCTTTGGACTTTGCAATGCCCCAGCTACCTTTCAGCACTTCATCAACAACGTCTTCTGAGATTTCCTGGATCTATTTGTTGTTGTTTATCTTGATGATATACTAATCTTCTCTCCCTCTCTAGATCACCACCGTAGTCACGTCAAGAATGTATTGAGTCGCCTTCGACAACACGGACTTTATGCAAAACCAGAGAAATGTGTATTTGAACACCAAAGCATCCAATTCTTGGGTTTAATCATTTCCACCAAAGACATCCAGATGGATCCCCAGAAGGTTACAGCCATCCTAGATTGGCCTGCTCCTAGTGATAAGAAGGGTGTCCAACGTTTCGTGGGGTTTGCAAATTTTTATCGAAATTTCATCAGAAATTTTTCTGCAATCATATCCCCATTACAAGTTTAACCAAACAAGGTACAAGATTCTCTTGGTCTCTGGAAGCTCAGAAAGCTTTTGACACCCTAAAAAGACTTTTCACATCTGCATCTGTCCTGAAACACTCTGACCCAGCCCTGCCCTACGTCTTGGAAGTAGACGCTTCAGAAACAGCGGTCGGAGCAATATTGTCTCAGAGGCGGGGAGCTAAGGCTCTACTGCATCCAGTTGCTTTTTTTTCCCGCAAGCTGTCAAATGCAGAAAGGAACTATGACTTTGGGGACCGTGAACTTTTGGCCATCAAAGCTGCCCTGGAGGAATGGAGGTATCTTTTAGAGGGGGCCGCACACCCAGTCTTGATCTATACCGATCATAAGAACCTCGAGTATTTAAGAACAGCAAAAAGATTGAAACCCCGACAAGCCAGGTGGGCACTATTCTTTTCTAGATTCACTTTTCACTTAACGTTCAGGCCCAGATCCAAGAATGCAAAACCCGATGCGTTATCACGCATGTTCAGCAAACCTGAAGAAATCTCATCTCCAGATACCATTCTATCCCCTGGGAACTTCCTGTTACTTCAAGGAGAGTTAATAAAACAAATTAAACAAACTCTAGTAAGGAACCCTTCACCAGCCGGGGTCTCTCTACTGGCAAAGGATGGGCTACTTTGGCATGAAGACAAGGTCTTTGTGCCGGAAGACATCTGAATGGCCATCCTGGTGCGATGCCATGATCATGTGCTGGCAGGTCATTTTGGCATTGGCAAGACAACTGAATTAGTACAACGGACATTTTGGTGGCTTAGGGTGGAAAAAGATTGTAGGAAATATGTGGAATCTTGCACCACTTGCATCCGCAATAAAACCAGCAGATCCAGAGCCTGGGGTCTGCTAAAACCCTTACCTGTCCCCAGTAGACCTTGGAAGATGATCTCAATAGATTTTATTGTAGAACTTCTCCCATCTGAGGGCCACAACACCATTTTTGTAGTTGTCGATAGACTATCTAAGATGGCACACTTCCTGCCCATGAAGGGCACATCATCTGCTCGAGAAACAGCTCAAACCTTTGTCAAGGAGATCGTAAGGCTTCACGGGATTCCGGCCAATATTGTGTCCGACCGTGGGGTGCAGTTTACATCCAGATTCTGGAGAGCCTTATGTGATTCACTTGGGATTGAACTTTCATTTTCTTCTGCATATCACCCACAAACGAATGGGCAGACAGAGAGGACCAATCAAACCCTCGAACAGTACCTGAGATGTTTCTCCTAATTTTCTCAAGACAATTGGGCTTCTCTGCTTCCCCTGGCCGAGTTTTCTTATAACAATTCAGTACACTCTGCTACAAAGCAATCTCCATTTTTTGCAAACTACGGTTTCCACCTGTCTTTTTTGTCTAAGACAATTCCAGATTCCCCTGTACCAGCTGTTTCCGAAACTATAAATTTCTTCAACGCCAATAACAAACTGCTACAGGAGACAATGGCCAAGACACAGGCATACAATAAGGAAGTTTTTGACAGGAAAAGAAGGGGAGAATTGATCTTGAACCCTGGTGACCAAGTGTGGCTAGCAACTACTAATTTGAAACTGGCCTGTCCCTCGAAGAAACTGGGCCCTAAAATTATAGGACCATTTCTGGTGAAGAGACGGATCAATGAGGTTGCTATGAATTAGAGTTGCCTGAGTCATTTAGAATCCACCCTGTGTTCCACATAACCTTGTTGAAACCTACCATTCCTGACCCCTTCCCAGGAGAAGTTCCAGCCCTGTAATTATTGACGGGGAGGAAGAGTTTGAGGTGGAAACAATCTTAGACTGCAGGAAGAGAAGAAATCAGATCCAGTTCCTGATAAAATGGAAAGGGTATGGGCCAGAGGACAACTCCTGGGAACCTGAAGGTAATATCCATGCCTGAAATTTGGTTCAAGCTTTTAAGAACACCCATCCTGACAAGTGGGCTAAGTTGGGCATCCGGAAGCTGCCCTTTGGGGGGGGGGCAGTGTCAGGAAGGGCATGCCAGCACCCAAGATGGCTGCCAAAGAAGACGACCTGTTACCTCTGCCTGTCAGGAAGGGTATGCCAGCACCCAAGATGGCTGCCGAAGAAGATGACCTGTTACCTCTGCCCCTGTCAGAATGCCATTGGTGCACACACACCCTGTGACAGCTTTTGACACCCAAACAGGCTACTTAAACTCAGTCAGTTTCCAGACTCAGTGCTGTCTGCTCTACAGCATTCCCTGTGTATCCTGCAATTACCTACCTGACTTCCGTTCCTGTTGTGACCCGGCTTGCTTCCTGACGTTCCTGTTTCCTGCCTGCATCCGACCCCGGCCTGTCCTCTACTCTGCATCTGCCTACTCCTTCTGCCACTTCGCTGCCAGTCTGCTGATGACCCGGCCTGTAATCTGATTCCGCTTCCGCTTCAGCCTCTGTTCCTGACATGCCCGTTTGTGTATGACCCGGCCTGCCTGTACCTGCCTTCTCTTCAGCCTTGAGGGTGCCACCATCGCTTCTGCTGCACCTGCACTTCTGCCTGTGGGGACCGGTTGTCTGCTCACCCAGCTACCTGCCTACCACTGCTCTGGGATTCCTACAGACTCCTCTACAGCCCAGCCTAGTGCTCCGATCCAGCTCCAGGTTCAGCGATCCCACAAGGCACTCGTGCGACTCTGCATCTCGGTGCTTCCTGTCAGCTCTATCAGGGGCTCCAAGTCAGAGTTGTAAGAGAGGCTGTCCTCTGCATATCAGGCTCCATCACCAGGTACGTGACAGCGCTGCTATCTCTGCGCGTTATTCCAAAAGTTCTTTGGTGTGGACCTTTTTTGAGACGAGTGCATCAGATCCCACTGCTGCTATTTGCAACATATGTCTCAAGTGTATCTCTCGTGGCCAAAACATCTCCCGCTTGGGCACCACATGCTTGACCAGACATATGTTGACCTGCCATGCAGTTCGTTGACAAGTGTACCTAAAAGACCCACACCAAAGAACAAAGCGGACCTCTCCTTGCTCCTCATCAGCTTGGATATCCAACCCCACTATACCTTCAGTCCTCTCTGAAACCTGCACTGAGAGGAATGAAGGTGTAGAATTAGGTGTGTCACAACCAAGTACTTGCGGGCAATCTGCTATCGGTACACGGACATCAGATTGTACCAGGCAAATTTCCCTGCCCCAGCTGCTGCACCGCCGAAAGAAGTTCACTCCCAGCCATCCACATGCCCAGTGGTTGAATGCTAGCTTGGCTAAATTTCTAGCACTTCAACTGCTGCCTTTTCAGTTGGTAGACTCTGCCCCCTTCCGTGAGTTTGTGGAATGTGCAGTTCCTTAGTGGCAGGTTCCCAAATGCCACTTTTTCTCACGGAAGGTGATTCCGGCTCTCTACCGGCATATGGAAGGCAATATCTTGGCCTCGCTGGACAAGGTGGTCAGCGGTAAGGTGCATATTACCGCTGACTCATGGTCCAGCAGGCATGGACAGGGACATTACCTATCTTTCACTGCGCACTGGGTGACTCTTCTGGCAGCTGGGAAGGATGCAGGACAGGGTGCAGTAGTGCTGGAGGTTGTTTCGCCACCACACCTCCAAAATTCTACTAGTGGTGATTCTGCCACACCTCTCTCCTCCACCCCCTCCTCTTCTTCTTCCTCCATGGCCTCTTCCTGTGCTGATTTGTCCTCGGAACCAGCGGCGCTCCGTAGGCGTTCAAGGGGCTACGCAAGCACACAGGCAAAAAGATGCCATGCGGTGCTTGAGCTGGTGTGCTTGGAGGACAGGAGCCACACTGGGGCAGAGATTCTGTCAGCTCTGCAGGGGCAGGTTCAGAGGTGGTTGACCCCATGCCAGCTTAAGGCAGGTATGGTGGTTTGCAACAATGGCACCAACCTCCTCTCCACCCTCTGACAGGGACAACTGACCCATGTGCCCTGTTTGGCTCACGTCCTTAACTTGGTGGTGCAGCGGTTCTTGGGCAGGTACCCAGGCTTACAGGATGTCCTGAGGCAGGCCAGGAAAGTCTGTGTGCATTTCTGCAGGTCATATAATGCAGTGCTCGGCTGGCTGACCTCCAAAAGGAATTTAACCTGCCCAAGAACCACCTAATCTGTGACCTGCCCACCAGGTGGAACTCAATGTTGGCCATGCTGCAGTGGCTTCACATGCAGCAGAGGGCCATCAATGAGTACCTATGCGACTATGGCACCAAGGGACCTTGTTTTTTTTTCCCCATGCCAGTGGGCTATGATCAGGGATGTATGCACTGTCCTGTCACCATTTGAGGAGGCCACGAGGATGGTCAGCAGTGACAGTGCATGCATCAGTGGCACTGTCCCTCTTGTCCACCTGTTGGAGCACACGCTGTGTGGAATAATGGACAAGGCACGTGAGGCAGAACAGAGGGGGGAAGAGGAGGACTTCCTTACCTCTTAAGGCCCCCTTTATCCAGACAGTGTTCCTGCATGCTTGCCGATCACACAGGATGAGGAGGAGGAGGATTGTGCCAGCATGGAGGTGGAGCCTGGCACTCAGCATCAGCAGCAGTATTCGAGGGATCATTTACAGTCTGAAGAAACCCATGGACTTGTACGTGGCTGGGAGGAGGTGGCTGCAGATCATGTCATCCTTAGTGACCCAGAGGACTCTGGACTGAATGCCTCAGCAAACCTATGCTGCATGGCCTTCCTGATCCTGCAAAGCCTGCGGAAGGATTCTCGTATTCGTGGTATCAAGGGGAGGGATGATTACTGGCTGGCAAACCTCCTTGAGGGTAAGGTTGTGGAACTTATCTTGCCATCATAGACGGAGCAGAGGATGAAACATCTTCTAGAGGCCTTGCAGAAAGGTTTGTGCAATGCATTTCCAGAGCCTGGGAGGTTACAATTTCCTGGTCCTCCTGGACAACGTGTTGCTGAGACTTCGGTCAGTCAAAGAAGGAGTGGTGGAGAAGGTGGCTGTCTGACCGATGTGTTCAGACAATTTTTTAGTCCACAACCCCAAGGTCTGATCGGTTCCCGCAACCATCGCCAGCATCTAATTGACATGGTGCAGGATTACCTAGGGCCAAGATCAGACTTGAACACCTTTCCCACCAAAAATCCTCTGGGTTACTGGGTATTGAGGATGGATCACTGGCCAGAGATTGCACAGTATGCAATTGAACTACTGGCCTGTCCTGCATCCAGCGTTCTTTCGGAATGCACATTCAGTGCTGCTGGAGGCTTTGTAACCGATCGGCTACCTTCATAAAAATGAATCAGTCTTGGATCACCAGCTACCAAGCACCTGATGCTGATGTAACCAATTTTTTTTCAAGTGTGAAATCCCTTCAAGACTGCCTATGCTGATGCTGAGTGACTATCCTGTTATGCTGAGTCACGATCCTCTTCCTCCTCAATTTTCATGCTGATAGCTTGTAAGAACATTTTTGGTTCTGGACACCGCAACCAGTGGCCAAGGCCCAATTTTTCCGCCCCTGTTTAACAGGGGCATATAATTACAATTTTTGATGCAATACTTTGCAGCAGGGCTCATTCCTGTGCTCCAACTAGAGTATCTGTGAGGGGTTGCAGTGTTGTGGCACCAGCACCAGTGCCCAAGGCCCAATTTTTCAGCCCCTGTTTAAAAAGGGCATATAATTACAATTTTTGATGCAATACTGTGCAGCGGGGCTCATTCCTGCGCTCCAACTCTAGCATCTGTGAGGGGTTGCAGTGTTGTGGCACCACTGCCTAAGGCACAATTTTTCTGCCCCTGTTCAACAGGGACATGTTATTACAATTCTTGATCTAATATTTCACAGTAGGGCCCATTCCTGCGCCCACCAAGAGTAACTGTGAGGGCTTACAGTGTTGTGGCAACACCACTACCACCACCACTACCAAAGTCCCAATTTTTCTGCCCCTGTTCAACAGGTGCATGTAATTATAATTCTTGATCTAATATTTCACAGCAGGGCCTGTTCCAGCGCCCATCAAGAGTAACTGTGAGGACTTACAGTGTTGTGGCATCAACACTAAAACCACCACCACCAAAGGCCCAATTTTTCTACCACTGTTCAACAATGGCATGTAATTACAATTCAGCTGGCTATTTTGAGCTGCAACATGCGGAAGACTTGGTACAGTGAATGACCAAGCCGTCCTCATCCTCCTCATCCTCTCTCACCCAGGCTCAGGGTACTTTGTCTGGCAAAGCAGCTGCCAAAGCAGCCTCTTCCCTCGGGTCAATGGCATCAGTCACTCCTTCCCTTGCCCCACCATGTCCTCCTGAGGAGTCCCCAGAACTGTTTGACCACAGTGTTGGGTACTTGCTCCAGGAGGATGCCCAGCGTTTTGAAGGCTCCGATGATGGTACCCAGCTAGAGGAAGGCAGTAACGTGAGCCCAGAGAGAGGGGTGCCCAAGAAGGACAGCAATCTGGCAGTCATGTTCCCCCAGCTGCAGCATACTGCCAGCTTTGCTCCAGTGATGAAGAGGGAGGGGATGTTGAGGTCACTGACTCCACGTGGGTGCCTGATAGGAGAGAGGAGAAGGAGGAGGAGTAGTCCTGAGTATCCGATTCTCGGGACGGAAGCTACAGACCTATAACCCTCTATGTAGGTACTTTCTGAAGGGTGGGTATAGGGGGATCTTAGAGGGGGAGAAGAAATCGTCGCTGGGAGGTGACAGCAGCCAGGAGGCAACCCACCTTCCAATTTATTGTAAGGAGAATATAACAAAAATAAGACAGCCTCAAAGAGGCACACACGTCTGGTTCAATTATGAAGATAAGATAATGAAATATGGTTTACACCCGACCATGGTGTACTGAGTATATTGGTGCAGATATATAAGAAACTGGTAACAGAGGTAACACAAGGAGCAAAAAACTGAATGTGATGGACAACTTCCACCATGTCTCAGAGGTGCTGATCATCACCAGTAATCATGCCCATAGTATAAGTATTGAGCAGTTTCATATGTTAATAGCACCTGGATGATCAAGAGGGCCTGAAAGAAATAGAGAAAATGTTCAGATCAAGGCAATAACCTAAGCTGTCATCCACATGAACCTGAAAGAGTCCTTCTGTGTAGCTGAACCTAACATTCTATCTAGCCCAATAAGTTCATGTCCGTCTCAGGAAGCAGCCGACACTAACAATGGATAATCACTTGACTGACAGTGAGCCATGTCCAGGGCACATCTATGTAAGAAACAGCTTAAGGCCTCTATGTTTGATCAAAATGTAAGCAAATAGTGAGTCTAGGATCTGGGAGTTCTTCCAAGTGATATCCATAGATGTCTGGACCTTGCAAACAATGGTTGACAGAGAGGCTTAAATTGGCTGTAGAATACAGCGAATCAGTAGCAATTTCCAGGTGTCATTTATGCCATTCAAGTTTGCCATGTTTACAGAAGGATGAATGTGCGATACTGTTACCTGTAAGCCAAAAGGTGTAAGGTAGTTGGTAGTTGTGGGTATTGTGATGAGACAGCATTACGATACTCTTATTCACATTCCTGGGCTCTGGAAAGGCCGGCCATTCTTCTTGGCGTGTCTGCAGAGGGGTTGCTGCCCCTGCTCTGCTTGTGTTTTTTCGGTTGTCTCTTGTCAGGGGAAGAGAAAGGCGAGGAGGGAGGGCTTCTAATTAGTGGTGGTTGTAGAAAATCCGCATACCAGTCTGGAAGTTCCATCTGTCCCAGGTCCAGCATCTCGCAGAATTCCGAGAGATCAGCCAGCGTGCGTAGGATGCATTGATGGCCATTATGTGCAACTGTAAGGCGAAAGGAAATCGCCATGAGTATCTCAAGTCCTTTGCTCTCAGCTTCTCCAGTAGGGGACGCAGAGCTCGCCTATTCTTCAGAGTGATCTGTGATAGATCTTGGAATAGCATAATCGTAGTGCCATTAAAGATGATTTGATCATTCCATCTTGCTTTACGCATGATCTCCTCTTTACTGGCAAAGTTTTGCAAACAGCAGATTATGTCCCGAGGTGGCGCTGATTCTGACCCTCTCGGTCTGAGAGCTCTGTGAGTTCTCACAAAATCAATATCCATGTCTTCTTGCCTCTCAAGTAAGCTGTTAAAGACTCTCCTGAGTGCTGGGACAATCTGCTCCTAATCCACTGACTCTGGGATCCCTTTCACCCTAATGTTGCACCTCCTCCCCCTATTATCGAGGTCTTCAATATGTCAGTTCATGTCTATAAAGTGCTGCATATGAGTTGTTGTTGCTATCTCTAGCTTTATTGTCCACGGGAAACACTGACATATCTGCAAATGTCAGTGGGTGGTCCTGTCTGGACTTACCCCTGCTTGTGTCCTCTGTGGCTGACATGGAATCCTCACTCTCTTCCTCATCATGAGGTGTCGGCGCCATCTTAGGTCCCGTAGTTCCGCTGCAGGCCGTCGTCTGATATTTGAAGACATCCGCTATGTTAGCACTAGCTGGGGCCACTGAATTGCAGCGCGTTCTGGTGCGGGGAGTCCAATGAAGCTTTCTGCCTGACATCTGGAAGCTATAGGTCGGGTGGAAGGCTAAGAACCACCGTGTGTGACTCGAGCTCTCTCAGTGTGCTGCCATCTCCACTGCTCCCCAAGCCACGCCCCCCCTAAACTGACATTTTATCTTAGTTGCAACCCTATTCCTCCATTAACACTGCCTGAAAATGTTTGTACCTTTTGGAACTCCTATGTTTCTACGGTCATAGGGATTACCTTCTTTTACAACATATTGCGATCTAAACATATATTCTCTAAATCCACCCCATTACTTTAATGGGAAAAGGAACAACAATGGTGTAGGGCCATCATAAGTAACTACTCACACTATAGATGCATACCTTACTGGGAAATGGCCCAAAAAATCTACCTTAGGTGGTGCATGATTCCATACTTGGCAGCTACAGTTTCCAAAACAGAAAATAATCTTTGTTGGAGAGGATGTGGACAAGTGGTGACACTTATACACTTGATGTGGTCCTCTTTACATGTCCATAGGTATTGGAATGCAGTGTTGCACCTAATTTCAGAGCTCAGTGTTCTTACAAGAGTTAATCCAGAATTAGTTGATCTAAGTGTGGTTAGAGAAAAATATCCAGCAACATTTAGACACATAGTTATGCATGTTATATTTGCAGTGAGACTGCTTTGGCTAAGAAATGGAAAACTAATGATGAGCTTAACATAGGAGACATAAAATGACACTTAAATCTAATCTATTCATATGAGAAGCCTATAAAGTGTGCCAAATGGCAAAATACCATGAACATTGTGACTTTTGGGGGTCTACACAGCTAAATAATAGTAACAGGCCCTCTCTTTATCTATTTACCTGGTATATAGTTGTAGCATCCTGGGGTTTAGTCAGGGAGCTCCTCACAAAATTACTTGCCAAGAGTAGTTTTCTGGGTTGATTGATAGAGATCTATTTATTTCTCCCTAAGTTTGGCCTTATTGCAATTTTCTCTTCTACCACTAGGTGGCTGGGTACTTGGTGGTACTAGATATGGGAAGGGCAACCCAAGGTCAGATTATGAGTATATGGGGTATCTCAGCCAATGAGCAGGGGTATTCTTGAATCCTTTGGCCTGCTGGGAGAACCTATATGTTCGGGTGAGGTCAGGTGATCTATGTTCTGTGCCACCTGGATGGCTGTCTGGGTGGATGTTTGTCATATGCCCTGGGCTGCTAGGCCAGATATTGGGCCTATTCCAGGGGCATTTGGCTCCTAGGCTGTGTGAGGGCCTATCCAGAAGTAAAGAGAGCAGTGCAAGGTTGGGATTGTGGCTTGCAGTCCAACCAGAAGTAACGGTTCTGCCGGCGGGAGAACCTGTCAGTGGTCAGAGGTAGAAGGGAAGCTGTCACCACAAAGGGACCAATCGCCTTTATCAGGGACCACAGTAAGTAATGGAAGAAAGTACCGGAAACCATATTCTCACCAAATGGGAACGATGGAGAATCAGGAAACTTCAGGCGGTGATCAAGTCAGGGACCCAACCTGTGTAGGAGATGCTTGCAGAGAAGCCTTGTGAGTCAAGCCAGGGACCTCACCAGTTAGCAGGGGTGAAGCTTGAGAAGTATCTGGAGTGCCAAGCTAGAGACCAAGCAGAGAAGCAGGGGTGACACTTGAGAGAGACACCAGCACAACCTTGGAGGAGCTCAAGGAATTCAGGGTTAGTGAATCAGAGGGTCAAGTGAGAGACCGGGAGCTCAGTGTTGAAGAACTACAAGAAGCAGTTGTAGTGGAGCTGAAAGAACTGTTACATTTGAGTTAGGAACTGTTAAAGGACCACAGGAGACAGAGCTCCTGCATGTGCAGATGTGGCGCCTTGCTGGGGCCTTTCCCTGTGTGGCTAACTTCCTATTGAAGTCTCGGAGTCTGCCAATTGAATCTATAACTACTTAAGGGTGTCCCGGCCCTAACCCTCTTTCCCCCAAAAATACAAAAAGGACTGTCAAAAGAAATAAAACGTCTTTTACATTCAAGAAGTGTCTGGTGCCCGATGACTTTCACCATCTTTGCACCTACTATGACTCACAACCCACTACATATTGAAGGATGTCAGCTATCTTTGGCCTTGGAGTCCTCATTAGACTGGACAAGGCCAGAGACCTTGCTATATTTGGGGCTAAGGCATTGTTCTTGCAGCAGTCACCCATAACAACCGGCTTCAGCTCCATCAGGATTTTGTCTGGATCCATGGGAAGCTGGCAAGTAACATTTACCCTTCTTATAAACTGTGTTGTTGTGTGTACTATCAATGTGGGGAAGAACCACCAAGTCTCATTGCTCGGGGTAGAGGGTCAGCCTGGTCTTTTGACACTTCTCGGCAGCACTGTGAGGGTTAATACAGACTCCAAAATGAACTCCATTACAATTTTGGTACGCTGCAACACGTAGAAGGCAGGCGCCACAGTTCCTAAAGAACTTTCGCACTAATCCGTTGGCAGAGGGAGGAGTTCCCACTCTGCAGAGGAGGATAAGGAAGTGCTGCCACGTGTGTCTGATTGTGGGTTAGTGAAGGAGATGGTGCAGATCATGAGTGAAATGGCGGAGTGGGGAAAGTAAGCTCCGGGTGTCTGCTTTGGCCTGAATGGCAGAAAACCTGTCTTGATTGATACTGGAGTGCGGTATTCACCGAATGGCCAGCTTGCCTTGTATACAGCTGGAGGCTATGAGTCCCTAGGACTGATTTATGGAAAGTGCTCTGGGCTGACCATGCATTTGAGGCCTTGGATCATTTGTGGACATTGTGGGGAGCATCTATTCGAGGTTGTCCCTCCAACCCTCCCCCCAGGGATCCTGCAACTGGATTGGGACAAGAATGTTGTCCCTTCAGAGAGTAATGCCCCAAAACTGTTGGTTGTCACCTAAGTCATGCAGGAAGTTTTTACCCCATCTCAGCAACTACCCCAGGACCCAGCGCACCTTTCGCCACTAAAGGATGAGGTCGGGCCCAACTACTTGCACTGATGTCTGAGCCACCGGAAATAAAATTACCGGGGCTGGGTAAGCCAATGAGAAGTGAGAGTGGTGTGCTTGTGGGGAAGTGATACCGCTGGCTATGAGAGGGGATGTCATGGGGGCGCTAGTTAAGGGCAAAGCCAAGCGCAACTACATCCCAGCTGAAGAGTGCTCAACCATCTCAGATTCGGACATTCCGTCTGATGGTCTGTCAGAACTCTTCTCGGACACCCTTTTCTACTCAGGAAAATGGGGAGAAAGTGATGACGAGTTAACTAGTAATGTGCAGGAGGATAAAGCACCTGCTACCACTACTGCAAATGTACAGATCATGCTGCCAGCCAGTGCAGCACCACTGATTAGCATTGTCAGGTCCTGTGAGGAGGATCAAGGGAATCATTGGGTTCCCACGCCCTGGCCTATCACGCCCATGCCAAGTTCCAAAGAGGATCGTAAGCTGGAGATGGTTGCGGGGTGTTCAGTCCTGCATGCCCCAGACGCACGTGTTCTACCTGAGTACGGAAATCCTAAGACCCTGCCTTGGCTGTCCAAAATACAGCACATTATAATAAAAAAGGTAGCATCTGAATATGGATACTTGTATCCATCCATACCAGCTCATTTGGAAGATGAGATCTTCGACAAAGGCTCAATGGGTGGATGAGGCTGTGCGCGGTTTTCTACATATGCCTCTTCACCTGGATTTTCCTAAGTTGTCACATAAGATGGCTGCAAAATATTACTTTGTAGTAAATACTTGGGGCTACGGCCGGAAGATCACCTTGGATAGTGTGGGTATTCGCAGACCGGATAAAAGAGACATTAAACGTTTTGTCACAACGGTGAACACCAAGGGGGGAAACCTTGGGGAAACCTTGATCCTGCCCGAACAGGGTATTACTGGTAACCGTTGCAGAAAAATACCAATATCATCTCTGTGGATTACAAAGGTGCAGTAGGTGCAGTAGCCTACTTAAGCTGTCCAGCCCAGATGATCTCTACCTTCACCTTGGTCAGCATCACAGAGACTCTGCTGTGTTCCTGTTAGAGACTAGAGGTAAAAAGAATAGAATTTTGAAGTTTGCAAATGAAGTTGTTAGGTGTGCTGGGGGTTGTGTAAGGAGAGGGAGTGTTTTGAAAACACCCTACTTTGCGGTAAGGATAAAGTAAGTGAGTTTAAAGGTGTTTTTAATGAAAACATACTACATTGTAGAGGGTAATGTACGTTAAGATTTGAAGGAAAAGTAAGTGGAGTTATTTAGTAATGAAAATGAAATTAAATTAAAAGAAAAAGCAGGCAAAAAAAAACAGGGAATATTAAGGTCCTAGGATTGCAGTGGAAAAGTTAATGGAACTTACCACTCCTAGGCCAGGTGGAGCTCACATCTAGAAGCTTAAGAACACTCTGCAGTTAACTCCATTATCGAAGGTGAATTAGTATGCTACCAATATGTCTGCCATACAGTTCAGAGACAAGACACGCAGTACAGTAAGTAAAATAGTTTTAAAAACAGGAAGTGACATTACGGGGGAATGAGGTTTAAGTTTAAAGGCGAATAACATTAATGGCGAAGCGTACCACTCCTGGAAAAAATGTCCATGTTTGCTTTAGCTACGCAGATGTTCATCGATATCCATTCTTTGACAATTATGTAGTACTTGAACTAAAGAGATGATCAGGAAGATCGTCAAGGACTGTCCAGATCCAAGAATGTTAGCACTGAAAAAGATTTGTCTGTATGCTCGCATTTTAATTTCGGAAGTATGAAATAAGTAGGAAGGGGTTTTTTAGCCATTAAAACTAGCTAGGTATAAGAATATTTTGTTTTACTGATTTAGAAGTCTTCAGTTTAATATAAGGAAGTAAATTATTTTTTGCAGACAGTTTCACTCTAAGCAGTAGATATTGAGAAATTTTGATCTATGTGTAAGCCCATGTATTAATATTGAAACTAAGAAAAGGGAAACTTGCCATTCAGCATAATATTGTTGGTTATTTGAAATGATTAAACCAATACAGACCATTTAACACACTTAATTTTAACACATAATAATATTGTCATCTTTGTTCTGTGTATTCAATAATAAAGATTAGAAACTAAGGTAGAAGATGATATGATAAAACAGATTCTTATTAATTTTATTTTATCGGTGCATTTTATTATCATATGCAACTCCAGAATACATGCATGTTTCTGCATTTGCATTCCCTGTCAGCAAGCCCTAGCCTTGCTTGAATGGAAGGTGAGTGTTGAAGACAAATGTGAGTTCTTGGAAAGGGTTTAATTCAGAGAAGTTATCTGTATAGATTTAAAATATGTTACTATATGTTTATTGTTGAAAGGTTGCAACTATTGTCAGTCTATCCATGGAATGTGTTGTGTCAGTCTATTCATGGAATGTGGAATGTGCCCAATGCATAGTTGACTGGAATCATATATGGGGAATGTGATGTCACTATTAAATTACATGTATGTGCTGGTACTAAAGAGTATTGAAATTAAGTAATCAGGACCAAAATAAATTGCTGCATGTATATTGAGTCCGTGAAATGCTAAAATTTGAGGTGAAACTTTGTTTACCAGTCAGGGTGACTATTTTCGATATATTACCTTTTGAATTCCCAGAATTTCAACCATAAAGTGTTAATGATGTAATGTTGTTTATTCATCAATTTTTTGTTTTTTGCTGTTGATCACATATATCTGCAAAGTTTGAAAGCTGACTTATGAGTCAGAATATGTGTTTGGGTAAAATGTTCTGTTCTGAGACCCTTGGGTCCACATGGGTCCAGGGGATAAAAGGAACTAAATGTGTTTATGTTTTGTTGAAATCCTGCTGTAATACTGGATTTGGGAAAAAATGTTTAGTTAAATATTGAATCCATATAATGAAAACTCTTGCTTTGAAACATTTTTATTTCTGCATGCTTTACTCATGTTTGGATTAATGAGGAATATTATTTTTAATACCTCCAATGGTTAAGGCCTGAACTGATCAGGTGGATTCTGTGATTATTCATGTTGCATGAGGAGTGTCCTCCCCAGTCAGCCAGTATTCACCCCTAGCCCCATCCACATGAAGAAATGCCCGTTCATACCCTATACCCTATCCGCGTGTCAAGTTACTTGAAGATATGACTACAGCTTTTACATGGAAATCTTTGTTGTTCATCTTTGTTGTTCTACTGCCATGGGAGGCGCTGAGATGAGTAAAGGCGGACTCCTGCTGGAAAATGTTCCTGGAAATTATACCTTGAGGGGGAGCCAATTGATGCAAATCTGATTACTATGAAATTCCAGTGAGTATCACAAGGGAGAGATCCAAATGCCAGCCCAAAAACCCAAGTCTAGCCCAATGCATCAGTTACAGTCTGGCTGTGGATATCAAGTTCTATCCTTACAAAGAGGTAGGGTTTGGGGCGGATAATCTCTATAAAATATGGATAAGTACAGAATAAAACCAAACATTTTGGGAAAAGTTTGGGAAAAGTTTTGGGAAAAATTGAGGAGAATGAGAGTTATAATGTGGACATTTTTCCTTTTCCTTCTTTTTTGAATTTTATGGACATTCATAAGCCATACAAGAGACCTTTTTTTGTGCTTTTCTTTGGGACTGTTTTTTCATTTGGCCTAAAGGCTGTCATGCACATCCCACTTGCTTTATATTTCATGGACAATTGCTATGCAGCTGAGATTATGTGTTTAGTGTGCTCTGTTTTTACATGCTTAAGATAGTGGTACATTTATGTGAATGTAGTCCAGGTGAATGTTGGGGGCATATTGGGGGCAACAGGGTTTGTAATTGTCACATTTGTGACAATAGAGAGGATTGAAAGGGCATGTAAAACCCCCCCTTGTGTTTTGCAATATAATATACAAACTGCACCTTTAAAAGTTATCTTGCTGATTCAGTAAAAATATATTGTTGTGTAAAATGGGTCTTGTGTTGAAAACGAAACTAGACATAGGTAGTGACTTATGTGTCATAAGATGGTCATGTATATAACATGTATATCTGTCTAGGTGAAATAATGATATTGTGACATAATGATATTGTGACATTGTGATTGGTTGATGTCATTTGAACATGTACCCTTATTGGTGGAATTTGGTCGGTAATGCCTATCTTTAATTTTTACTTAACCCCCCGTTGGAGATCATCAATTTGAACAGTGTATTGTAGAGAAACCTATCTTGTGCCAATCATTGTGTCCCCTATGCATAGAGATATATTTGGGTGAAAGTAACTGAATCGACCAATAAGGTAATTATAATTAGATAACAAGATAATAGTGACTAGTGTTTAAAGGTAAAAATCCTCCTTTCAGGGATCTCAATCGTTTCACGATTAAAAATGTTTATCCAAATTCCGTTGATTACGGAGTTATTTGACCGCCTCAAGAGAGCAATAGTTTTCACGAAGCTTGATTTGAGAGGGGCATACAATCTTGTGAGGATCAAGTAGTGCGATGAATGGAAAACTGTGTTTAATACCAGAACAGGCCATTATGAGTACCTCGTAATGCCATTTGGCCTTTGCTCCGGCAGTTTTCCAGTAATTTATCAACCGTGTCCTCAGATTTGTTGCAGATATGTGTGGTGGTTTATCTCGACGATATCCTTTTCCAAGACCCTAGAGAGCTACCACACAGATGTCTGTCATGTGCTTCAGAAGCTGAGAGAGAATAATCTCTATTGTAAATTGGAGAAGTGCGAGTTCTATCAGAAACAGTAGGGATGAGCTTCAAGTTTGAGTCGAACTCATGTTCGGCTCGAACTTCGGCTGTTCGCAAGTTCGCCAAACAATTTGGGGTGTTCACAGCAAATTCGAATGCCGCGGAACACCCTTTAAAAGTCTATGGGAGAAATCAAAAGTGCTAATTTTAAAGGCTTATATTCATGGTATTGTCATAAAAAGTGTTTGGGGACCTGGGTCCTGCCCCAGGGGACATGGATCAATGCAAAAAAAGTTTTAAAAACGGATGTTT
Organism: Aquarana catesbeiana; assembly: GCF_042186555.1. NCBI lineage: Eukaryota > Metazoa > Chordata > Amphibia > Anura > Ranidae > Aquarana > Aquarana catesbeiana. The sequence continues at coordinate 702,732,248 of NC_133324.1, read as the reverse complement.
TTTTGGAGCAGTGATTTTAATAATGCTTAAAGTGAAACAATAAAAGTGTAATATCCCTTTAAATGTCATACCTGGGGGGTGTCTATAGTATGCCTGTAAAGGGGCGCATGTTTCCCGTGTTTAGAACAGTCTGACAGCAAAATGACATTTCAAAGGAAAAAAGTCATTTAAACTACTCGCGGCTATTAATGAATTGCTGGTCCGACGATACACATAAAAGTTCATTGATAAAACCGGCATGGGAATTCCCCACAGGGGAACCCCGAACCACAATTAAAAAAAAATGATGTGGGGGTCCCCCTAAATTCCATACCAGGCCCTTCATGTCTGGTATGGATACTAAGGGGAACCCCGGCCAAAATTTAAAAAAAAATGGTGTGGGGTCCCCCTCAAAATCTATACCAGACCCTTCAGGTCTGGTATGGATTTTAAGGGGAACCCCGCGCCAAAATTAAAAAAAAAAACAGCGTGGGGTCCCCCCAAAAATCCATACCAGACCCTTATCCGAGCACGCAACCTGGCAGGCCGCAGGAAAATAGGGGGGATGAGAGAGCGCCCCCCTCCTGAACCGTACCAGGCCACATGCCCTCAACATTGGGAGGGTGCTTTGGGGTAGCCCCCCAAAACACCTTGTCCCCATGTTGATGAGGACAAGGGCCTCATCCCCACAGCCCTGGCCGGTGGTTGTGGGGGTCTGCGGGTGGGTGGTTTATCAGAATCTGGAAGCCCCCTTTAACAAGGGGACCCCCAGATCCCGGCCCTCCCCCCCTGTGTGAAATGGTAAGAGGGGTACCCCTACCATTTCACAAAAAAACTGTCAAAAATGTTAAAAATGACAAGAGACAGTTTTTGACAATTCCTTTATTTAAATGCTTCTTCTTTCTTCTTTCTTCTATCTTCTATCTTCCTTCGGTTTCTTCCTCCATCTTCTTCTGGTTCTTCTGGTTCTTCTGGTTCTTCCTTCGGTGTTTTCATCCGGCATCTCCTACGCGGTGTCGACGTCTTCTTCCCTTCTTCTCCTCGGGCTGCTCCGCATCCATGATGGCATGGAGGGAAGCTCCAGCTCTTCTCTTCATCTTCTTCTCTTCATCTTCTTCTCTTCATCTTCTTTTTGGGCCACTCCGCATCCATGATGGCATGGAGGGAGGCTCCCGCTGTGTGACGCTTCTCCTCTTCTGACGGTTCTTAAATAACGGGGGGCGGGGCCACCCGGTGACCCCGCCCCCCTCTGACGCACGGTGACTTGACGGGACTTCCCTGTGGCCTTCCCCGTGACGCCACAGGGAAGTCCCGTCAAGTCACCGTGCATCAGAGGGGGCGGGGTCACCGGGTGGCCCTGCCCCCCATTATTTAAGAACCGTCAGAAGAGGAGAAGCATCACACAGCGGAAGCCTCCCTCCATGCCATCATGGATGTGGAGCGGCCCGAAAAGAAGATGAAGAGAAGAAGATGAAGAGAAGAAGATGAAGAGAAGAGCGTGAGCCTCCCTCCATGCCATCATGGATGCGGAGCGGCCCGAGGAGAAGAAGGGAAGAAGACGCCGATGTTGCGGAGGAGATGCCGGACGAGAACACCGGAGGAAGAACCAGAAGAAGATGGAGGAAGAAACCAAAGGAAGATAGAAGATAGAAGAAAGAAGAAAGAAGAAGCATTTAAATAAAGGAATTGTCAAAAACTGTCTCTTGTCATTTTTAACATTTTTGACAGCTTTTTTGTGAAATGGTAGGGGTACCCCCTTACCATTTCACACAGGGGGGAGGGCCGGGATCTGGGGGTCCCCTTGTCAAAGGGGGCTTCCAGATTCCGATAAGCCACCCGCCCGCAGACCCCCACAACCACCGGCCAGGGCTGTGGGGATGAGGCCCTTGTCCTCATCAACATGGGGACAAGGTGTTTTGGGGGGCTACCCCAAAGCACCCTCCCAATGTTGAGGGCATGTGGCCTGGTACGGTTCAGGAGGGGGGGCTCTCTCGTCCCCCCCTCTTTTCCTGCAGCCTGCCAGGTTGCGTGCTCGGATAAGGGTTTAGCATGGATTTTTGGGGGGACCCCACGCTGTTTTTTTTTTAAATTTTGGCGCGGGGTTCCCCTTAAAATCCATACCAGACCTGAAGGGTCTGGTATAGATTTTGAAGGGGACCCCACACCATTTTTTAAAAAATTTTGGCCGGGGTTCCCCTTAATATCCATACCAGACCTGAAGGGCCTGGTATGGAATTTAGGGGAACCCCCACATCATTTTTTTTTAATTGTGGTTCGGGGTTCCCCTGTGGGGAATTCCCATGCCGGTTTTATCAATGAACTTTTATGTGTATTGTCGGACCAGCCATTCATCAATAGCCGTGAGTAGTTTAAATGACTTTTTTTCCTTTGAAATGTCATTTTGTTGTCAGACTGTTCTAAACATGGGAAACATGCGCCCCTTTACAGGCATACTATAGACACCCCCCAGGTATGAAATTTAAAGGGATATTACACTTTTATTGTTTCACTTTAAGCATTATTAAAATCACTGCTCCCAAAAAAACGGACGTTTTTAAAACTTTTTTTGCATTGATCCATGTCCCCTGGGGCAGGACCCAGGTCCCCAAATACTTTTTATGACAATAACTTGCATATAAGCCTTTAAAATTATCACTTTTGATTATTCATGTTCGTGTCCCATAGATTTTAACGGTGTTCGCGTGTTCAAACAAATTTTTTGCCTGTTTGCATGTTCTGGTGTGAACCGAACAGGGGGGTGTTCGGCTCATCCCTAGTAAACAGGTTAAATTCCTGGGTTATATAATTTCCACTGCCAGACCCAGAGAAACTTTCGGCAGTCTTATAGGGCGTACACACGGTCGGACTTTGTTCGGACATTCCGACAACAAAATCCATGGATTTTTTCCGATGGATGTTGGCTCAAACTTGTCTTGCATACACAAGGTCACACAAAGTTGTCGGAAAATCTGATCGTTCTGAACGCGGTGACATAAAACACGTACGTCGGGACTATAAACGGGGCAGTGGCCAATAGCTTTCATCTCTTTATTTATTCTGAGCATGCGTGGCACTTTGTCCGTCGGATTTGTGTACACACGATCGGAATTTTCGACAACGGATTTTGTTGTCGGAAAATTTTATCTTCTACTCTCCAACTTTGTGTGTCGGAAAATCCAATGGAAAATGTCCGATGGAGCCCACACACGGTCGGAATTTCCGACAACATCCTCCGATCGGACATTTTCCATCGGAAAATCCGACCGCGTGTACGGGGCATCACAGTGGCCCAAGCACGTGGGTATACGTCCTCTGCAACATTATTATTGAAAATTTATTTGTAACTTCTCGTCATTTTTTGTGATACGGCGCTGCGTCACTTTAACTGCAATGCTGTATCCAAACAAAATTGACATCCTTTTTTCCCACAAATAGAGCTTTCTTTTGGTGGTATTTGATCACCTCTGCTTTTTTTATTTTTTGCGCTATAAACAAAAAAAGAGTGACAATTTTGAAAAAAAACAATATTTTTTACTTTTTTTGCTATAATAAATATCCCCCAAAATGTTTTTAAAAAAACAAATTTCTTCCTCAGTTTAGGCCAATATTTATTCTTCTACATATTTTTAGCAAAAAAAAATTTGCAATAGGCGTATATTAATTTGTTTGTGCAAAAGTTAAAGCATCTACAAACTATGGGAAAGATTTATGGCATTATTATTATTTTTTTTACTTGTAATGGCGGTTATCTGCAATTTTTAGTGGTACTGCGACATTGTGGCGGACAGATCAGACACTTTTGACGCATTTTTGGGACCATTGACATTTATAAAGCGATCACTACTATAAAAATGCAGTGATTACTCTGTAAATGTCACTGACAGGGAAGGGGTTAACACTAGGGGGGTGATCAAGGGGTTAAATGTGTGTTCCCTGGGTGTGTTCTAACTGTGAGGGGATAGGACTGACTAGAGGAAGAGACATATTTTTGTTCCTACTTAGAAAGAACGAACGATATGCCTCTTCCCTCCTGACAGAACAGGGATATGTGTGTTTACACACACAAATCCCCGTTCCTGCTCTCATGCACGTGATCATGCGTTGCCGGTGGCGATCACACCTGCCGGCCATGTGCATCTGGTTCCCCGCCATGCAGCGGGTGGGTGCCCCTCTGCCTGCTATAGTCTTTAAAGGTACAGGCATACCCATACAGCGATTTGCGGGAACGAACCACCGTATATCGGCGTGAGCCGGTCAGCAAGTGGTTAAGGCCTTTGAGAGTCTCAAGGCTACCTTTGTTTCTGCTCCTGTGTTGGCACAGCCTGATCCTATGTTACCCTTTATCCTTGAGGTTGATGCTTCTGAGACTGGAGTTGGTGCCCTTCTGTCTCAACATCCCACCTCTGAGAGCGCTATGCATCCTTGTGGCTACTTTTCCAAGATATTGTCACCTGCGGAATGCAATTATGAGATTGGGGACAGAGAGTTGTTGTCTCCATTCTTTATGTTTCAAATGTTTTTATTGGTTTTCAAAGAATAAACCTGGCATATCATTGCATGAATAAAGAACAGCAGTACAATGTCATATGAAGAAGATCTATAAGTTTGTCAAGTAATCTGGAGCTAGCTTTTCTAAGACCTGGGATAAATTTAGAGTAACAACTCATAAACCGGATGCCTAGTGGGTCTTGGGGTGTGACTCCTTCTCCTCCACCCGCCACACCCCAAAAGGGATATTACTGTGCAGGGATGGAATGAACGGACCCCCACCCCCGACCCGCACTCTTAAGGATTCCCCCCAAACATTGGTGGGACCTGGAAGCTCCATATACATCCAGAATTGACCTTACAGTATTGTTCCACACATGTTATTGCATGGTTTGAAGAGGGTTATGCCCCTTGGTAGAGGAGATCATAGTGTGTGTCCTCTTGCAGGACACCGTTATGTGGGGACAAAACCCATATATAAAAAGAGGGCATGGGGAAGATAAAGGGGTAGGATAGAAAGAAGACAGATGGAAATAAAGAGAAGGGGAATGTACCGCCAGCCATTCAGACCTTATAAACAATCATTACAGTTGAAACGTGCTCGGGGATTTGCCCACTCCCATATAGTTGCCCCATGGTTTCCAAGTCTCCCTGAACTGAGTTGAGGTGTCCAACATGGAGCTCACCATCTTCTCTTGGGACATAATCCAAGATATTTTGCGAATGGCCGCTATGATTGAGACCTTGGGATTCTTCCAGGCTTTAGCTATAGTGAGTTTGGAGCCCAGGAAGATAAAGAAGATTTGTTTTTCAGTGAATTTCGGAATCTTGGGTATTAACAGGTTGAGAAGAGCTGTTGAGGGGGACTTGGGAATCATGAGTCCTGTAACTTTGGATGCTATTTGGAAAATCTTGTTCCAGAAGCTTCTGATTTTGGGGCAATCCCACCATATGTGCATCATGGTTCCCCTCATTTGGCACCCTCAGAAGCATAAGAGGGAAACTGAAGGGAACATGGTGGAAAGTTTGAAGGGGGTCATGTACCATCTGGTGATGACCTTCAGACTAGCTACTGCTAATGATATATTGCAGATACCCTTGAATGATCTGGAAAAGGCTTTATGCCAGGTGTCCAAGTCCCAAGTTTCCTGCGTATCTGCCTCCCAAGCCAGCAAGGGGGTTTCCGGCTATTTAGAGCAAATGATGAATAAATCCCTCCCCTCTGCTCCAGTAATTGACCGCACCATTGTTCATAAGGGTGAATTGGGGAGGGTCGGGTTTTGTAGACCAGATAGAGTGTAGGTAATGAGACAGTTGTTGAAATCTGAATCTCTCCGAATCGGGTAGATCCATAGTCTTGATGCAATTGGAAAGGGAGGTGGGTCCTGCAGAAGTGAAAAAGTGCCCTATCCGGTACATCCCCTTATCCAGCCACCATTGAAATGCTCTGATGTCCATGCCCGGGTGAAATTCCGCATTATGAAAAATGTGTGCTAAGAAATGCGTGCTAAGGGTTTGCATGGTGATATTAAAGAGGGGGAATTCCTGAGTTTAGCCCATATCGCCAAAGTATGTGACAGGGAAGGTGATAGGATAGGGGACCTGGCCTTGGGAGAGCACCTTAGGAGAAAGTCCAGAGTAAAGGCTGGGACCACCACTCTCTCCATGTCTACCCAGTCTGGTCTAGCCTTTCTGGAATAAACCATGGAAAGCTGAGCTAGTCTAGCTGCTTGGTAGTATCAGAACAGATTAGGGAGGCCCAGTCCCCCCTTATTCCTCAGTCTAAATAGGGTTTGCCACACAAGGCAATGGCCAGACTTACCCCAGATAAATTTAACCACTTTACTTTAGAACGATGAAAGACGGTCCTTTCTAATGGATACTGGGAGCGAGCAAAAGAGGTAAAGGAGTCTAGGGAGTAGGGTCATTTTGATAGAATTAATCCTGCCCAACCAGGAGAGTTTGTGTGGAACCCACTGTTTATGTTTGTAGATGGGGGGGTAATTAGCTTTGTAGAGTTGTTCAAATTTGAGAGTAAGATTTATTCTGAAATAACGGATGAAGGAGTCACTCCACAAGAAGCGAAACGACTCCTTCAGCCAGGTCACCAGTGACGGCTGGAGAGAGACGTTAAGTGCTTGGGACTTGATATAGTTAACTTCTAGACCTGGGATCCCCAAAAAATCCTCCAAAAGTTTACATATAACTGGTAGGGACGTGGTGCGGGAGGTAACAGAGGATGAGATCATCTGTGAACAGGCCACATTTATGGACGTTGGGCCCACATCGGACCCCTGCTATGTTTGGGTTGGTGGGAATAGCAATTGTTAGAGATTTGATTGCTATAGCAAAGATCAGTGGTTATAAAGGGCATTCATGGCGCATTCCTCTAGCTATTTTAATGGGGTCTGACTATAGCCCTTGTAATTTGATCTTGGCCTCGGGGGTAGAGTAGTTCCAGTATAGCAAATAAGTAGGACCAAGAGACAGAGTTGAATGCCTTTTTCAGGTCTAACGACAGCAGCATCCCTGCTTGACCATGACCGCCATTCCACCCAGATTGTAAGATAGAGACCACATCCACTGCTGTTCTAATTTGGTCAGGGCCTTGTCTTCCAGGGATGAACCCCACTTGATCTTTGTGTATGTATGTTCCTATAAAAGGAAGCAAGGCAATCGGCCATGACTTTGGTCATTATTTTTAGATCATTATTGATCAGGGATATGGGTCTATAGTTATTTACTTCACCTGGGTGAAGGTTTTTTGGTTTTGGGATGACGGTTATCAACTGTGTGTCCAGGGGGACTCCTTTGGATTTGGAATTGATAAATGTTGCCAAGTATGGCGCTATTGTGTGTGCAAAGGGAATAGAGAACCCGTCTGGACCCGGGGCAGAGTTTTTCCTTTAGGTTTTTATCATTCAAAGGATTTTATTGTTGTTTTAACATGACAAACATGAGAAAGCATCCATTTCCAATAGTTAAGGAAACATAACTTATAATGTATTACAAGTGTACGAGGAAATAATACAAATTAGTACCAGATGAAGGAAACAGAACTATCTGTACAAGAAATACTTTAAGAAGTGATATGCTCTGAAGTTGTAAAGGAATATTCATGTAACATCACAGAGAGATTTTAGATCCGAGCATTACAGGTCCTAGGTTATATATGAAAAAGCCCGGACACCTGTGTCTCAGGAGAACCAGATGAGGAAAACTTAAAGTGTAAAAGGCTTTCATATAAAATCCTCAGGGGTCTCAGGGAACCTTAATATATGCACGGATCCTGTGATCCATGTGTAGAAATCAGGGATGTCCGAAGGACCCCCCATCTCCGGTGTACAGGCATAGGTAAGGGTACACTCCCTGAGGAGAGGCATCGGATGACCCCAGATGGCCTGGCACACCCCCCCTAGTGGGATCTTCCTGTGGGTGTGGTCGGAAACCGCCCCATGTCATCCCTCTCCCCAGGAGCGTTTTAAATTGTCTAGGGGGTTAACAGAACAGAACTCCCCATTTTAGTTAGGTTTCGAGATGCCTGATCTTCCCCCTGAGAGGGGAGGGTGGATCCTCCACACACCCCGAGCATCCAAACCCCGAGAACTCTGCTCAGAGAACCGAGAGATCATATTATACCTGAGAACTAACGAGGTCTAAACATACTTAAAAAGGGGAAACAGAAATGGGGTGAGAAGAGGAGAAAGAGGGAGTAGAGAAGGAGGAGAGAGAGGTTTATTTAATAGCATAGGCTGAACTTGCGTCAGGTTCCAAACCCGGTATGAGGGATATGTTACAAAAATTGGCCCAAGGTTCCCAGGTGGTATTAAATTTCTCGACTTTGTCATTTAATTTCGCGACTATTTGTTCCTGGGACATGATCCATGATATTTTTCTTTTGCAAACCTGGAAGGATACTGTAGGCTTCTTCCAGGCTTTTGCTATAGTGAGTTTTGCACCCAGTAAGATAAAGTACGATAAAGCCCGTAAGTGTTTAGGCGCATTGGGTATGTCATGGTTAAATAAGGCTATATGTGGAGTAGGGGCAGCTGGGACCTCAATGAGTTTGCTTATTGTGCGAAATATGTGCTTCCAGAAGGTTCTGATACAGGGACAAGTCCACCAAATATGGAGCATGGTGCCCACTAGATTGCACCCTCGAAAGCAGAGAAGGGAGGTACCAGGATATATTGTTGCTAATTTGGATGGAACGTAATACCATCTGGATAGGATCTTTAGACTGGCTTCTATGAGGGAAATGTTATAAATACCTTTGTATGAGCGCGTCCAGGATCTGAACCAGTCTGCTGTCTGCCAAACTTCGCCCGTATCCTCCTCCCAGGTCTTCGCATAAGATGGTTTGTTCAGGTTTGTCTGTAGAGCAGTGTAAATTACTGAGATTCCTCCCTTTTGATCCGTTAGATTTGAGCACCAATGCTCAAAAGGGGTTATTGAGGGAGGTTCCGGTTTGTTGGCCCAGATAGAATGTAAGAAGTGTGAGATTTGTGTAAAACGGAACTGTTCCGTGTCCGGCATTTCTAGTTTATGTTTGCAGTATGCTAAAGTAAGGGGGCCAGCCGGGGTTAGGAAGTGTCCGATCCGGTAAAGGCCCTTATCGGTCCACCATCGGAAAGCTCTGATATTTGTTCCTGGTGTAAATTTTGTGTTATGGAATAGATGGCTAAGCGGTTTGAGCTGTGATGTAAGAGCGGGCTGTTGTAGAAGTTTGGTGCATGTTGCTATGGAGTGAGAGAGGGTGGGGGCCATTATAGCTGGTCTGGCAGTAGGGTCACAATATAGGAGGAAGTCAATGGTGTTGAGGGGTGTAGCTCTTCTTTCCATTGAAAGCCACTCGGGTTTTGGTCCTTTAGAGAAAACTATAGAAATTTGCGACAATTGCGCCGCTTGGAAGTAGTTCCATAGATCCGGGAGGCCTAAGCCTCCTTGTGTCTTAAGGCGATACAGTATCTTGGAGGGACATCTATAACCCTTTTTACCCCAGATAAAGCGAGTAATCTCTGATTGAAACTTTCGTATGACAATCTTCGGAAGCGGGATTGGTAGAGAGCGAAATAAATATAGGATGCGGGGAAGGAGGGTCATTTTCACCGCGTGAATTTTCCCCAACCAGGATAGACCACATCTTGACCACCTCTGTAAATCCCCTCTACATCTAGTAAATATGGCGGGGTAGTTGGCTTTAAAGAGGTTAGTAACATCTGGGGTTAAATTAATCCCCAGTTAAGGAATGGTTTTGGACGCCCAGGAGAATTCGAAGTTATCAGTTAGTTGTGTCTTTATGTCGGGACTAACAGTAATGTTTAATGCTATGGATTTAGACATATTAACCTTTAATCCAGATATTTTACTAAATGATTTTAGTACCCTATAAATGTTCGGGGTAGTTATTAAAGGGGAAGTAATATATAGTAGGAGATCATCCGCATAAAGTGCGCATTTATGTTCTTGTTCCCCGCAAGTCACCCCCTTAATATCAGGGTTCGATCTAATCGCTATGGCCAGTGACTCGATGGCCATAGCAAAGAGAAGGGGTGATAGGGGGCAGCCCTGCCTAGTGCCTCGTCCAATTTTTAAGGAGGAAGAATATCTCCCCATCAATCGAATTTGGGCAGAGGGGTTAGAGTACATGGAGTTAATAATATTTAGGAAATGGGGGCCAAAGTTCCAGCGTCTAAGGGTTTCAGAAAGGTATTCCCAGTCGATGCAATCGAATGCTTTGTGGAGGTCGATGGAGAGAATAAAACCTGTTTGCGGGGGGTTTCCGTCCCAACTAGATTTTAGTAGGGAGATTATATCTATTGTCCTTCTGATCTGGTGTGGGCCTTGTCTTCCAGGTATGAACCCCACCTGATCGTTCTTTATATATACTGGTATAAAACTGGCAAGTCTATTGGCTAAGATCTTGGTCATAATTTTTATGTCGTTGTTTATTAGGGAGATCGGCCTGTAGTTACCTACTTCACTCGGATCCTTCCCTGGCTTGGGGATCACAGAAATGTATGCAGCGTTTAGATCAGGACCCAGAGGGTGACCTTCCCTAACGAAGTTAAAAAGCTTTGTGAGATGAGGGGCTAAGATTTCCCCAAATTTCTTATAATACCCAGTGGAAAACCCATCTGGTCCAGGGGAGGATCCGATCTTCAAGGACTTAATGGTGTCTAAGACCTCTGTGACCGTGAAAGGGCTTTCAAGTAAGTTCCTGTGTTCCATGGACAATGAGGGAAAAAGGCAGGGAGTTAAAAAAGTCATCCCGGGAGAGGTCTGGACGCTGACTTTGGGGTTTGTAGAGATCCGCATAGAACTGATGAAAGGTTTCCATGATCTTGGTGGGGTTCTGGGACAGGTCACCTGAGTTCAATTTGATTTTAGGGAAAGTTAATAGGCGGGGCTTAGGAGTGAGTTTTACCGCCAGTTTCGCACCTATCTTGTCCCTCTGTGAGTAGAAACGCGCCCCAGTCCACCTGAGGTGTCTTTCTGCAGTGGTCGTTAGGTTGAGATTAAGAAGGGTCCGGGCTCTATCCAGCTGGGATAAAGATTCCGCAGTAGGATTGTGCTTATGTGCTTTTGCTAGTTTGCGAAAATTTGCGGTCAGTTTGATCACGTCGCTATTGTGTTCTGCCTTCAGTGAGGCTGTTAGTTGCATTATTTTCCCCCTGATTACCGCTTTATGAGTGGCCCAAAGTGTGGCCGGGGAGATATCTGCTGTAGCGTTTATTGTGAAGTATTCTTTAATAGATTTCCCTATTATGGTGGCCTGTATTGGGTCATTAAGAATGGATTCCTGTAAGCGCCAGTGGTTGCGTTCTCTGTGGCCTGATGATCTGTGGGTGGACAGAGTAACCATTGAATGGTCCGACAGTGGGGAATCTATAATCCGGGATTTAACGATCCCAGGGATCACAGAGGTTTGTATGAAGATGTGGTCTATCCTGGCATAAGAATTATGGGGAGCAGAATAATGAGAAAAATCCTTAGTACGAGGATTAGTTTCTCTCCAGGCGTCTACCAATCCGGCTTCGTATAGTAACTGGGCCACTTTAATGCTCTGTTTAGTGGGGCGTTTAAGTTTCTTTACCCCCTCACCTGACTTATCCATTGAAGAGTGAAAAGTAAAGTTTGAATCCCCCCCCAAGATAGTAGTTCCCTTGAAGTGAGGGCGCAATTTGTGCAGCATGGAGTCAAAAAATGCCCGTTGGCCTTTGTTAGGGGCGTAATATGAGATGAACGTATATAGTGAGCCATCTATGGTCCCTGAAACTAGCAAATACCGTCCCATGGGGTCTACCATCATATTAGTTTGAGAGAGATTAATGTGTTTCGCCAAACATATGGCCACCCCTTTTGTCTTATTGGGAGCTGATGCAACAAAGAATTGGGGAAAATTGCGATGGAGAAATGTAGGTTTATATGAGGCAGGGAAGTGTGTTTCCTGTAGAAAAAGAATATCCGTGTGCATGGATTGGTATGCTTGGAATAATTTCCTCCTCTTAACAGGGGAGTTCAACCCTTGAGTGTTGTGGGAGGTAAAATTAAGTGTTGGGCGAGCCTTTTGGTTATCAGCCATGACTTGTGTGTTGTGGGGGTACGTTTATGTAAAAGGTCATACCTGAATTAATTGGACTGGTCGTCTCGAAGTTCGCTTGAAGGAGTCTTGATTGGGATGAAAGACCTGGGAGGAGAAGCCACGGACGAGCGCAGAACCTGGAGACTCTCGAGGTTGGGACAAGAGGAGGAGAGAGTAAAAGGGGGAAAGAAAGAAAAATAGAGATTAGACCTGTTACAAAATACTTATACACGAGTCTGTCGTACAAATTACTAGAGCAGTTACTGTATATACAGGGGTTCCCTAACCCCTTCCCCTCCCCCAGGTAGGGTGAACCGCCCATACCTTACTCGTCCCTTACGAGGGCCGGTTGCCAGCTGATTGGCAACCGGGCAAGAAACCAACTACACTCTAGTGCACTTGGATTCAAATCGAGGTGCATTAAGTCCACCACGGCCCTGCCACCTCTAAATCTATACTTCAAAGAAGATGTGAATTTTCAATCATTACTTCCATAAACGAAATTGAACCAGGAAGATAATAATTTAAAAAAAAAACTTATAGGAAGAACTTAAATTAACATTATGGGGATAATAAATTGGAGCAACCCTAATCTCTAATGGATAAGTGTAATATAGGGTTATCCTGTCTTAACCGGACTTCAGGGCTCCAGTGAGCCGTCAGGGGTGAGTAAATGCTAGGGACTGTCGTAGGAATCAGGCCCATAAAGGGGAACAAAAATGGTGTAAAAGTAGGACTTAAACTAGCATAAGAACTGCTGTGGAGTCTGCTGGCTAGTGGAGGGTCATCAAGACCACATATCCCCATGAGCCCGTCAGGCCCAAACAGTAGTTAGGAATGGATATTTATATTAAGTGTCTAAAGGGGATATATAAAGGACCTCCTCCTGGCTCTGCCACCATATCATGGATTCACAGAAGCCACTATAGCTGGGTCTGTGAGCCCTGGGGTGATAGTGATAGTGTAAACCATTGCAGAGAAATAGATCATATTAAATATAAGGCATCAGGGTGGCAGATTTAGGTATGAGGATGAGGGAATGTCCCGTAAGGGATATCTGTATCCCGATAAGTCCTGCGGGGATCATCAAGATAGTATCTGTGTCCAGCTAGCGAGTAGGCCGTCATGGTGGAAGGTTCTCTTTGGAGCGTTTGGAGCTCTGTTTAAGCCAGTTGTGTTGTAGGGGGCTCGCTGGTGGGGGTCTTTTTGTAGATGATGAGGAGCTCCTGCTGTTCTGAGAAGAAGCGGGGTCTTGAGGAATCAGTCCCAATTGAAGGAGCAGACGTTCCCCTTCAGCAAATGAGGAAAAGCCATAGCTCTTGTTCCTATACGAGAAATTTAGTCGAAGTGGAAAAGACCATCTATAAGTGATTTCTTTGTCTAGCAGTGGTTGGAGTAAAGGTTTGAGAGAGCGTCTTTTTTGCACGGTGTATGCTGACAGGTCCGCAAAAATTTGGATCCTGTGCCCCATCAGAGATAGATTTTCCTGGCCCCTAGATCTTCTCATTACCTCCTCTTTGATGGAATAAAAATGGGTTTTCACAATGATGTCTCTAGGGAGCCCATCTGAGCGGGGGGGTTGGAGGTCTCTGTGTGCTCTGTCCAGCTCAAGTTGTTGTTCCGTGATGTCTGGAATAAGATTCCTTAAAAGGGTCTTTACTGCACCATGCACATTCTTCTCTGATTCAGGGAGACCTCGCACCCTGAAATTATAGCGTCTCGACCTGTTCTCGAGGTCATCTATTTTGGCAAATGCAGATTCCAGCTGATCTTGCATATCTTGTAATCGTGCCGTATTTTGATTAATCCGGGAAACTGCCTGATCTGCCTTTTTTTTGTCCATCCTCATCCCTATTTGCTGCAGGTCAGCATGGATGGATGAGGTAATGTGAGCTGCATTTTGGGCCAGGCTTTTTGAAAGGAGCTGTGAGAACGCCTTCATCATGGATGGGAAGTCTGATGGCACAGGGAATTCCTGCTGGGTCTCTGTGGCTGACAGGAGCATGCCTGTATGCGGATCCAGCATTGGTGTGGAGGGAAGGCCCAGTCCCATCCTGCTCAGGAGGGATTCAGTGGAGGCTGGGGATGTAGCCAGGGGCAGGGGTGGATAGTCCTCACCTGGGGATTGTGGAGGAGGCCGAGAGTCCTGTTCCCCCCTTGAGAGTTCCATCTCCTCCTGCGTGTGAGGGCCTCGTGGAGCCGCCGCCATCTTGGCGTAGCTGAGCGGAGGGCCCGTCGCGGTCATCTGGCTCAGCAGACACCGGCGGACGGTCGCCGTTTTTGGGGATCTGTTCTAGGGGTTCTCCCCCGTTCGTTTCGGCCAGTTAGGGGCTCCGTGGGTTGCTCCTGCTGCTCCGGTGTTTAGCTTTGGGCCGTGGTGGAGCGGAGCATTAACAGCCGGCGGCCATCTTGGTTGACTCCGCGCATGCGCCTCCTCCTTTAGGTTTTTAATCACCTCTAACACTTCTTCCATAGTGACGGGGGCTTCGAGCCTGTCTCTATGGTCCATCGATAAAGTGGGCATAGGTAGATTTTCAAGGAATCTAGTAAGATCTGGGGTCCTTTCCAACCTTTGTCCGCTATATAAGTCTGCGTAGAACTTGTGAAAGGCTTCCATGACGCTGAGGGAGTTTGCCGTGGGTGGTTGGCCAGCTATGTTTATTTTGGGGAAGGTGTGTGTGCGGGTGCGCAATGTAAGTCTGGAGGCCAAGAGAGACATATGCTTGTCCCTTTGATGATAGTATTTTGCCCCTTGCCATCTGATTCTTTTTTCTGCATTAGCTGTTAGAGCTAGGTTCAGTTCAAGGTGGGCTGAGTCAAGGCGGGATGATAGGAAATGACGTGGGTCTCTTTTGTGTTCCAGACAAAGAGCCTGGAAGTTCTTTTCCAGGTTCTCAATGTCAACCCTTTTCACCTTTTTAATTTTGGATGTGATTTGTATGATTTTGCCTCTAATAGTGGCTTTATGCGCCACCCATAGGGTCTCTGCCGAAATGTCAGTGGTGTGATTCAGCAGAAAATATTTAGAGATGGCCTTTTCAATTTCTGATTGAAAGGATTGTTTCATTTAATCGCCAGTAGGGATATTTAGCGTGAGGGGTTTGGTTATTTATCGCAATACTCATCATGGAATGGTCTGACCAGACCATGTCTATGATTTGGGCTTTACTAACTGAAGGAATGAGGGTGTTCGAGATCAGAAGATGATCAGTTCTGGCAGATGATTTGTGCATGTGGGAGTTTGGATTTGTCTAGGCCCTGATCGAAGGCTATGTTCGAGTCCCCACCTAGGATTATGGAGCCCTCTAACGGGGGCCCAAGGTTTTAAATAGTTTACTGAAGAATTTCAGTTGGGGGCATAATAGGACACCAAGGAATAGAGATGGCCATCAATTGTGCCTTTGATTAGGATAAATCTACCCTCGGGGGCCCTCTGTTCCAACTTCAGTGAGAACCTGCAGTTCCTTGAAATGAGAACAGCCATCCCTCTGGTAACAGGGGGTATTGAGCATAAATAAAGATGGGTTTGTACTGGATCAGGAAGTGTGTTTCCTGCAGAAAAAGGACATCTATTTTGCATGATTTCATGCAGTCTAGAACCTTTCTACGTTTGGTGGGGGAGTTTAAACCCTGGGTGTTGTGGGTTGCTACTCTCAACGGAGTAGCTGGTGGGTCAAACTTAGCCATGGAGGGGCAGAGCTAGCTGGAGACCATGATGGCTGCACTATAACAGAGCTCCGGCTCACACCCAGCAAACCAGCCAGAAATTTTACTCCCCACAGCGGCGTTCTAGCTTGCAGGGACCCGAGGAACAAACCCCCAACATGCTGAACGGAAGACGGAGGGGATCCATCCCCAGAAACTCACAAAATTCTTCTCCATTGGGCGCGGGCAAAATGGCGCTGGCTCAGCTTCCATCCCGGCCTCAGGAAACTCTCAGCACCCAGCTCAGAAGAGTAATCCACAAAAAAGGAGCAGCCCTCCTAAAGGCACACATCTCTCACCAGCTACTGGAAGCCCAGAAAAGACAAGATTCAGGATGGATGCAGCGGATGAAGAAAACGAGATGAGCTCTCTCCATGACTCAGGGGATGACACTAGGGAGCTCCCAGATTCCATAGACCAATTTCCCACTACTAACCAGCCTGTTTTTGACACAATACTTAAAGAAATGCTAGTTTCACTAAGAAGCTCATTGCACTCAGACATGGTATCATGTGTGCATAAATTCAGCATGGACTTACAATCGGACTCAGATCGAACAGCTCATGTAGAAAATAAAATGGGGGAGTATGCATCCACAATTAATGCTCTAGTGGACGCTAATGAAAGCAATGAGGAAGACATTGAGGGGATTAAACTAAGCTGGTGGACATTGAGTACAGATCCAGAAGGAATAACGTCAAAATCAGGGGTATTCCAGAATCTGTTCCACAACAGGATCTGCGCAAGTATGTCTCCCAGCTTTTCACCACAGTTCTACCCGATATGTCCCCCCTTGATTTCACTGTGGATAGAATACACCGCCTACCCAAGCCTTCCTACATATCTGCTAATGTGCCCAGAGATGTCATATTGAGATGCCATTTTTACCATACGAAAGAAAAGCTAATGGGAGTGTTCCACCAGAGAGATCAGATCCCATCCCCTTACACATAATTACAACTCTACGCAGACCTGTCCCAATATACCCTCCAAAAGCGCAGGAACCTAAACATCATTACCAAAGCCCTTAGAAACCACAAGCTGAGTTACAAATGGGGTTTCACAACAAGGCTGATCGTCACTAAAGACGGCACAGAGCATGTGATGGAATCAGTAGCTAAAGGCATGGCACTACTGAATACGTGGGGTATTGTTCCCGAACTGACCACTAATCCATGCCAAATTAGCAACCACACCAACCCTGACTCTGAATGGCGTACAGTGAACCATAAAAACGCCCGCTCTCATAATTGAACTGGAACCGGGTTAAATCTACAAAAGCAGTTACCCGCTAAGGAGGAGTTTACTCCGATCCGAACTGTTGCCTTGTTCCACATTTTGGTTCTAAAGACCAACTCTCTCCCTTTTACTGAGTGACTACGGGGGTTATTTACGAAAAGCAAATCCACTTTGCACTACAAGTGCAAACTACAAGTGCAAAGTGCACTTGAAATTGCACTGAACGTGCACTTGGAAGTGCAGTCGCTGTAAATCTGAGGGGTAGATCTGAAATGAGGGGAAGCTCTGCTGATTTTATCATCAAATCATATGCAAGCTAAAATGCTGTTTTTTATTTTCCTTGCATGTCCCCCTCATATCTACAGCGACTGCACTTCCAAGTGCACTTTCAGTGCAATTTCAAGTGCACTTTGCACTTGTAGTGCAAAGGGGATTTGCCTTTAGTAAAATAACCCCCTATGTGTCACACCCATCTGCCTTTCCCAGGTTATAGGCTTGATGTTTTGTTCAACTATTGTTTCAGTGTTTATTTTTTTATTCTAACAGTCATAAATGAAGTACCAAGTGCAGAATTAACTTGGCCTCCATTTGAAAGGACAACATAGACTCCAGAACTCCACCAGCATCCACTATCCTACTTGACAGAGGACTCCGTCCCTCCAACAGTAAATGATTTGCTTCAACACCAATATACTTAACATTGCCTCACTAAACCAACATGACGGTTAATTTTTCGATCATTAATGCCAAAGGCCTCAATTACCAGGCCAAATGAAGATCCCTATGGAAGGAAGCCCTTCAACATAACAGTGACACGTTATGTGTTCAAGAGACACGTTTTAATAAACATGCACCTCCTAAATGTAATCACCCCAAATTCCCTTTCATTTACACTGCTAACACAGAAGAAAAAAAAGAAAGGGGTACTGATAGTAGTGAGACACAATAGCGTTCCGACCATAAAAGGTCATATGCAACCCACAAGGTCAATTTCTGATTGTGATATGCAACATTAACTACTATCTACACAGTAGCTAACATTTATGCACCCAACACTAGACAAATAAAGTTTTTCCACAGGATCATGAGGAAAGTTCACAGGTTACAAAAAGGACTGTTGGTGATGTGCGGGGACTTTAATATCACCCCAGACCCAGCAATGGATTCTTCCTACAAAACCAAAAGGGTCCTGCCATCATTAAAGACAGCACTGAGGTCTTATGAACTGTTCAATGCCTGGAGATGCATCAATGCCAACAAACGGGATTACACATTTTTTTCGAACAACCACAAGTCGTATAGTAGAATAGATATGTTTCTAGTAGGTAAATGGGCACTGTATAAAATGTAAATCTGCAAAAATTAACACCATTACCTGGTCGGACCATGCTTCGGTGAGACTGGCTGTGGACGACTCCTCCACTCACAGTCCTTCCTTCGTCTGGAGGGCCAATCCTAGGCTCTTCCAAGAAGGTCCGACCAGGGATCAGATTGCTAAACAATTAGCAGAATTCTTTGAGAATAACCATAACTCGGTATCTACTCCCTTTACAGTATGGAATTCCCATAAGGCGTTCATAAGGGGAATTATGATCCAGCAAGGGGCGCGGAACAAGAGAAGGAGGCAGGAGCACGCCGAGGCTTTGATCTCACAAATTGATAGACTAGAAAAACAAAACGTGATACATACCTCCCATTGACTGAGCAACTAACTCACCTCCGCAATGACTTAAGATTATTATTTATGGAGGATTTTGAAAAAGCTAATAGGAGACTCGAGCTATCTTATTACACATGTGGGAATAAAGCAGGGAAGCTGCTCACTAATAAACTTAGAGGACACAGATACAAAACCCAAATTCCCTTCATAATATACCCAATCACCCACACCAAACAACACCACCCACAAGCAATAGCAGATGCCTTTAGCCAATACTACAGCTCATTATACAACATTAAAGATGACCCTACTGCCATACAACCCACACCAATTGTTATAAAAACATTTTTATAAAAACTCACACCTTTCCCAACTTACATCAGAACACCTTGCACAACTAAACTCCCCTATATCAGAGGAAGAAGTGAAGAGCATCATACGCTCTCTACCAGTTAACAAATCTCCAGGCCCCGACGGGTTCACAGGAGAGTATTACAGAACATTTCAAGATATCCTAACCCCACACCTACAGTAGTAGAAACCTACTGTATGGCTTTGCTGCTGTGTCCTCATTTCCCTCGGAGATGTTAAAGGCTTTAATAGTGGCTCTACCCAAGCAGGGGAAAGAACCTGACTCCCCACAAATTTTTAGGCCTATTTCGTTGCTTAACAATGATATAAAGATATATGCTAAACTATTGGCAAAGAGATTAGTTAATATACTACCTTCTCTTGTGGATCTAGATCAATCAGGTTTTACTAAGGGAAGACAGACAGCAGATGCTACTTGATGTGTTATAAATGTGATTCATATCACTAGGAGGTACCAAACACCTTCTCTGCTCCTAGCATTGGATGCAGAGAAGGCTTTTGATAGGATACATTGGCAGTTCCTGGCTCAGGTGTTGGAGAAGTTTGGGTTTTGTGGCTCCATATACAAAGCCATAATGGCCCTATACACTCACCCATCGGCCCAAGTTTATATCTCTGGTGCAATGTCTACATCATTTAATATCACAAATGGAACCAGACAGGGCTGCCCCCTTTCCCCACTGATCTTCCAACTTCTGATGGAACCATTAGCATCCTACATTCGCTCCCACCTACAGGTGTCAGGAGTAAACATAGGTACCAGAACCCACACCATAAGTCTCTTCGCGGACAACATAATACTAATGGTCACAAAACCAGAAACCTCTCTCCCAGCTGTACACAAGGCACTGCAGACATTTAACAAAGTCTCCTACTACAAGGTAAACGAAACAAAGTCATATATTTTGAATTTAGGTATTTTGGAAAAGTTGAGCCAAGTCCTAGCGCACAAATTCCCATACACTTGGAAAAAAGCAGGTATCAAATATTTATGAATAACTTTAACTTCTAAAACAGAGGACCTTATCTCAGCAAACTACACACCCTTCCTAAATTCAATGGAGGCTAAATAACACAAAATTGCTCAAAACGAACCATCATGGCTGGGTAGGCTTGCAGCTTTCAAGATGCAGATACTACCCCAGCTACTATATCTTTACAGAACATTGCCAATTCCAATATCTAATTCCTTCTTTAAATCACTACAATCAATATTAAATAAGTACCTCTGGCAGGGTAAAAGAGCCAGGTGTGTCTTTAGTAAACTGATCAAACAAAGAAAAGCAGGGGGTATAGGTCATGTACATTTGCAAGATTACTACTTCACTACATTCTTAGCACAACTTCAACATTGGCTTTTAAAAGACTCCAATAAATTATGGAAGGAAATAGAACAATCTAAAATCTCTGGAGGGACTTTACGTGAATTCCTTTTGAAAGTACACCTCAACAAAACACTTGATAAAAACCTAACACCCCCCATTTTAGCATCAGTGAGCGTGGACCCAGTGGTGTGTGTGTCTGCATGGCGCCCACCATCTTGGATTTGGCCCGCTCGCTTGCTGCTCTGAATTTTGGTCCCAGGTCTCTCCTGGTCGGTCCCGCTGATATGGGCGTGTGCTCCAGGCATTCTGCCGTTAAATGGTGTGGGTGTCACGGTCCACGGGGCCCCGAGTCCCCCGCTAGAGGTGCTGGATGGCTGAAGCAGCGTGGAGCTCCTGGCTTAAGCAGCCAACTTGGAGCCGTCTGCGCATGCACCTGTTGTCTCTATTCTTTAAGGGCAAAAATGAGTGATGGCTCCTCGAAAGGTACCACTGTGCCGGTTCTCATTCTTACCGACCATAAGAATCTCACATTTTTGTCTGAGGTTAAATGCTGCTAAACGCCTTTCTCCCAGAAGGGCTCGATGGGCTCTTTTTTTGTCAAGTTTCAATTACATTGTCTTATTCTTACCCAGGACTAAGAAAGTAAGGGCTGGTGCTTTGTACACAACAATTGTCCTCCACTTCCAAGAGGAATCGGTTTCTGTTCCTTTGATTCCTCCTGATCGTATTCCGGCTACGGTTCGCACCAGTCTAATTTCTCCTTTGGGTGACAAAATTCTTGCCACTCAGATCCATGCTCCTGAGAAACCTTGTGACTGCTGCTTTGTCCCTGAGAGTCTCCATACTGCCGTGCTCCAGACTTACCATTCTCCCAAGGCTGCTGGCCATCCAGGGAAAAATCAACTCTTTTGGACCATTTCCCAACAATTCTGGTGGCCTAGTCTATGTGCTTATGTAGCCACCTTCGTAGCTGCTTGTTCTGTGTGTGCTCAGAGTAGGACACCGCAACACCTTCCAGTGGGCCTCCTACAACCCATACCCAATGAAGAGAGGCCTTGGACCCACCTGTCTATGGATTTCATTGTGGAGTTACCCAAATCTCAGGGAAACGCAGTAATCCTTATGGTGGTTGATTGGTTCTTGAAAATGTCTCATTGTATTCCACTTAAGAAGTTGCCCACATCTAAGGAACTGACTTCCATTTTTGCGCAGGAGATCTTTTGCTTACTTTGGCTACCCAAGGTGATCATCAGGGGTAGTCAGTTTGTGTCCCGGTTCTGGCGAGCCTTTTGTGCACAGTTGGGAATCCAGCTTTCTTTCTCCTCTGCATATCACCTGCAGTCTAATGGGGCTGCAGAACGAGCCAACCAGTCCTTGGCACAGTTTCTACGTTGCTATATTTCTGACCATCATAACTGGTCAGACCTCTTACCTTGGCCGGAGTTTGCTCACAATAGTGCTATGAATTCTGCTTCCTGCTTGTCCCTGTTTATGGTGAAGTATAGTTTACAACCATCCATGTTGCCTGACTCATTTGCTCCTCAGAGCATGCCTGTGTTTGAAGAGCATCTCCATGAACTTTGTTCCACTTGGGTACAAGTCCAGGAATCCTTGTGACATGCCAATAATAGGTACAGACTTCACACTGACTGAAGACACCTGCCTGCGCCTTCCTACCAGGTTGGGGACAGGGTCTGGCTGTCATCTCACAACCTCCGACTCTGTTCCTTCACTGAAGTTGGCACCTCGGTTTATTGGGCCTTTCCGTATTCTCTGCAGGATTAACCCAGTGGCTTATGCTTTAGACCTTCCTTCGAAAATGCGTATCTCAAATGTATTTCATACCTCCTTATTAAAAATTTTGGTCTGCAACCCCTTCACTACCTCAGTGCCACGTCCTCACCCAGTACAGGTTGAGAACCATGAGGCATATGAAGTACGGTCCATTGTTGACTCCCATAGGTTTCGTGGGTGCATACAGTACCTGGGTCCATTGGAAAGTGTATGGTCTGGAGGAACACTCTTGGGTCTAATCCTTGGATATACATGCCCCTGTCCTCCTCTGTGCTTTCAATAGATGTTTTCCCCTCAAACCTGGTGGTCCTCCGAGAGGGAGGGGTCATTGAGGAGGGGATAATGTCAGGGCTGGATTCAGCCCTTCCTTCTCAGAGCAGTCCGCTCACCTGTGGAAAGATTGCCAGCTCTAATCTTTCCACAGTGACTCACCTGGTGATGATAACCTGCTTGTCAGTCCTGCTGGCTACTTCAGCTGCTCAGTTCAGATCCTCTCTGCCTTTGCCTGGTCAACACATCCAGAGACTCTCTCCTGTTTACTTGTTGAAGACTCGCTTGGCTGACGCCCCTTCTGGTTCCTGATCCTGCTTGCTGTTCCACTACACTGATTCTCCAGTTTCCTGATTTACTGGCCTGTCCTGAAGTACACTGATCTCTGCCTTCCTGACGTCCTGGCTTGTCTGACTATCCATTTTGGTTACCAAACTATGGCTATGATTTGACTACGTTGCTCTGTTTACCTTTTACTATAATTATTGTTAAAAAAGTGTGATTTTAACTGCACTTCTGTCTCGGTCTGATTCATGGTTTATGGCAGTGGCATTCTCAATGAGAATGGGGCCTGCTTTCAATATGTAAATAATGTAGACATGTATAGAATGTTTTTACATTTTTATGCTGCCCTCAGCTAAGGATCAGTTCAAATTACTGTGTACATATTGCACTATATTCTTATAGGGTAGTATACCTTTGCATTGTTTTGATTTCACTCTTTCAGGTGTTGCTGTGTCGGTGCGTCTTCCTTGGCTAAGAAGAGACAGGGATATAGCCGGATAAACAACACTAACCCCCTATATATTTGTTATGACTGTATATATTAGATAGATAGTTAGGTGATAGCATTATTGCTTACTTGCTTTCAAAATGTACATAACTATTTTTGATACTTGAATGTTATACGTGACTAACTACTTTTCATGTGATACCAATGTTTATTCATGTGGCACGCCACACATATGTTGTTATTCTATTGTTATGTTGTTAACCCTTTTCCCTGTTTCCCCCAACCCAGTTTTTGCCAGGGCATTCACTCTCAGGCTTGGGAGCTCAAATGATATTTTTCTGCAAACTCCAAGACATAGTTTCTTGGGCATGGGGAGGATGTAGCACCCTGGGGTTTAGTCAGGGAGCTCCTCACAAAATTACTTGCCAACAGTAGTTATTTTTGTTGATTGATCAAGATCTATTGATTTCTCCCTAAGTATGGCCTTGTTGCACTTTTCTACCACTAGGTGGCCGGGTACTTGGTGGTACTAGATTTGAGAAGGGCAACCCAAGGTCAGGTTATGACTATATGGGGTATCTCAGCCAATGAGCAGGGGTTTTTCTTGAATCCCTTGGCCTGCTGGGAGAACCTATATATTTGGGTGAGGTCAGGTGATCTATGTTCTGTGCCACCTGGATGGCTGTCTGGGTGGACGTGTGTCATATGCCCCAGGATGCTAGGCCAGAGATTGGGCCTATCCCGGGGGCATCTGGCTGCTAGCCTGTGTGAGGGCCTATCCAAAGTAAAGAGAAGTGCAGGGTTGGGATTGTGGCTTGCAGTCCAACCAGAAGTCATGGTTCTGCTGGCAGGAGAACCTGTCAGTGCTTGGAGGTAAAAGGGAAGCTGTCGCCATAAAGGGACCAGCCACCTTTACCAGGGACCACAGTAGATAACTGAATAAAGTACTGGAACCATATTCTCACTGAACGGGCGCGGTGGAGAAGCGGGAAACTTCAGGTGGTGATCAAGTCAGTGACTCAACCCATGGAGGAGGCACTTGCAGAGCAGTCTTATGAGTCAAGCCAGGGACCTCACAGGTTTTGTGGAATGCAACTGTTTCTCTTGCAATGCGGCAATCCTCTAATGCATCTGATTTGATGCAGCTTGTACCTCAATGTTTTGACCATTGTACCATATTTACGACCCCTCCCTTCTTCCTTCCTTAAATTTGTTACTGTTTTATCTTGTTCAATAATAATAATTTATATGATGTAAAACCTGAAAACTTGAGTAAAGTCATATTTGAACTAAAGTTAACCTTTTCACTGTGGGCACGCTTATATGACTGTTATATAATTTGTTAGAATATGTTAACACAGTTTTGCTAGTATACAAATAGACAAGATAGAGGATTCTAGTCTATCAATGGGTCCGCGCTTCAGACTATTAAAACACTGCTGCCCCCCTATGTAAGTAGGGAACACCTCAGTGATACCCCAAGGAGGTTAAAGTCACAATATAGGGGATGGCGCTGTGTAAAAAACAGAGAGTGTAAGTGTGAGTGTTTTAAAGTGACAGGTGCTTTAGTGCATGATACAATCCTACATAAATAGAAGATAAAAAATAAAAAATATATAAAATATAAGAAATAGAAAATGTGAATTGACCAAAAATTAATAAATATTATAAGGTGATAAATCCTTATTTGAATTGCAGACAATTATAATTCCATACAGTAAGCAAACTCAATCCTTATATTATCTAAATTATAGAGCATATATTAGCAAAATCCATTGAAAAATGCAAAGTGACAAGTGTCAAATCTAGAAAAAGTTTGGTTGTCAAACCACGGTGCAATACACACAGTGCAATTATGAGCAAAAAAACGTTAAAAATTAAGACCAATCTATTATATATGAAAAAATTGTGTATCAAAAAAAAAATATATATAGTCCCATATGCTATTTAATATAAAAGTTCATAATGGTGACGCAATATGCAGTGCAATAAATCATATAGCGTATTTCCCCGGAGATTCTTCTTTATCAATGGAGATCCATGCAATAACTTTTAGTAATTTCCCCCAATCTGATTGCACTCACCGGAGCTCCTTGCCCCTGCAGGGGTATGAGCGTGTGATGTTAATCCTCAGCCTTTAATCGCTCCAATCCCACCGGTGCCAGTATCCTTCCACTTAGCCCAATCCAGGTGAACCACTCGTTGAGGAGGGGAGGGAGACTCACTGCCCCTTGCTGTAGCACAAATCCCAGCTGGACATCCACTTTCATGTATTAGATAAAAAATAAAAAATCTTTCATAGCGTAACTTTGTTTATAATTAATGTTTTATTTGTGTAATACAGTCCAACACCACGACTGAATCCACTCAAACAAAATAGAAAGACTTTAAAAATGGTGTAAAATAAAAGGAGAGGGAGCTCAAAGGCTCACTGTCTTTCCACACAGTCCGGGGACGCAGCGCCACTGAAAGCCACCGCTTGCGTTCCACCAGTCTGGTTCCCGGAACCACGATACACGGAGGTGACGTTGTGCGTGCCAAGATAGTCCCGCCTTACACGTTTCATCATACGGACGTCATCGGAGGCGCTCTCCGATGACGTCCGTATGACGAAACGCGTAAGGCGGGACTATCTTGGCACGCACAATGTCACTTCCGTGTATCGTGGTTCCGGGAACCAGACCGGTGGAACACAAGCGGTGGCTTTCAGTAGCGCTGCATCCCCGGACTGTGTGGAGAGACAGTGAGCCTGTGAGCTCCCTCTCCTTTTATTTTACACCATTTTTAAAGTCTTTCTATTTTGTTTGAGTGGATTCAGTCGTGGTGTTGGACTGTATTACACAAATAAAACATTAATTATAAACAAAGTTCCGCTTGTTGTAATATGTTCACCGATTTATGTGGGACAGTATTATATGTATGCACACATACAGTCAATATTAACCAGGCCAGAATTCAGTTGACAATGGTTAACATAGCAAGGGGACAGCTGAAGACCCTTTGATGTGTTAATCTTATGCAAGTCTATTTGAACATCTCAAAGGGTGTTCAGGTGGTATCTGTTAATCTAATCTAATTACACATATCTAAGGGGACTTGTTGATATTAATATGCAAGAATACAGATTAGGAATATAGGTATTCCAAGGGCTCAAAAGGGTGTTCAGGTGGTATCTGTTAATCTAATCTAATTACACATGTCTAAGGGGACTTGTTGATGTTGATATGCGGGAGTGCAAATTGGGGTGGTTTATGACTGCAGCTGTTCACGGCTGGGAGTTGTCTGTCTGAAAGACTAAAGTATATAAAAGACCTGAATGGAGACGGCCAATAAAATTGCTCAGCCATTCAATATCTAGTGAATATAACATGGTGTTCAGTCTATAGTCAGATAGGCTTGTCTGTGTATGCACACACAGACCTAAGACATGGGCCTCTGAATGATATACTCTGTCGGATTTTTTGTCATCTGTGGACTTTGGACTTTGTTCTGTGTTGGAAGTCAATAAAGTGCATCTCTCTGGAAGAATTGGGTTGCTGCGGAAGAGTACTTACTAATTAATTATCATACCCACGATACCACTATACTATTGAATATTAATATATCACTACATTGTTTGAAGGTACTATATCACTACATTGGTGCCATTCAAGCAACCAGAAGAGCATTTTCGGACTTAGTAACAGAAGTCGGTGGTGACAACAATCCTGTGAGGTGGACAGAAGTCTGATGAAGAACCAAGAGCTGTGCTGTGACTCTAACGTCTGGTTGTGACATAAGAGAGTCTGATCTACAAAATTAAACAAGTTGGGAACCCCAGAATTATTCTCTGGAGACTGGAAACAACAACAAAAAAAGGACTGTGTCGTGTACCAGAAGACCTGAACTGGAAGCTGAAGAGTAATTAATGTGGTAAGTAAAATATTTCCTTTTTTTTTTTAATTATTAGTAATATAGTCAAAATGCTTACTCAGTGTGAAGCTAGTGTCAGTTCTGATAGAGTTAACAGATGGGTATTAAAATGTATTAAGCGCCATGGCGGTCCTTATGAAATTCCAGAAAAATGTAAGCAGACATGGACGATGATGAAGGAATTTTTAGAGAGAAATGTTTTTGATAACAAAATTTCAGAAAGTAAAAGAAAAGGTTGCATTATACAGGGCTTGTTATCTTGCTGTTTAACAATGGAAAATTCTTTGAATGGTAAGGTTGAGGAAATTGCGCAGTTACAGAAGGCAGTTTATAATAGCAACAATGTTTGTGAGAGGTTACAAAACCAATCAGACAATGAGACAGTAAATTTAAAATTGCATGCAGTTACCATTGGGGAAGCTTTACTTGAGAAATCTAAATGTTGTGATGAATTATTAGAGGAAAATGAGAGATTAAAATTAAGAATTATGAAATTAGAGAAGAGATCTCAGGAATGCAGATATGCATCAAATCTTGGATTAAGCAATCTGCAGCAAAATGCAGACACATGCTTTCTATCAGATGAAACAGAACTTCATATTAAATCTGATAATTCATTACCAGCTGCCCCCACTGTGACTACCACAGTTTATAACAATAATAATAATACAGGTAAAGTTCAGCTTGTAATGAAGCCTTTGAAACCAAAAGAATTAGACGCAATTCTTAAAGAAATAGGAATGGTTCCCTACCATGATTTAAACAGATTTTTAAAATGGTTTTGTGACGTGCAGCAGGTCAGAGATATGTACAATCTCAACCCATCTGACTTAGAAAGAGTTTTGCAACATTCTTTAGGAAGTGGTCTTTGGATGAGAATTAAACAGATCTGTATTCAGCCTCTGAGGACAAGGGACATATTACTGGAATTATTATGTGTTTTGTATGGTGTAAGTTCTGATGTTACTATTCATGGGAAGATCCAACAAATGCAAAATGAATCTCCCTATGAATTGTCACACAGGATAGCAACTATTATGGAATTATTGGTCGGTAATAATCTTGCATTTGAGCGTGGTGGCTTGATACATGTGAGTCTGTTTCTAGATGCGTTGCATGAAGATATCAAACAAAATATTTTACTAGTTACCCCAAATCCTCATGATTTAAAAGACATATTGTCAAGAGCAGACCATTTATGGAGAAAGTCAAATAAGCAGGCTGTCAAAATTGATTTAGCCACATTGTTTAGGACAAATACTGAACCTAAAGATCAGAAGATAATATCCTATGATAACACCCAGAGAGGACACACCGGGTCAAATATAGGTGATATTAATATGAAAAACAGAGCTGACCAAAATAATAATAAGAAAAGGTCCAAAACCTGGATACCGTTTTCTCAGTTAAAACAGAAATATGACCACCTGAAGATTGAGTATGACAAGATGAGAGGGGAACGTGATAAATTATTAGAGCAGTTGAAGGGGGTACAAGATGTACATTCTCCAGATCTGTTTTTGAATGCAGATGACACTTCTCTAGCAGTGGGGGTGAGTTAGCTCCGAACTGTAAACGTGTAAATAGTGCTTTGTTTTAACTTCAAACAATGTTTAAGGACCTCGCTAATGAGTTTTTGTTGCAGAGTTTTGTCTTTCAGGTACGTCTGGAGATGCTGGTTTGCATGTGAATAGCAGAAGCACAGTCTGAAATTGCTGGCTAGTGGGGGAGAATTATGGGAGAAATGCTGAATAGACAACAAGGAATTATAAAGAATTCATCAAGCAATGGAGCTTTTTTTCTTTTTTCTTCAACGCCCTAATTTTTAATTTTTCTCCCTTTTCCTGATATATTTTGCTTTTCATTTTTTATTTTCTTTATGTTTTATTTTCTTGAACTTTATCTTAAAACCAAAGAGAAGCATTTAAACCTAAAATAATTTTCATAACATCTGTACATATTATATTTGACATCTAAGGTGAGATGCTGCACAATGGCTTGGCATAGCATAAATTATAGTATGTTGGGTGGTTTTCCTAAATTTATAAGAGGGGCAAGTGAAATTCATCACTCCAGTCATGATTTGAAACTTTGTTAATTCAGTTGTTTATAATATGCTAAAGGCTATGACATATATGGATGAAAAAGACCTTTCTACCTTTCATGGTGAAGATACTGGCAAGAATTTCCACTGCCGCTTTGTCTGGATAGAAGATCTGATAAACACTGATGTCAAGCTGATTCTATCTGAACCATCGTGTGGGGGTATATGTATGTATTGGTATACCATTCAGGTGGAATTATGGACTGAATGATCCAAGTAACTGCTCTATTGAAGGCAATGAGGGGTCGGCCTACAGCAAATTACAAAAGCAAATTGTGTCTGGCAATCAACAAAGATAGACTCATGAATGTCAAGTGCAAGGAAATAGTTTGCAGCACAGTTTTTACTGCCATATCCAAACCTTTTGACCTTGAAAGTGAGTGCTGGTACATTGATGGTTCTTCTTACTATAAAGATGTAGGTAGAATGTTTGTGTAAAAGCATCTTTAAAAATGGAAAGCCTGGAGATGAAAAAAATCCTGGACTTATGTGGATTGGAGCTCCCAGAGCATACCAAGTTTACTTTCAGTGAGATGGTGAGAGATGTGATGAAATCAGACCAAAGAATGGACTGTGACATCAGCTCGTCTTTGCGCAATATTCAAGATCTTGATGTGATATAAGGCCTAACAGCTATATGGGCCACTGATGTTTACCAAATCCTTTTCCAGTCATGGTCTAAAAGTTATATTATCTAATAACTGTTTCATGGGGATATTTTAGAGGCTGGTGAAGAGAGATGTAACCAGTTTCAACTTTATATTTTATATGAGCCATTGTAAAGCATCCAGTATCTCAAATCGTAATGATATTTTTTGTTGTTTGATTTATGGGTCAGTTCTAGTAGTTAGAACCGACCCAAGTGGGGGTATATGTTGTAATATGTTCACCGATTTATGTGGGACATTATTATATGTATGTACACATACAGTCAATATTAACCAGGCCAGAATTCAGTTGACAATGGTTAACATAGCAAGGGGACAGCTGAAGACCCTTTGATGTGTTAATCTTATGCAAGTCTATTTGAACATCTCAAAGGGTGTTCAGGTGGTATCTGTTAATCTAATCTAATTACACATATCTAAGGGGGCTTGTTGATATTAATATGCAAGAATACAGATTAGGAATGTAGGTATTCCAAGGGTTCAAAAGGGTGTTCAGGTGGTATCTGTTAATCTAATCTAATTACACATGTCTAAGGGGACTTGTTGATGTTGATATGCGGGAGTGCAAATTGGGGTGGTTTATGACTGCAGCTGTTCATGGCTTGGAGTTGTCTGTCTGAAAGACTAAAGTATATAAAAGACCTGAATGGAGACGGCCAATAAAATTGCTCAGCCATTCAATATCTAGTGAATATAACATGGTGTTCAGTCTATAGTCAGATAGGCTTGTCTGTGTATGCACACACAGACCTAAGACATGGGCCTCTGAATGATATACTCTGTCTGATTTTTTGTCATCTGTGGACTTTGGACTTTGTTCTGTGTTGGAAGTCAATAAAGTGCATCTCTCTGGAAGAATTGGGTTGCTGCAGAAGAGTACTTACTAATTAATTATCATACCCACGATACCACTCTACTACTATCCACCCAATACATATTTTTTTATATCACTACACCGCTATGAAAGATTTTTTATTTTTTTATCTAATACATGAAAGTGGATGTCCGGCTGGGATTTGTGCTACAGCAAGGGGCAGTGAGTCTCCCTCCCCTCCTCAACGAGTGGTTCACCTGGATTGGGCTAAGTGGAAGGATACTGGCACCGGTGGGATTGGAGTGATTAAAGGCTGAGGATTAACATCACACGCTCATACCCCAGCAGGGGCAAGGAGCTCCGGTGAGTGCAATCAGATTGGGGGAAATTACTAAAAGTTATTGCATGGCTCTCCATTGATAAAGAAGAATCTCCGGGGAAATACGCTATATGATTTATTGCACTGCATATTGCGTCACCATTATGAACTTTTATATTAAATAGCATATGGGACTATATATATTTTTTTATTGATACACAATTTTTTCATATATAATAGATTGGTCTTAATTTTTAACGTTTTTTTGCACATAATTGCACTGTGTGTATTGCACCGTGGTTTGACAACCAAACTTTTTCTAGATTTGACACTTTGCATTTTTCAGTGGATTTTGCTAATATATGCTCTATAATTTAGATAATATAAGGATTGAGTTTGCTTACTGTATGGAATTATAATTGTCTGCAATTCAAATAAGGATTTATCGCCTTATAATATTTATTAATTTTTGGTCAATTCACATTTTCTATTTCTTATATTTTATATATTTTTTATCTTTTATCTTCTATTTATGTAGGATTGTATCACGCACTAAAGCACCTGTCACTTTAAAACACTCACACTTACACTCTCTGTTTTTTACACAGCGCCATCCCCTATATTGTGACTTTAAGATAGAGGATTCTGTCTTTGCATTGTTGAATATCATGTCATTTGGGGCAGATTGCTATAGGTGCTGGAACCTTATCTTCTCCATATTATTTTATAAAGTGCTGTAAAATTGGAATGGTGGTAAACTTGAAAAAAATATTCAGTATTTATATCATTTTGGATTTCAAGGTTTTTCATTTTCCAAATATAAAATTGTATAAATGACTACTAAAAAGTAACTATAATTCTAAATTTTGCATGCTATATATTGCATCTCCTCGTGCAATGTTCTATGTAGTATTAAACTGATACCATGTTAGGCAATTTACACCAATAAATAAGCAGTAATTATTTTATTTTAAATATAAATATGATGTATTTTGACTATTATAGGTAATTGCACACTAATCAAATACCATTGCTTTTTAATTGGAAGACATTACAGAAAACATAATTCAGTCTTTTATATTATAGTCTTGACATTTCTCTACTGAGTTTTTGAACCAAAGAAAAGCCAAGCATATTAGGTAATAAGACTATTTTCTGTTCTTTTCATTATTAGAAAGAATGAATGATAATCGTTCTTTAATAGATATAAAATTAGTTTAATTTTCTGCATAGCAAATGTGCATGATGACTATATTAAAAGTGAGAAAATGGAAATGTTTTTGTTTAGTACTCGCTTGTTATGAGAATCAATGAGATCATCAAGTACCAAACTATAAGGTTTCTTTATTGGAAGAGAGACAGAATGTTTTAATTCAATGTTCTCTCAAAGGGCAAATTACAGACAAACATTTCTAAAATGGGTTCTACATGAACATACTTAATCAAAAAAATACATAGATGTGGAAGATTTTAAAGTCACTGTTACATTTGATACTATGACATGTTCATTACATTAAACTATTTTATTATTGTTATCATTGACAGTAATAAACATTTTATTCTTTCAATAATAGTAAGAGTAGCAATAATAATAGCAGCAGTTGCACCATTATTTGTCCTGGATAAAGAGTCATCCCAGACTAGGCCAATTGAGTCATGGCAAAGACCAATGAAATGAGGGTGATTTGCAAGTACAGTAAAAAAAAATCTAAATGTCCACACAATTGCTGCTTTACCAA
Source organism: Aquarana catesbeiana (assembly GCF_042186555.1). Classification (NCBI taxonomy): domain Eukaryota; kingdom Metazoa; phylum Chordata; class Amphibia; order Anura; family Ranidae; genus Aquarana; species Aquarana catesbeiana. Next base: position 702,699,542 of record NC_133324.1, on the reverse strand, counting down.
CGGGACCCCCAGATCCTGGCCTCCCCGTGTGAAATGGTAACGGGGTACAAATGTACCCCTACCATTTTACAAAAAATGTGTGAAAATGGTTAAAAAAAACCACAATACATGCCTTGGGACAAGTCCTTTATTAAAAAAATAAAAAATAAAACTGTCCCACGGAGTCTTCTTCTTCTTCTTCTTCTCGTGCTCCGATGGACCGAAAAAAAAAAAAAAACGCACGTCGCCTACAATCTGCCTCCATTGGATGCACCCGCCATAATGACCAGCTGCTCTCAGGTGACAGCTCTTTTATAACTGAGGGCGGGGCCACACAATTAAGTCACCGGGTGACCCCGCCCCCTCTGACGTATAGGCACATCCCTATGGCTTTCCTGTAGCATCAGAGGGGGCAGGGCCACCCAGTCCACCCCCTCAGATGCACGGGGACATCCCTATGGCTTCCCCGTAGCATCAGAGGGGATGGGGTCACTCGGTTACGTAACCGGGTGGCCCTGCCCCCTCTGTATACTCACCTTTCACTGTGCGCCTGGAGCCAAATACTGATTTGAGCATTCTAATAAATTCTCCAAGGTCTAATTGGTTAATTCTTCTGCCCTCCATATCACTACTGTTTCCTGTAGTTTTGGTTTCATATGTGTGATGTAGACTTTTTTCAAGGGAAGGGGATAAGGGAAGAAAGGGAAAAACCAATTATAGGCACAAAGGTGTTGAATTATTAAAGGTAAATAGGCTGTTCACTTTTCAAGGGAGTTTTCCTTTAGCTTAGTGAATGTGGTGAAAATTTAGTTTGCAAAGAATTCCTAATCACGTGCCAAGTAAATAGAAGAAACAGTATTTTTCCTGGATCCCCGATGATGTCACGTGAAACAGGACGCTATGCGTACAATTGTTTATTGTACACATATGTTTTTATGCTTTATTTGCACATGTTTTGATAATATGTTAATTCACTGTTTCTGAGGCATATTCAACTTACTTTATAGCAACATAAGGGTAGTGCAGCACTGTATATAGTATTTAGTTTATCTTAATGTGGGAGAACATTTAGGTGCATGCAGCAGCTCTTGTAGTTTTTTGCATCTATCTACCCTGTGGCAACACATGAGGTTTTATTTGTAATCACTTTGCTAGGGAGTTTTCCCTTAACTCAGTGAATGTGGTGAAAATTCACCTTACAAAGAATTACTAATCACGTGCCAAGAAAATCAAAGAAACAGTATTTTTGCTGGAACATGAGTGATGGAAGTCAGCAAAGCTTCACATCATGCAGTAAGCCCATGGAAAAAGTCAACAGCATATTTGCGTTTAGAAAATCAACCCCAGAGAGTGAGGCTAGTGATAAACTGCTAGAATTTCATCCAAGTCCTGCTGATGCTTTATCACATGCGCACACACATACACATACACACACACACACACTCACACATAGCAAGGTTTCATAAAACTGCCTCTGTCTGGGAAAGCTTGAGTCAAAGCCCAGGTCAAATACTTTAGTTTTAAGCCAGTGGCTTCTTTTTGTGCTGGATATTCTGTTTCCATCATAGAAAGGAGGCTGCTGCACGTGATGTCAGTGTGGTTTTTTATCTTTAAAGTAGTTGGTTGTGACCTGCTATTATACCTTTGCATTTTAAAGAGGACTTTGAATGCACCAGACACCAGTAAGTCTGTTTGGGTGGAAACCCGGACTAAGTTCTCTGGGTTTGCTATAAAGCTTGACTTTATTTCTATTTTCAAAGTGCTTTTATGTGTGGAGTGACCCTTTTGATTGATTTGGACAGACCACATGAGCCCAGCGTGGATACTCTCTCTTTTCAGAAGCTTTGTGTAAGGTATTTTACTCTACTAAAACAAGTTGTATTGTTTTCAACTGTTTTTATAGTTTTTGTAGAAATGCATTAAAAATAAATCATTTGGTTGCTTGAGTATGCATATTGCTTTACAAAGGTTCCATTTGTTGTAGGAAAAAAAAAACCAAAAAAAATAAATAAATACACACACAAACAGAACAAATATCAAGTGAAGTGCAAGTGTTAACTTTTGTGGCTTGGAGCCAGCAGCCATTCTTGCCAGTTATGATATCAGACAATGTTAATCAAATTCCATTTGAGTCCAGAAACTCTTCATTATTTGCATACTACTTAGTCATTCTGGAACAGTTTCAAAACCAAACTTCAAAGCCTTTAATTTTCTAAAATGTATATGCATACATGACGTCCTTCTGTGTGATAAAAACAGTAAACAATACAGAATGCAATGCTTTGGATTCCTTTACATGGCTAGAATGTTGCATAACTATTTAATATTTGATTGTGTTGATCAATATAAAAGCAAAAGATATAAAATGTCTCCATGACAAATTTGAAGCAACTTTAAATAAGTAGAATCACTAGTCCCTCTTATTTATATTTAATTTATTTTTATTCTTTAACTTATTTATTTTATATTTGGCTTTTAAGGGAACAATTAACCAATTTTTTGAAGTTATAAACTTTGTAAACTGATATCTAATAACTTGTTTATATATAAAATTATTATTTACAAATGTATACAGGCATACCCCACTTTTAAGTACACAATTGGGTTGATTTACTAAAGCTGAAAAGTGCAAAATCAGGCTCAAATCTGCATAGAAACCAATGAGCTTCCAACCTCAGCTTGTTCAATTAAGCTTTGGTAATAAAACCTGGAAGCTCATTGGTTTCTATGCAGAAGTGAGCTTGATTTTGCACTTTTCAGCTTTAGTAAATAAACCTCATTGTGTACTTAAAAGTGGGGTATGCCTGTATACTGTATATTAAAACATACTCCAATGGGGGGACTTGTCTGGCCGGCGGAGCTGATGGTCACACAGTTCTAGTGCTCCTTTCCCTCTCCAGTTTACTAGCTGCGACAAACTGTCTCTAGGGTCATCCTCTCACCCACAAACCTGGCGCAACTTCCTCCATCTGAGGGCGACATGTCCCGACGCAGAAAATCCCTGTTCAAGCTTCAAAAGCTGACGGATTTCTATCTGGCCCAGAGCTCCTTACATGGCCAAGATTGCACCGGTGCCAGTGGCTCCCATACAGACAGCATAGAAGAGGGAACATACCAGCTGGACCACAGGCTCTCCATGCCCCTCTATGAGGATGATCTAGGTGAGTTCTTTCCTTTTCTCTCTCTCGCTCTCCATCATCATGGAGCCCTTTGAAATCCATGCCACGGATGGATGATCCACCTTCCTGCCTGTGAGCCCCTGCAGCTCTCTCTCTCTATGCCTGCAGATAATACTCAGTCCGCTATAGAAGCCTTCCCTGCCACTGACAAACCAGTTTCAGAGTTAGCTATGAAGAATATGCTTCTCTCACTAAGGCTTTCCCTGCATGCAGATCTCCCAGCAGCTGTAACTCCAATCTCCCAAGCAGTGCAAGATCATGAGCACAGGCCAACTCATGTGGAAACAAAAATGAGTGAATTGTGCATAGCCCATAATGATATAGTAGATGCTCACAGCCACCATGAAACAGAGATACAGCAACTTAAATTGAAAATAATGGTGTTAGAAGACCAAAAGGAACAATATTACATTCTGTGGAGTTCCGGAATAGATTACTCATGGTGCACTAATCCCATATAGTCAACAGATGATGAAACACTTCATTCCCTCAAAAGGTACTACAATGACATTGGTTTTGCAGAGCATTTTAAGTTTTGAAGAGGCCACTACACTACTATACCTGGGGTTGATTTACTAAATCTGGAGAGTGAAAAATTGGGTGCAACTCTGCATAGAAACCAATAAGCTTCCAGGTGTTTTGTCAAAGCTTAATTGAACAAGCTGAAGTTAGAAGCGGATTGGCTACCATGCACAGTTACACAAGATTTTGCCCTGCCCAGTTTTAGTAAATCAACCCCAATGAAACCAAGGGGGTAATCTTAGGTAGTGTGGAGTCATTAGGAATATGATTTGGTCCAATGTAAGTTAAACCTGACTCCAGCTGCTAGAATAGCATCTAATGTGGGATAGAGGCTCTTGTGCCTCAAAACTGAGATAAGGTGTCTTGCAAAGACAGGATAGCTTTGCCACCCCTACCCTTTAAAGTACCCACCAATGTTGCAAGATATGTAGCCTGGTGTATTTCAAGGAGGTGGATCTGCATGATTTCCTGGCCACCCAGGTTGCATGCCTGGATAATAACCCGGTTGGAACTTTAAGGGGAATCCTATGCATTTTTTACAAAATATGTGTACTGTGCCCTAAATAAAAAAGAAAGAGAAGAAATTGGGTTACTCATGGGATGGGCATATGCCTCCCTTCTTCCTTTATCACTCTAGGCCACATGTCTTTCAACATTGGTGGGGTACCCTAAATGGGGGCCTGATGTTGAAGGACAAAGACATCTTCCCTACACCTGATGCCTTGGGGTGGCTCCAGAGATCTTCCCTTCCCAGGGGAATGAGTACATTTGAAAATTATGCTTTTACAACTTGGAGTCCACCTGTGGTAAATTCAGGTGATTGGACATGATTTGGAAAGGCACACACCTGTCTATATAAGGTCCCACAATTAACAGTGCATGTCAGAGCACAAACCAAGCCATGAAGTCCAAGGAATTGCCTGTAGACCTCAGAGACAGGATTGTTTTAAGGCACAGATCTGGTGAAGGGTACAGAAAAATGTATGCAGCATTGAAGGTCCCAATGAGCACAGTGGCCTCCATCATCCAGAAATGGAAGAAGTTTGGAACCACCAGGTCTCATCCTAGAGTGGGCCGCCCAGCCAAACTGAGCGATTAAGGAAGAGGGGCCTTAGTCAGGGAGGTGACCAAGAACCCGATGGTCACTCTGACAGAGCTTCAGCATTTCTCTGTGGAGAAAGGAGAACCTTCCAGAAGAACAACCATGTCTGCAGCACTCCCACAATCAGGCCTGTATGATAGAATGGCCAGATGGGAGCCATAGCTCAGTAAAAGGCACATGATGGCATGCCTAGAGTTTGCCAAAAGGCACCCGAAGGACTCTCAAACCATGAGAAACAAAATTCTATGGTCTGATGAAACAAAGATTGAACTCTTTGGCCTAAAAGGCAAGTTTCATGTCTGGAGGAAGCCAGGCACCACTCATCAAATCAAGTTATAAAACGCTGCGCTATCAAAATGATAAATATAAATATGTAATTAATAAAGTGGTATTGTGCTCTCTCGTGACATGTATAAAATGTCCAAAATACTATACATTAATGTGCAATAAACTTCAATAAATAAATGAATTAATAAGAGTACTTCAATAAGCCTGTGAAAAATATATATAAATATTCCAAAACATGTGTGCAATATATAAACAAATAATAAATAAATATTTCAAGAAAAAAATCATCCATGTGATTCAGTGTTGCATCCATTGTGGGTACTCACGCCAGTAATTTGACATCAGTTGTTAATAAGGAAATGGGTCTATATGAATCAGGAGACAAACTATCTCGGTTTCAATATAAGTACAATAACTGCCTCATTCATCGAGGGGGAAGGTGCTCTAGTTCCAAAGCCTCCAGAAAAACCCTATGCAACCTAGGTAGAAGGACCCCAGTATATCTTTTATAGACCTCTACTGCCAGCCCATCAGCCCCTGGAGTTTTGTCAGGGACCAAAAGTGTGAGAGCGTCACTCAGCTCATCCATCCTGAAAGGGGCATTTAGCATAGACCTGTCAGAGGAGTCTAAACAGGGAAGTGAGCTTTCAGAGAGGAATTGATTAATATCCTCCAAGGTAGGGGAGGTCTTAGAAGAGTAAGTATCCATGTAGAAGTCTCTAAAGGTGAGCGAGATATCATTGTGTGAGGTGGTAAGTTCCCATGAGGGTCTAGTAAGGGCAGGAATAAAAGAGGAGTACCTATTAGCTTTCACCATCATAGCAAGCATATGGTCTGTACCCTCTCTTTCCTCAAAGAAAGGTTGCTGTTGGAAAAAGCATTTGTTCTCAGCCTTTGTCTGAGAAACTTGTCGTGCCATATCCTGTGCTTCTAACCATGCCATTTAGTACTATAAGTTGGTTGCACAACATAGTTGGATTCTGCTCTAGCAGCTTCTCTTAAATCCCATTCCTTAGTTCCAGTTTTAATGGTAGAGGTGAAGGAACTGTCCCCTCAGGAAGGCCTTAAGAGTATCCCCAAGTATACCTAAAGGTTCAGTGTTCTAATTTACAGCAAAGAAATGAGTCACTGCCACTATTACAGGATCAGGGTCAGGAAATAGTTCCAACCAAAAAAGGATTGATTCTCCAATATACTTATTTCAGTTGCCCCTGCATAGCTAATTTAATCCACGGAGGAGAAAGGTCGGAGACGGTTCTTGGCTCATAATCAGCAGATTAAATCACTCGGAAAATCTCCTCATTAGCCAGTCCTAAGTCAATCCTAAAGAGACCACCATGTGTTACAGAATAATAGGGAATTTCTTAACCATAGGGTTTAGGGTCCTCCATACATCTCTCAGCCCCATCTTTCCCAGAAGTCTGGAAAAGGGCGATGAGCTCTGAGATGACCCCGGCAAAACAGTGGGCAAAAACTTGTCTAGAGAAATATCTAGCACATTGTTAAAGTCTCCAACTACCAAGACAGGAACACCAGAGTGACTAGCCAGGAAGGAAGTCATCAGACTTAATACCTCTGCAGAGAATGGAGGAGGGATGTATAAATTTATCAAAACCCAGTGTAAAAATATAAAATCGACCCAATGAATCCAAAATTTGTTGTATACATGAAAATTGGATACTATGAGGAATCAAGATACTCACCCCTCTATCATATGGGGAGTAACTGGCTGTACAATATCTGAGAGAATGGGGAATCTCCCCCAGGGGAGAAATGTGTCTCCTGGGGACATATCACTGAGGACCCAAGATTTTTTTTGCAAAACATTGACAGCCAGGCGCTTCATCTGAATACCCAGACCTCTCACATACCAGAAAAAAAATAACATAACATTTAGCCATTATGTTCACATATAAAATCAGATATTAGGATAAATCATAGGTGTCCCATCACACCCAAGTCCACATGCCAAATGACCCCGCATTGCAAAATAAGTCTGTGCATAGGTACCAGAGGAGACATATCTGAAATGGAGAATACCAGGGCAAGTACATAAGCAGTCCAAGTCCACTGTGAGTACAGTAATAGAAGACGGTAGGGCAATTCACAGGTGGATAGGACCAGTATTAATAAAATTATACGAACCAACCGGGTCCAAGTCATCAAAAAAGGCACATGGCTACATCCACATGGGACAACTTTGGGGGTCAACATCTTAGCTAGCTGCCTCCGTAGTTGAAGCCTCACATTTATGGAGTGCAAATTAATGAAGAAGTAGAACATCGCCAGGCTCTTGCTTAGATTTGCTTCAACAGAGGAACTTGGGGCACAAGTTTTAAAAGCTAATGTCGAACTGAAAAAACTACCATATTCAAGTAGGTAGGCGACGATTTGTGACATATTCCCAAAGGGTATTCTCCTCAAGATTCAGCCATTGCTGAGCCAAGGATGGTTTCTCAAAAAAATTAACCTCCCCTTTGCCACCACTCACAGCCTGGCTGGGTATAACATGGCATTTTGTAATTCCAGGGCTCTCAGCCTTTTCTTAACCACTCCAATACAAGGCACTTCCCCCTCTTCCAGCCCAAGGCAATTTTCAGCTTTCGGCGCTGTTGCATTTTGAATGACAATTGTGCGGTCATGCAACATTACAGTGTACAGTACCCAAACACAATTTTTATCATTTTGTTCCCACAAATAAAGCTTTCTTTTGATGGTATTTGATCATCACTGGGGTTTTTATTTTTTGCTAAACAAATAATAACAAATGTATTTGTTTCTGTTATAACATTTGGTAAATAAGTATGTTTTCTCCTTCACTGATGGGCACTGATGAGGCGGCACAGATGGGCACTGATAAGGTGGCACTGATGGGCACTGATGATGGGCACTAATATGCAGCACTAATAGGTGGCACTAATGGGCACTGATATGCAGCACTGATGGGCAAAGATAGGTGGCACTGATATGCAGCACTGATTGGCACTCATAGGTGGCACTGATGAGCACTCATAGGCAACACTGATGGGCACTGATAGATGACACTGATAGGCAGCACTGATGAGGAGGCACTGGCAGGCATTACTGATGGACACTCATTGGCATCTATAACGGGCACCGATTGGCACCTCTAATGGGCAGTGGGCACTGATTGGCATCCCTGGTGATGATGGGTGGGCATACCTGGTGGTCATCCCTGATGGGGACTGGTGGGCATCCTGGGGGGCTGCACTTATGATCAATCAGCACAGACCCCCCTGTCAGGAGAGCAGCTGATTGGCTCACCTCTACTTGCATCTGTCAGTGTGAGTGGAGGAAAAGCCGATAAATGGCTCTTCCTGTTTACACTGTGATCTGCTGTGATTGGACACAGCTGATTACATGGTAAAGAGCCTGCATCAGAGGTCCTTTACCTAGATCGGACATGCTTATCCTGCTGGATGTCATATGGTGTCATATTTTAGCGCTTTATGTGCTGTTTAACACAGTATATTTCAGTGCGCTACTGCAAGTTTAACGCCATATTTCTATGCGTTGCCTTTCATTTAACACAGTATAGGTCAGTGTGTTACTGCAAGTTTGACACCTTATATTTCAGTGCATTATGGGCCAATTATTACAGTATATTTCTGTGCATTCTAGGGATGAAAATTGTGCGCTACTATGTGTAGTTTAAAATAAAAATAAACCATCAAACTCAAGTAAATATAGTGAAATAAAGAATCAAAGAATCAAAGTGAACTCCAAAAGAACAAAATTATAATGAATGTGAATAGCTGCAACCACTTAGTAGTGTACTCAAAAACACTGCGTAAACAAATGTAAAAAGAAAAAAAAGAAAAGTTTCATCCCTATAATATATATCACTTTACTCTTGCACCAATTGTGCTGCAGCTATGGATGTTTTTACATTTACTGAAAACCGCAGTTAACTTAGAAGATTTTTTTCCACTAATTACAACTCAGACATGGGAGATATGGAAAGTATTTTTAGAAAATGTGGCCACCTTATGGAAAAGAAGGTGAGCCTGTGGTGGGATCTTATCACTCATCAGCAATACATTAAAGAACAACTTGTCCTGAGAAGACTTAGGTGGGAAGTCCCTCTCAATGATGGTTTTCTTGATAAATATTCAGTGGATGAGTGGTATAAGTTCTTTATTTATAAAGGTTTTTGATTAAGAGAAAACAAAGGAAAATAATGTGATCAATAAACAGATAGCAGAATGTAAAGCACAATTGGAACTACATAGAGAGCTAGCTCAATTCACAACACTCACCGAACAACTTAATAGGGTGTTGGAACAAAAGGATCATGAAGTGAGTCAGAGAAAAAAGAAAAATGACTTTAAGCAGGACCAGGTATTTAAATGACAACTTCAACTAAAAGATGGTAATCTCACATCTAAAAATACCACGCCTGAAAGAGAGGTTCGGCTCACCTCTCCCCAAAGGGACCAGAAACCGAGGACACCATTTCTTCCTCCTCGTTGGAACCTAGGGGTGATCATCAAGCCCCAAGAATGCCTAAGCCTTGGTGGCAAAATAAGGGAAACCAAAAACCTTGGTTTAAAATCACCAAGAAGACCGAATGGTTACAACCATGGAAATCAATATGGAAACTATGGGAACAATAGCAGCAATTACCATGGGAACCAATATGGCCCCAATGGTAACAGATAATATGGAAAAAATGATGGAAATAACAATGCAAACTGGTATCAGAACAGTAATGGTAATAGCTCTAGAAACCCACAACCCAACTACTACAACAATTATGGGAACCAACCAAATTACTATGATGATTCAAGGAGAAGTCCAATTCCTACCCATAATAGGTTTGAGCCACTAAGGAACTATTATGAAGAAGGTCCACCAAGACCTTTTTTAGACCAATGGAGACACGAACGATCTCCACCCCGTCAAGAGAGAATGGGAGAGCAAAGAAGAAGTCCAAATCAAAGAGGGACTGCCGAGCAGGACGGAAGGCTCAAAAAAAAGAGAGACCATTAGGAGAGGGTGTTTTTAACCTAAGTGTTTCCGAACTAACCCTAAACAAATTAAAAGTACTGGACAAAGGTCCAAAATTTGCCCCTACATGCAATCTGAACAAATTTGACACCTGTGTAGATATTCAGAAATACACCAAGAAATTGAATATCCAGAAGTATATGCTGAATAAATCTGTTGCTATGAGCCAAAAGGTCACAGAACCTAACCAGTGAGAGTACTCATACACAATTGGGGAATAAATCGTTATTCAACACACAGATTCATAATAAGGAACATGTGGAAGATTTCAACCATATGGTACTACAAGACCTGGAAACACTTAAACTCAAGAGGATAAGAGATCCAAAGTACATTCAACAAGGAATTAAAGAGTTAGAGGAGAGAAAAAAATGTAGTTAATAGACCTGCAGATAAGGGGGGGATTGTAGTTTTAGCCAAGATATATTATAGTAATGAACTTACTGGACCATTGAATGATCACAACACATATCTTAAATTTATGGGAAACCCCACAACAAAATATAAGAAAGAACTGGAAAGTTTAATACAACTGGGAACAAGGAAAAATATTCTAAATGACAAAGAAGCTAAATATCTGTTACCCCAAACTTGCCGAGTACCTGTGATATACACCATACCTAAACTACATGAGGACTAGGCCCACCCACTGGGGAGACCCATTGTCAATGCCATACAGTAAGTTAATGCCAGATTGGGGGAGTACATTGACTTGTTCTTGCAACCATTGTTACCAAATACCAGATCCTATTTACGGGACACCAAACATCTTATACAGATCCTTGAGGGAATCAAAGTGAGACATGAACGGTTGTTATTAGCAACGGCAGATGTGACCTCATTGTATACAATTATTGACCATAATGAAGCCACACAATCAGCCAAATGGGCCCTTAATACTTTCAGTGAGTTACCATCTAAACAGAAATCATATCTACTTAAATGTTTGGATTATGGGCTTAGCCACGATTATTTTTGGTTTAACTCTGACTACTATAAACAAATTAAGGGGATCACCATGGGTGCTCGCTATGCACCAAGTGTGGCTAATATGTTTATGGCAAAGTGGGAAGAAGAAAGTATTTACAATAACCCTCCCCATGGACTCCTACTGTACAAGAGGTATATTGACAATGTCGTAGTAATCTGGACAGGGGATGAAGAGAGTCTGAAAGTTTTCTTCCAACAGCTGAATGTTAAAACAAAAAATATACTGTTATTGGAATATATAGCAACACATCAATACACTTTCTTGATTTAATTATAGCATTTAAAAAGACCAAAAAATCATCACAAAAACCTTTTTCCAGCAGGTTGATGGGAAAAGCTTCATCCCAAGGGATAGTTGCCACCACGACCTGTGGCTTAGATTACGTAGAAATTGTACAAACGAACAAGATTTCAACAAACAGGCAAGATTCATCGGTAACAGATTTGTTCAAAGAGGATATAATGAAGATTTCATTAATCATAAAATAGAGAAAGTTACCAGAATAGAGAGGACATCCCTGACGCTAGATAAATCAAGAAATTAAATAACCACCTATGATCCTCCCATTATCCTGAATTATAATGTACAGTATAAACAAATAGAAAAAAATATTTAAGAAATATTGGTCCATTTTAAGAGCTGATTCCCAGTTGTGTGCCATTCTACCAGTAGTTCCGAAATTTACGTACAGGCAAGAACCCACTCTACAAGATATGATTGTGAAGAATATCCCTGATCCTCCCAGCCAAGTAACTAGTTTTACCTTTTTTCAAGGAAAAGGTTTTTTTTTCCCATGTAGGAGATGTTATGCATGTAAGAACATCAAGCTGGGGGCGTGGCCTGGATGGGACCCGAGATGGCAGCCTAAGCATAGAGCTCCTGCACATCGAGGACACAAAAAGCTCAGAAAAGGGATTTATCCTCACTCCTAAACATGGGTAAACCCAACAGAAGCACCTCAGCTCCCCAAACCCTGAAAGACACCGGAACGCAGCCCGGCAAGAATATTCCAGAGCTGTTCCGGAGCCAACAGTCAGGGAAACACGAGGCATCACAGGCCTCACAGGCCTCATCCCCGGTCTCACATAAAAGCAGCTCCGCTTCACTGATGGATGAAGACAGCACTCTTAACCATCCCCCAAGCCTCCTGGATTTGCAAAATGACCTGCAAAAGGTTGCACTGGACATATGACACACCATTACAGCAGCAATATCGGACCTAAAAGCAGACATTCACAGCATGTCCCATCATATTACGGATGTGGAACAGGTCTCCCAAACCCAAGCTGCTGCAATAAGGCAAGTACAAAAATCACACGACTCCCAACTCACACACATGTTTGAGCTACACCGCCAAGTAGAGGACCTTGACAATAGAGGTCGCAGGCATAATGTGAGGGTGGGGGAGGTCCCAGAAGGCATAGATACCCCAGCACTGCCGCAAGCCATTTGCTCTATTTTTAATAATTTTCTAGACCGTCCAGTGGATACCCCCATTGAAATGGAAAGGCTACACCATGCCTTGAGACCCCCTCCCTGTGATTCTGAACCACCAAGAGACGTGGTATGCTATATCATAAATTTTCCCCTGAAGGAAGAAATCCTACGTAAGGCAAGAGAAAGAGGCCGCATTCTATTTAATGGCACAGAAATAAAATTATTCCAAGACCTTTCTCAGATAACACTGCAGAATAGGCATGCCTTGCGCCCTCTGCTAGAGGTCTTGCGATCCCACAACATGCAATACAGATAGAAGTTCCCGTTCTGTCTTTCGGCTTCCACTAGAGGTCGCACGGCGCTACTACGAACCCCAGACGACCTTCCTTCCTTTTGCGAACAACTCGACATACCAATGATTGAACTTCCTGATTGGAACACATTTTACTTCCTGACAGAGCCATGGAAGTCAGTTTCTCACAATCCTTCTCCCCAAAGTGCAAAGGCAAAGATCCAGACACCGCAGATTGGATCCCATGTCTCCAGATGAACGTCCCTCTCCTCCTATAATATCGTGTATGATCATACTGAAGCTTGTGCATTGATTGTGGTGGCAGATGGGGAGGGGCCTGAACCCTAGCCGAATAGAGGTCTGTCATAATTGTCCAGATAATCGCTCACACATGCTTAACCTACATAGTACCCTAACTATACTGGGACACCGATAATTATCTCCTTAAAATGAATGACGAATATACAAGTCCTCTTGGTGTGGGCGGGGGCTGCTCTTACATCTTGCCACGATTCCTATTAACCAATTACCTTAGAATGTATTGAAAAGTGTATGCGAAATAATACACACCTTTGACAGGATTGTCCTTACCCACAATGATAGTCATCAAACCTGATACAGAAATGTATTAACCCCCCACTTCTCTTCCCATGGTCTGGGATTCCCAGCAACGATCCCCCTTTTTCATCAGTAGTTTCTTTTACTACACACATTCCCTAGGACCCTATCCTAAACCCACCATTCTACTAATATGTCCGCATACCATGGACACCCATAGAACTATCTCATATACTATAAGACTAACCTTAAGTAGGGAAATTTACAATCAACTTCTCCAACCACTCTCTTCTATAACAAACTTGCCCATGGAGCCACAAGCATGATCTTTAGTCAATGCTGTATTCACACTGACGACCCGTTAAGTTGGTGCTTTTGCTCAATAACAATTGCCTGCCTGCTCCTATATATTGGTGGGGCAACATAAGATTGTTATTTCATTTGTTTATTGTTTTTTTTGTCGTTTCTAGACTTGACTCTTATAAGATATGTTGAAGGTCTGAATATTGTTTTCTAAGCTGGTACACTTACTAAATAGCGAACCTTTATGATAAAATATTACATTGAATACACCCCTGCTAATAATCGTATTCAAGGGTATTCCTGAAACTTTTAAACCTTTCTCGTCATCCCATATGTTACTCCGACATTTTGGTGTCCTCTTTGTTGCACTAGTATCTGATCCCTTCCAAAACCACTGTCCCCCCACAGCAGTCCTTTTGGACTTTGACTGACACTCTGGCTAAATTATACAAGGTGGCATAGAAAGTCTATACCCACCTCCGGTATCCTTACATACACAATAATTGTGTACCCCTCCAAAGTACTACAGACTCACATCTTTTTTGATACTTTCCCGTAGTCCCTGTACCTTCTTCTCTTCTACTCCTCTTACTACTTCTTACCTTTTTTCACCCCTGTACTTCCCTCTCCTTCCTCCCAATCCCTTAGAGTCTAATCTCTATATTGTTGGGGGCCACTTCCTCTTCCACCCAGTCAACACTACTCCCCCTACTGCTACCAGCCACACCTATAACATCTCCTACACTTACACATCATGCAGAAAGAACAGATGATTGATAAGCAACTTACCCTGAAATGCCTCTCGCTTAATGTAAAAGGCTTAAATGTCCCAGAAAAAAGAACACAGATACTATCAGCACTAACTAAACACAAAGCACATTTCCTCTTTTTACAAGAAACACACTTAAGATCAGACTCCATACCTAAGCTAACAAATCATGTATATAAGACTGCTCTACATGCCACAAACCCTGATTCAAAAACCAAAGGGGTAGCCGTTCTGATTTTCAAACATGCTAACTTCCAACTATCTGACTCCTTGATAGACCCAGAAGGCAGATACATTTTCATTAAAGGCATCTATGCGGCCAAACCAATCACACTTGCGAACATATACTGTCCTAATGAGGACCAGGTATCTTTTTTCAGGATTGTGTGTGACCTCCTGTCTATATTTCAAGAAGGCGTGGTCCTATTGGGAAGGGACTTTAACGTCCCACTCAATCCGACCGTGGACAACTCCTCAGGCACATCCACGCTATCATATAGAGCACTTTGACAGATCAAACTACAACTACAAAACCTTACATTACATGACAGAGACTATACTTTCTATTCCCCACCACACCAAAAATACTCTAGAATTGACTACTTTTTTATCACCCAAACTGACCTAACTATCCTCTCATAAGCCTCAATAGAACTGATGTTCCTGTCTGACCACCACCCAATTACGGTTACCCTAACTTTTCCCGACTCCTCCCGTACAACAAAATCCTGGCGCCTTAATCCATCACTATTAAAAGACCAAGAAATAACACGACAGATTAGCTCATGCATTCGACGATATTTCGAAGAGAACTCTACCCATGAAATTACACCTATCACACTCTGGGAAGCCCACAAGTGCGTCATTAGGGGGAAACTCATATCATTGATGACTAGAGCCAAAAGGAGACAACAGGAGCAAATCAATGCTCTAATCGATAAAATCAAACATTTAGAAACTTCCCACAAACAGTCGATTTCACAAACCAGCCTACAAGACCTAATATTCACTTGTGCCACACTTTTAGATGAACTTGGGAAAAGCACAAGAAGGCGATATGTCCTAAAACAAAAAGTGTTCTACGAACATGGAAATAAAAGCGGAAGACTATAAGCTCGCACGATACAGGCAGCCAAGACTACATCCACTATTCACCATATCAGAGATAACTAAGGTACGGCCTATTATGAAAATGAGGACATAGCCAAACAATTCGAATCCTTTTACTCCAACCTATACAATCTGACGAAAGATAGCCCAACCCCAAAAGCTCTGAACCACCGATCCACACAAATCAGAGATTTTGTAAATCAATATTGCCCCAAACCTATCACCACCCAGCAGGCAGAAGCCATGGAAGGTCTTATCATGGCCGAGGAACTTTCCTCTGCCATAAAACAAATGAAAGCAGGCAAAAGTCCCGGACCCGATAGCCTTTCACTTATCTATTATAAAAGCTTTCTAGATGTACTGTCACCCAAAATGTTAATGACCTTCAATGCCCTGGCCGACCCTCGATTACCAACGGATAGAATGCTCGAAGCCCACATAGCAGTGATCCCAAAAGATGGTAAGGACCCCACACAAGTAGCCAACTATAGGCCAATCTCCTTACTCAATGTAGATATAAAGCTTTATGCTAAAATCTTAGAGAACAGATTACTCCCTCTCATACCCGAGCTTATCTCATCTGACCAAGCAGGTTTTATCCCGGGCAGAGAAGCCCGAGATAACATTACGCGTATACTAAACTTGCAACATTGGCTTATGTCCTCTAAAACTCAGGGTTTTTTTCTCTCCCTAGATGCTGAGAAGGTGTTCGATAGAGTGGCCTGGGATTACATGCAGGAGTGGGGCTTCTGCCTCGCATGTGCTCCCATATTAAAGCTTTATATAGCTCTCCCTCAGCAAGGGTAAAAGCGAATGGCCACCTATCGGACGCCTTCTCTATAAGCAATGGGACACAACAGGGCTGCCCATTGTCACCCCTCATTTTTGTTTTATCGTTAGAACCCCTCCTAAACAGGCTGAGACTCAATCCAGACATCAAAGGAATTACCATCGCAAATAGAGAATTTAAATTGGCAGCATTTGCTGACGATATTCTCCTTTCACTACAATCCCCTCGCATATCCTTGCCCAACCTACTAAAAGATATAAATCATTTCGGAACTCTCTCGAATCTTAAAATTAATTACTCTAAATCACATGCCCTGAATATTTCTCTATCCACTCGAGAGGTAACGCACTGCCAAGAATACTTCCCATTCACATGGCAAAAGGAGGCAATTACTTACTTAGGATTTAAATCACCAAGAAAATGACCGACCTTTTTAGCTACAATTTCCAAACAACTCTATTAAGAATTCAATCAGATCTGAAAGACTGGGCCAACTTAAACGTCTCGTGGTTTGGGCGCTCAGCACTCATAAAAATGATCATTCTCCCCCGATTACTCTACTTAATGCAGACAATTCCAATTCACCTCCCCCCTTCTTTTTTTGCAACATACAAAAAGGCTTGCTCAGCTTTTCTATGGAAAAATAACACTCCACGTATCAAATACGCACGCCTTACACGCTCCAAAATCAAAGGGGGGATTGGGCTACCGGACCTTCACGATTATTATCTTGCTTGCCAGTTATCTAGGATCGTAGACTGGAAGGTCCATAAACTGGAGAAGGCTTGGGTCTCTCTAGAGAATGCATTTACAAATATTCCATTACACTCGCTCCCCTGGCTCTCGCCTTCACACTGGCCTCAAGCACTGAAGACACATCCGCTCATATACCCCTCCTTAAAATCCTTCAAAAAGACAATAGACCTTGCCAATTTATCTTCACACCCAGGCCCGCTGACTCCTCTCAGGAACAACCCTGACTTTCCTCCTGGGGAATCACAATCATTCCTGCAACAAGAATGGCCATATGAGGAAATGTTAGCTCACCAATTTGTCCATAAAAGAGGAATACGAACATATGACAATCTAGTCTCCATGTCGACTACTAAATCCTTCCCCCCCTGGACATACAGACAACTGAGACACTTCCTTATGACACAGGACCCCTCCATCACTTGGAGCAGGCAACTTACCCAGTTTGAAGCTTTGTGCTCTCGAAACTCACCACAAAGACACCTCATCTCATCTTTACACAATGATTCAAGAGACCCCCTGCCCTGGTCAGGGGATAGATGCATTACGCACTTCCTGGGAAAGAGATCTCCAATTGTCACTCACTGACGAAAACTGGGAGGATATATACCTAAAGGTTCCCTAAATGTAGCACTACAGGAAAATAGCTACAAAATTGCCACTAAATGGTATAGAACCCCGGCGAGATTACATACATTTTCCCCAACAAGTCCGAACACTTGCTGGAGATGCAAAACTGAAGTAGGTTCTATGCTCCACATCTGGTGGGACTGTGCCCTCCTCCAACCTTTCTGGAGGGAGGTACACTCTTTAATTCCACAGATTACCACATACACACTGGATTTTAAACCTGCACAGTACCTTTTACACCATACGTCTTTGTCCAACCTGACCTATTATAAATCACTCGCAATGTTCATGGTCAACGCTGCCAGACTTTGCATCCTGGTACACTGGCGATCAACAACTACCCCCTCAATTAGAGAATGGCTGACAAGAATATCTAAGATAGAGGAGATGGAGAAGCTGATCCACATTTCCCAAGAGCGACTACAAATATTCACGAACACCTGGGCTTGTTGGACACATTTTAAAACCACTGAAAGTTAGAGTCCATTTTCCCACTCTGCAGACAAACAGCTGAATTGATCCAATACACCCCCCAATCATTATCTCCCTTTGTTGGTTGGTCTGGGACTGGATCGGGAGGCGGCCCCCAATCTAACCTAACCCTACCCTCCATATTCCCCTCTCCCCCCTTTTTTTTTCTCTTTCTCCTCACTCTCTCTTCTTTTTTCCTTTTTTCCTCTCTTCTTTCCCTCCCTTTCCTTTTTTCTTTTCCTTCAGCCTTTTCTCTTTCCTTCATTTCTTCTTATCTTGAAGAACTAGGTACCCTATCACTATTATTCAGGGAGCCATTGACAAATCAGTGGTCAAGATAAATGAACAAAACATAGCCATAGTTGGACCTGAAGATACTGGTCTCAATGGCACTACGCATACCACGTACATCTGTGACCCATAATAGTCTGTTATTAAACTATGTGCTATATTGAAATCTCATATAATATCTTTTCAAAGATATTGTTCTAAATTGTTCTGGATCCCATTGTAACTGTTATACTGTACGTATTGTAAACATTACTTATGTATATTCAATAAAAACTTTTGTGGAAAAAAAAAAAAAAGAACATCAAGCTGAATGGCCAACATGGAATACATTCAAATCCACTGTTACAAATAAGGAATACCAGATCAAAGCGTTAATTTCATGCAGGACAGAAAGGGTGGTATATGTCCTCCAATGTCCGTGTTTGAAAAAATACATTGGCAAGACCAAATTTCCTATGTGGAAAAGGATTCAAGAGCATATTCAAAAAGTTTGCAAGGGGTTCACTAAGCATAGTGTCTCTAGACATTTTGCCTAATTTCATTCACATGATCCTTCAGTATTGAATTTCTGAGCAATTAAAAGATATACACCTCGCTGGAGAGGGAGCAATAGGGTCAATACACTTAGTAGATGTGAATCTAAATGGTTTTTTGAAATGAAATATTTCCACCCCCAAGGCTTAAATATTGATTTTGGCCTTGTTTCATTTCTGATTACTATATGTTTATTTTTATTTCTATTTTATTTATTTTTTCTTGTATTCTCTTACGTGTAGCGTTAATACATTTACTGTATGGCACATTTGTCCATCTTGAGTCATCCTTATATGTATATACATATGAGATCCACATAGCAGTGGAACTTTTCTTGCCCACTAGATGTCATCCACTTATATATTTTTATATAGGATTAATTTGGCAGCATTATCACTCATGCCCACTAGATGTCACTATAATGCATCTCTCTCTCCCATTTTGTATTTTATTTTATTTTTATCTTTAATGGAGTTATGGTGTTTTTCTCTCCTAAACCCCTTTAGTAAACTGTGATTGTTTACAAATTTATTGGTTGCTAGGTAGTTTTCTGACCATGACTGGTGTTTTTTCTTATTGGCCAATTAACTACATAGGACACAAATTAACTGATGATTCACTTGTTACTAAGGCAAACCCATTGGTGTAGATGGGGTATAAAGACCGAGTGCTTGTCACATGGCTCTTATCCCTGAGGAAGTCATGTGACCAGTGAGGCAACGCATTGGGTGGAGCCTTGTGACGTCACTTCCGGTGCCTATTGAGAAAGTGTAGCAAAGAGGCGAGTGTGTCACTACTCCCATTTTATATTGCAGATTTTGTTCTTACCTGATGTAAGCAGCTTTTTTTATTAAACAAGTTTTACTTTATCTGGCAATATTGCATTATGGTTGTTTTTTTGTTTTCCTTGAGTGCCATCTACGCAAGAAGAATTGTGTTCTGGAGCGAGCTTTATTCTATATATGGAACTACCCAGTGGTGAGTGCAGGATGTGTTGGTGCTAAGATTCCATTGAGCATTTTGTCTTCGCTTGGGACCTGAATGTCTCTAAAGATCCACCAGCAGGATTCCCCATTCATTGTCTGATGAGCCTGGTTTGACCTTTTGGTCATTGTTGGAGGTGAGCGGCCAATCTATAAATTTTACAATCAATGTTGGAGTGATGCTCTGTTTTCCTCCTATTAGGCTACCATTTATGAGATATCCATCTCTATATGAACTGATTCCTACCATTGGACTTTACTTGGACTTTTTTTGCACTTTATTTTAGTTTAGTTTATTTTTTTTATTTTTTTAATGTTAAGGGCACACTATATTGAATAAGTGCACCACTCCCCCTTCTTTTTGTATTTATTTCTGTGCATTACCTTCCGTTTAACGCAGTATAGTTCAGTGCATTACTCCAAGTTTAATGCCATATATTACAGTGCTTTACTTGCCATTTAAAGCAGTATATTTCTGTGTGTTAGTGCACATTTAATGCAGTATATTTTAGTGCATTATTGCAAGTTTAACACTGTCAGGAACTGGTGTGACCAGAACCGTGTGATCTGCGACAGAGGACACCCAAACGTATATAAGTGAAAATATATATTAATTTATTAAGGAAAGTGAGTAATAAATAACAACCAACTCCAATATGACACAGTGCAATAACCAACCACAGACAGAGACCTACAAATAACAATAGACAGATAAATGCAATAAATGGGAAATACCAGGTTCATAAACAATAGCCAGGCCAGGGTCATACACAGCAGATCAGCAGGGAATGTTCCAGAGACGTAAACATAAGCCAGGCCAAGGTCATACACAGGGAAGTCAGTAGATGGGGTATGGAACACAGGACAGGGAGAGGATGGATGGGTCAGACTGCAGGCAGGGATCCAAGGTAACAGGTGGGACAGGATAGGGTCCCAGACAGGGAGACAGGGAGACAGGGACAGGATCAGGGCTCAGGGCTCAGGGCTCAGGTTCAGGTTCAGGATCAGGATCAGGATCAGATAGCTAGCAGGTCAGGAGGCAATGACGAAATCAAGGCAAACATGTGAATGTTTGCCAGGTATTTATAGGCCTGTGATTGGCCTCAAGTGACACCTGATTGTAGGAGGTACTGTCTGCTCCACACTGCCAGGATCCATCCGCTGGTGGACGCCAGTACTGCGGCCCAAAGATGATATACTATTAACAGGGAAAAGCTCTCCTGACAGTTCCAAACTGCCAGGAGACACCTGCTGGTGGACCTCAGTACTGCATGCGAAATAACAGGTCTTACCAGCGGATGGAACATTTCCTGACAGTACCCCCCCTCAAAGGAGCGGCCTCCGGACGCTCCAATTGGTTGTAATTGTCCATAGTCTATGGTATTAAGCAGAACAACAGATGGTGGCACAACAGGCAGAACAGGTGGTGGCACAACAGGCATGGGCACTTCAAGCTGGGCAGCAGGCTCATCAAGCTGGAGGGCAGTCACCGAGACATCAGGCTGGAGGGCAGACACCGGGACATCAGGCTGGAGGGCAGACACCGGGACATCAGGCTGGGCGGCAGCAGGCACCCGGACATCGAGCTGGGCAGCAGCAGGCACCGGGTCATCGAGCTGGGCAGCAGGCTCCGGGTCATCGAGCTGGGCAGCAGGCTCCGGGTCATCGAGCTGGGCAGCAGGCTCCGGGTCATCGAGCTGGGCAGCAGGCTCCGGGTCATCGAGCTGGGCAGCAGGCTCCGGGTCATCGAGCTGGGCAGCAGGCTCCGGGTCATCGAGCTGGGCAGCAGGCTCCGGGTCATCGGGCTGGGCAGCAGGCTCCGGGTCATCGGGCTGGGCAGCAGGCTCTGGGTCATCGGGCTGGGCAGCAGGCTCTGGAACATTGGGCCGAACAGCGAGCACCGTAAGGGCAGGCCGGATTACAGGCACCGGCTCAGCAAGCTGGATAACGGACCCCGGCCCAGTGGGCTGGGTAACAGGCCCTGACTCAGCGAGCTGGACACCGGGCACCGGTTCGGCAAGCCGGATAACGGATACTGGCTTGACAGGCAAAGTGATGGACTTCGGTTTAGCAGACTGGGTAATGGGCACCAGTTCAGCAGACCGGGTAACGGGCACCGATTCAACAGACTGGGTAACGGGCACCGATTCAACAGGCCGAGACACGGGCACCGAAACCTCAGGCTGGGATACCAACATCACGACATCAGGCTGGAAGACAGATACCAGGATATCAGGCTGGAGGATGGACACATCAAACCGGAATGCAGGCTCATCAGGCTGAACAGTGGGCACATCAGGCAGAACAGCAGGTACATCGGACTGGTCAATAGTCGCTGGAGCGTCAGACTGGAACATGGACACTGGGGTTTCGGGCTGGAAGGCAGGCATACCAGACTGGAAGGTGGGCACACCAGACTGGAAGGTGGGCACACCAGACTGGAAGGTGGGCACACCAGACTGGAAAGCTGGAACGTCAGACTGGAAAGCTGGAACGTCAGACTGGAAAGCTGGAACGTCAGACTGGAAAGCTGGAACGTCAGACTGGAAAGCTGGAACGTCAGACTGGAAAGCTGGAACGTCAGACTGGAAGGCTGGAACGTCAGACTGGAAGGCTGGAACGTCAGACTGGAAGGCTGGAACGTCAGACTGGAAGGCTGGAACGTCAGACTGCAAAGCTGGAACGTCAGACTGCAAAGCTGGAACGTCAGACTGCAAAGCTGGAACGTCAGACTGCAAAGCTGGAACGTCAGACTGCAAAGCTGGAACGTCAGACTGCAAGGCTAGAACATCAGACTGCAAAGCTGGAACATCAGATTGCAAAGCTGGAACATCAGACTGCAAAGCTTGAACTTCAGACTGCAAAGCTTGAACTTCAGACTGCAAAGCTTGAACTTCAGACTGCAAAGCTTGAACTTCAGACTGCAAGGCTGGAACATCAGACTGCAAGGCTGGAACATCAGACTGCAAGGCTGGAACATCAGGCTGGAAGGCTGGAACATCAGGCTGGAAGGCTGGAACATCAGACTGGACGGCTGGAACATCAGACTGGACGGCTGGAACATCAGACTGGACGGCTGGAACATCAGACTGGACGGCTGGAACATCAGACTGCAAGGCTAGAACATCAGACTGCAAAGCTGGAACATCAGGCTGGAAGGCTGGAACAGCAGACTGGAAGGCTGGAACAGCAGACTGCAAAGCTGGAACAGCAGACTGGAAGGCTGGAACAGCAGACTGCAAAGCTGGAACAGCAGACTGCAAGGCTGGAACAGCAGACTGGAAGGCTGGAACAGCAGACTGCAAAGCTGGAACAGCAGACTGCAAAGCTTGAACTTCAGACTGCAAAGCCTGAACTTCAGACTGCAAAGCTTGAACTTCAGACTGCAAAGCCGGAACATCAGACTGCAAAGCCGGAACATCAGACTGCAAAGCCGGAACATCAGACTGCAAAGCCGGAACATCAGACTGCAAAGCCGGAACATCAGACTGCAAAGCTGGAACATCAGTCTGGAAGGCTGGAACATCAGACTGGAAAGCTGGAACATCAGACTGGAAAGCTGGAACGTCAGACTGGAAAGCTGGAACGTCAGACTGGAAAGCTGGAACATCAGACTGCAAAGCTGGAACATCAGACTGGAAGGCTGGAACGTCAGACTGCAAAGCTGGAACATCAGACTGCAAAGCTGGAACATCAGACTGCAAAGCTGGAACATCAGACTGCAAAGCTGGAACATCAGACTGGAAATTGGGAGCAGGTTGGGTTACTGGCAGGATTGTATGAGTAGGGAAGAACTTCCGTTTCTTCTTTGGCTTAACTGCTGGAGATCTGTAGGTGGCTGTAGGACTGTAGACAGGAGGTGAGGCATACTGAAAGGAAGGGCTGGGATATGGCAAGGAAGGGGGAACAGCAGCCAGAGGGAGTTCTTGTGGGAAAGTTGCAGGTATTAGAGAAGAGGCAGGTGGGTTAAAGGCAGGATAGGTACAGGAAGGAGAAACAGGGCATTGATACTTGGTGGGGAGCAGGGTATATTGGGCTGTAGCTGAGGTTGCCATGAGCGATGGGGGAATAGATTCTTGGGAAGGCAGGTGATTAATGGCAGGGCTGGGTTGTTGTGGCTTGGCTAAATTAAAGAGATCTGACCATGCCTGTAGCACAGGATGAACAAACATTGATTTACACACAGCCTGACTAACCAGAGATTGCACTGAATGGATGCAATCAGACAACACCTGCGGGGAACAAGAGGCATAATGTTCCTTGAAAAAGGCTGGGTCATCCTCTAATAACCACACCAGAGACTCAACCTGATCAAAACTGAAGGGGGGAGAAAAATCATCCCTGCCCTCTGGAGTACTGGACAAGGCTAGCTCTGCACACAGCTGGATCAGAGGCTGAACATTTTCAAATAGCAATCTACCCTGATCAACCAGAGAATGGGCCAGATGGATACACTCCAGGAGCTGATCCCTGGCCCACTCTTTCAATACCAGACGACAGTAATTGTTATCCTCCAACACCAGTGAGGCAAGGAGAACAACTGTTTCTGATTGCATTTTCATAGCACTACAATGGTTCCTTTGCGCAGTCACTTCTGGTCAGAGATGGCCTTGATTTACTGTCAGGAACTGGTGTGACCAGAACCGTGTGATCTGCGACAGAGGACACCCAAACGTATATAAGTGAAAATATATATTAATTTATTAAGGAAAGTGAGTAATAAATAACAACCAACTCCAATATGACACAGTGCAATAACCAACCACAGACAGAGACCTACAAATAACAATAGACATATAAATGCAATAAATGGGAAATACCAGGTTCATAAACAATAGCCAGGCCAGGGTCATACACAGCAGATCAGCAGGGAATGTTCCAGAGACGTAAACATAAGCCAGGCCAAGGTCATACACAGGGAAGTCAGTAGATGGGGTATGGAACACAGGACAGGGAGAGGATGGATGGGTCAGACTGCAGGCAGGGATCCAAGGTAACAGGTGGGACAGGATAGGGTCCCAGACAGGGAGACAGGGAGACAGGGACAGGATCAGGGCTCAGGGCTCAGGGCTCAGGTTCAGGTTCAGGATCAGGATCAGGATCAGGATCAGGATCAGGATCAGGATCAGGATCAGATAGCTAGCAGGTCAGGAGGCAATGACGAAATCAAGGCAAACATGTGAATGTTTGCCAGGTATTTATAGGCCTGTGATTGGCCTCAAGTGACACCTGATTGTAGGAGGTACTGTCTGCTCCACACTGCCAGGATCCATCCGCTGGTGGACGCCAGTACTGCGGCCCAAAGATGATATACTATTAACAGGGAAAAGCTCTCCTGACAGTTCCAAACTGCCAGGAGACACCTGCTGGTGGACCTCAGTACTGCATGCGAAATAACAGGTCTTACCAGCGGATGGAACATTTCCTGACAAACACTATATTTCAGTGCATTACCTTCCATTTAACGCAGTATATTTCAATGCATTACTGCAAGTTTAATACGGTATAATTCAGTGTGTTATGTGAGTGATCATTCATTTTTACTTTAGTGTCACTTTAGTGTGAACCTAGTAATGGTTCAGTCAGTGAGTTTAGTGACTGTTTAACACAGTATATTTCAGTGTGTTACTGCAAGTTTAAAACTGCATTGTTCAGTGCGTTACGTGCCATTTAACGCCATATTTTTCAGTGCATTACTGCAAGTTTATTGCTATATATTTAAGTGTGTTATGTGCCATTTAACACAGTATATTTCTGTGCGTTAATGCATGTTTAATGCCGTCTATTTCAGTGCATTACCTTTCATTTAACGCAGTATATTTCAGTGCATTTCTGCAAGTTTAACGCCATATATTTCAGTGCATTACATGCCATTTAACGCAGTATATTTCTCTACGTTCTGCACGTTTAACGTAGTATATTTCTGTGCATTACTGCAAGTTTAATGCAGTATAATTCAGTGCATTATGAGTGACCATTCATTTTTACTGTAGTGTCACTTTAGTGTGAAACTAGTGAAGGTTCAGTAAGGGAGTTTAGTGACCATTTAATACAATATATTTCAGTGTGTTACTGCAAGTTTAACGCAGTATATTTCAATGGGTTACTGCAAGTTTAACGCCGTATATTTTACTGCATTACCTTCCACTTAACGCAGTACATTTCAGTGCATTTCTGCAAGTTTAACGCTGTATATTTCAGTGCGTTACTTCAAGTTTAACACCTTATATTTCAGTGCATTATGTGCCGTTTAACACAATACAGTTCAGTGCATTACTGCAATTTTAATGCCGTATATTTCAGTGCATTGCGTGCCATTTAAAGGCAGTATATTTAATGCGTTACTGCAAGTTTAACACCATATATTGCAGTGTGTTACATGCAATTTAATGCCATATATTTCAGTGTGTTATATGCCATTTAACGCAGTATAATTCAGTGCGTTAGTGCACGTTTAACACTGTATATTTCAGTGCATTACGTGCCATTTAACGCAGTATATTTATGTGGGTTAGTGCACATTTGTCACAGTATATTTCAGCGCATTACAGCCAGTTTAATGCTGTATATTTGGTTGTGTTACATGCCATTTAACGCAGTGTATTGCAGTGCATTACTGCAAGTTAAACACAGTATATTTCAGTGCGTTACCTTCTGTTTAATGCAGTACAGTTCAGTGCATTTAACTGTTCTCCTACACTGCTAAAATATATGTATATATATATATATATATATATATATATATATATATATATATATATATATATATATATATATATTACACAAATAATACAGCAAATCAGAATCAATGGATCAGTCACAAGGTGGTTTGGCTGGTGATAGGGCAAAGAGGGGAGTCATAGTGACCAATGAGTAAAAGGCCCGAAAATCCCAACCAACAGCCCACTAGCTGATAAGGATCATGTGGCAATAAATCATACATTTGTGGCAAACACCTGTAGAAGTCCATTTGGATGAAATGCGTTGGGCAAGGCACACTATTCCCTATACTTGATTTTACTCTACGTGATCACGCTTTTATTTGTTTTGTATATTGGTTTGATCCAATAAATGTATCTTTTGATCTGCACTATTGGCGCACTCCAATTTTTTCTCTCCCCATACCCCTGGGACCTGATACGTGATTTGGATATCTCCATCTTTCCTACACAGTTCCCTTTGATCGATGGTCATCGTTGCGGCTGGTCAAGCAAAAAGGAGATGTCCCTTGTGATCTGGGACTTCCATCTCCCTCCACGATAGCCATCCTTTTTGATCTCTAATGCCGCATACACACGACCGGACTTGGGAAACTAGGTCTGATGGTCTTCCCGACGGACTTCTGGTGGACTTTCTGAACGGACGGACTTGCCTGCACACAACCGGACTTTCCGTCAGACTAGGTCCCCCGGTCTTCCCGACAGACTTTCGATGGAGTTACTGCGGACTTTCCAAATGAATACCCACACACTGCCAAGTCCATTCATTTGGAACGTGACTCAGGTATGATGGGACTAGAAAAGGAAGTTAATCTCGCCGCTTTTATTGGTGAGATTGGCACCTTGCAAGCCCCGTCGCAGGGCATACCAGGCCCTTAGGTCTGGCATGGATTTTAAGGGATACCCCCTATGCCGAAAAAACGGCGTGGGGTCCCCCCAAAGTCCATACCAGACCCCGATCTGAGCACACAGCCCGGCCGGTCAGGAAAGGAGGTGGGGACAAGCGAGCGCCCCTCCTCCTGAACTGTACCAGGCCACATGCCCTCAACATGGGGAGGTGGGTGCTTTGGGGGCTGGGGCGCCCTGCGGCCGCCCCACCCCAAAGCACCTTGTCCCCATGTTGATGAGGACAAGGACCTCTTCCCCACAACCCTGGCCGTTGGTTGTCGGGGTCTGTGGGCAGGGGGCTTATCGGAATCCGGGGGCCCCCTTTAATAAGGGGGGCCCCCAGATCCTGGCCCCCCACCCTATGTGAATGAGTATGGGATACATCGTACCCCTACCCATTCACCTAGGGACAAAGTGTCAGTAAAAAAAACACACTACACATATTTTTAAAGTAATTTATTAGACAGCTCCAGTGGTCTTCTTCTGACTTCGGGGGTCTTCTTCTGACTTCAGGGGTCTCTCTGGTTCTTCTCCGCTGTCTCTGGCCTCCTCTCCAGTTGTTCGACCTCTTCTCCGTGCTCTCCGGGTCTTCTGCAGGGCTCTGCCGCTATCTTCTGCTCTTTTGCCACTCTTTTGCTAGCGGTGGCCCGGTCTTCTGCCTTCTGCCTTCTTGTCTTCTTCCCTCTTCTCTTCTTCTGATGTTGACACGATGCTCTCTCCAGCTGGAATGCTCTCTGAGCACTCCGATGTGACTTATATAGGCGGTGACCCCGCCCCCTTATGCCGTCACAGTCCCTGGGCATGCTGGGGGTGGGGTCACCACCTATATAAGTCACATCGGAGCGCTCAGAGAGCATTCCAGCCAGAGAGAGCATTGAAATCCATAAAATCCATACCAGACCTAAGGGCCTGGTATGCCCCGCACTCGCCGCAATAGGAACATTTGTTTTTCCTATTGCAGTGAGTGCAAGATGCAGTACCCTGCCCATGCATCGTATCTGGTCTGTCAGACCAGCATACAGACGAACGGGCTTTCCGTCAGGAACTGAGTCCGGCGGAGTTACGAAGGAAAGATTTGAAACATGTTTCATTTCTAGGTCTGGGAAAAAAAGTCAGCGGAGCATACACATGATCGGATTGTCTGGTGGACTATGGTCTGCCATACCAAGTCTGCTGTAAAGTCCGGTCGTGTGTACGCGGCATAAGCCTGTTTGATTTGGTGTCGCTGACATTCAAATCCACCTGTTCTGGTAAGAGTATTTCATCTATTTCAAGATTTCCATGTTGATGAATCACATACTAGAAGATTTTTCACTCACACTGGATTTCACATTTATTGCACTACGGGACTCTACTATTTCACTTATCCATACTCATGTCTTAGTAGATAACATTCATGAGTTATTGAACTTTATTCACATTTAATGTGGTTTTTTGTTCTTTTTATGTTCCAGTGGGCAGTATCCACTGATCACTGAATTCTATTCATATGTTCACATTTTGTTTCTGTTTTGTTTTAGCTCTACATTTTTTACTTTAGTTCACTTTGAATATTGGTCACATTTGTGTGTAGCAGCTTTGATTATTTTCACATTGGGTTAGCGCAGTGTTACCACCAGTCTTATTTGATTTCTGTGCATTACCTACCGTTTAACGCAGTATAGTTCAGTGCATTACTTCAAGTTTAATGCGGTATATTTCAGTGCGTTACGTGCCATTTAACGAAGTATATTTCAGTGCGTAACTGCAGGTTTAACTCCCTATATTTCAGTGCGTTACATGCCGTTTAACACATTATATTTCTGTGCGTTAGCACACGTTCAATGCAGCATATTTCAGTGCATTACTGCAAGTTTAACGCTGTATATTTCAGTGTATTACTGCAAGTTTAACTCCATATATTTCAGTGTGTTATGTGCCATTTAACACAGTAAAGTTCAGTGTGTTACTGCAAGTTTAACACTATATTTCAGCGTGTTACCTTCTGTTTACTGCAGTATAGTTCCGTGCGTTACTTGCCGTTTAATGCAGTATATTTTAGTGCTTTATGTGCTGTTTAACGCAGTATATTTCAGTACATTACTACAAAGTTTTTTGCCATGTATTTCAGTGCCTTAGTGCACATTTAACGCAGTATTATGGAAAATTGTTATCAAATACTTACCGTAATTTTCCTTTCCTGGCCTATCCTCACGTCAGCACACATTGGTTTACCCTCTCATCTGGTGCCCACATGACCACCTTTTCCTAGCTGAATAAATGACAGCCCCTCCCCCACTGACGTGTTCGATAATCTAGCCTGCGACAGGCCACTTGGGAGGGAGTCCTGTGCTGACTTAAGGATAGGCCAGGAAAGGAAATTACGGTAAGTATTTGATAACAATTTTCCATATTCCTTGCCATACCTCACATAAGCACACAATGGGATTTAACTAGCTGAATAAATGGGTGGGAGAGAACACATGAAAAGAAACATTGACAATCACAGAAAAGTTGCCAAAGACAAAAATAATTTATATGTCTCGTCTCAAACTTTACAGAACTTGCCGACTGCACACCCTGCTTGTAAAGCTGAATGAAGGGCTAGCTATCTCATATAATCTTCACTGACATCCTGGCATAACTGTCCTAAAGGCTGCCACCCCTCAGTTCAAATGAGCTTGCCCCTGTTCCTGAGCAGAAAGGCCCACTTCCTGCATAATCACCCTGGTGAACCAATAGAAGATGACTCAAGAACCTGACGGCGAAATGAAAAGGATTGTCCACTTTCCTCATGTCTTTGACCTTTGCATGTACACTGTTAGCAACTTGTGTAAGGACCTGAAGTCTTCCTGCTGTATACTCAGTAACTCCATATGAATGCTTGGAGGTACTTCCCCCAGGTTTTCCTGGAAACTGGATACCACTTGGAGATGGACGTAGTATACTAAAAAAGACACAAAAGGGATTGTGATGAACCCCTGTCCTCAACTGGTCTATGTCCACCATAAATGCTTCCTATGTCCAGAACCAGCACTATCCAAGACCCCTTAGCTCACCCAGTCACCAGCCCTAATACAGTGTAGGGTGAACAACAACATCAAACTCCTTTATTCAAGCACATGTTACAACAGATATACAACTCAGAGACACTCCCCCCCACCCTTGGATTCAGGGCGGGGAAAAACTGTCCAATCACAATAGACACACAGGTCAGGTGTATTCAAATTTCTCATCAGTAAACAGTCTTAGCAGCGAGAGCTGTTGGAGGAATTTGCCCCCACCAATCTCACAGCTAATTTACATACACATCCCATAATATCCAAGGCAGACAGACACAATAGAACATTGGAATACCACCCCACCCCAAACGATCACAGCAACGAGTTCACAGCAGCATGAGACAACACACAATATATACATATATACAACATTCCAGTGTGGCTGTACAGTGTGTCTAAATAGCACAGATCATAGTGGGGTTCTCTGTCACCCTGTACCCCTAATGGACACAGGGTGATTTACCCATAAGAGGGGCCAGGGGAGCTGGACATGGAATCTCCAGAGCTCAGAGTTCCACAAACCAACCACCCAAAGTAACTCTTGTCACACACCTCACCTTTCGGCAGGAGACTAACGCCAGAGGAGACCCCAGACGGGTTGACTCCGAAGTTAGTTAGAAGTTCCAGTCCCCCAATGCCGGTATCCACACAGTACCCCAAATATATTGTCCCAAACAGAGCATTACTCACCCAGCCAACCTCTGCCTCTCTCAGAGATCATACCCGCCACTGAGGAGAGGCGTGGACTGGCCCTTCTCCCTGGAGTCCTTTCAGCGGCTGGAGAGAAGACAGGGTGACTGGGCTTACTCCATCATGCTGTTGGGGATCTGGGCCGACTCCCCAGCATCCCTGGGGTATACAACTGGAGACTGAATTCCCATCCACTTTTGGTAGGTGAAAATATCCCCGTGCTTGCAAAGCTTGGCTGACATCCTCCTCTCTCAGTGCCGCACTATTTTCTGGGGTTGTGTCAGTGGAGACTGAAGTCCCCTCCACTTTCACAGGAACTCCCTCTTCTGTTAGTTGAGGGCAGAGGCCATCAGCACTCTGCCATGTTGCCAGCTCTTCTGTTGGGTTGCTGTGAGTGGAGACCGTAGTCCCATCCACCGATATTAGCTCAAGTTGCAGTTGTGTGCAGAGCCAGTAGCATTCTGCCCTGTTAGCACTTCAGCTGAGGACCCCACATCATCTACTCCAGCTAACTGTTGGGGAGATACCGTAACCTTCTCACCATGGGCCCCTGGTACTGCTGCAGATGTGGGGCAGAGGTCTTGGACCCTCTCTCCAGTGGCCAGCGCTTAAGCTGGCGAAGTCTCTGGTAACTCCATAGATGCTGCTGGCAGAAAATCCCATGTCCCTGTCAGTGTTGTGGGAGAAAGGCCAACTACCTCTTCTCTCAAGAAGGCTGAAGCCACTATAGGTGCTAGGCAGAGGCCAGCAGCACTCTGCCCTGTTGCCAGCAATTTAGCTGGGAGTAGAAGCTTCACTACATCCGCTTGTCGCTGGGGAGAGGCGCCGACTGTTCCATCTCCCTGGAACTCTGTAGTTGTTGCCGGTGCTGGGCAGAGGTTGGTAATGCTCTGTCCTGTTGCCAGCACTTCTGCTGGAGGCTCACCAGGATGTTCTACTTCAGCAAAACAGTCTATCAAATCCCCAATCTCTATAACTGGTTTTTGAGGATAGCGATTCACCATCTCCTGTCTGTAGAATGAAGAAGAGGTTACTGGTGTTGGGCAGAGCTCAGCGATGTCTGGCCTTGATGCCAGATTCCCTGCTGGGTTGGTGGCATCATTCTGGGGTGTCATCTGCTGCTGGGAAGGGGAGCCGGCTGCTCCATCTCCCTTAATCTCATCTGGCTGCTAGGACAACATGTCCCTGGTACTGTCTCCCAGGTGCATGGATCTTTGCTGGGGAGGAAAGATAGCTTCCTCCACCCTGGCCAACTGTTGGGAAGGGAGGACGAACACCTCCTCTCCCTTCTCCCCCTGGATCTTAATCTGCTGCAGGGAAGTGACCATCTTCTTCTCACCCTGGGCCTCCGGAACTGCCGCAGGTGTGGGGCAGAAGTCTTGGACCCTCTGTCCAGTTGTCAGCGCTTCAGATTTGGAGATGGCAATCTCCTGAGTTTCCACTGCCAATTCTCTGGCATGCTGCAGAATGTGTTCTAGCAGTTTTCTGTATGCCTTTTCCAGATATTGTTCCTTCCTTAGCAATTAGTCCAGGTCAGGTTTAAGCTCTGAGACCTCTGAAAGACCGAGCATATAGCCTCTCTGAATTCTCGCCGGTCTTCAAGGGTAGGTTCCCCTTCATCGCCAAACACAAAACAATCTGGAAGGCTCTCCCACAGCAATCCAGGGCCACCAAAGTCATATCCCTCCAGAGAGCATTCTGTTGTCTCCTCTAAATATTCCCCCTCTGCGTGCCATTGCAGAGTTCAATACCGATTGTCCAGATCTATCTCCTGCTGGACCAGCTTGTCCAACTCAGTCACCCATTGCTCCTGGGGCCGCTCTCTCAGTAATTGCATCCGTAACTCCCATTGTTCACTGGCCTGTTGCTCTGGGGTTGGAAAGCACTTGCCTGGTTGCATACCAGCAACCTGGAGGGCTCCAATCCAGAGTCCTAACTGAATCTGCTGCCTGACCTCCAGGTATTCATCTGCAGACACAGAGCTGGTGTATGCTCAAAGGATGATCTGTAGCAGCCCCAGAAACTCTAATGCCAGATCCATATCTCCACTGGGTGACTAAAGTCTGCTATCCTGATCTTTTATCCAGGTGGAGGTTTGGACGTGTTCACAGCCAGGAAGCATAAACCAACTGCTACCACCAGTTGTGATGAACCCCTGTCCTCAACAGGTCTATGTCTACCGTAAATGCTTCCTCTCTCCAGAACCAGTACTATCCAAGACCCCTTAGCTCACCCAGTCACCAGCCGTAACACAGTGTATGGTGAACAACAACATCAAACTCCTTTATTCAAGCACATGTTACAACAGATATACTCAGAGACACTCCCCCCACCCTTGGATTCAGGGTAGGGTAAACTGTCCAATCACAAAAGACACACAGGTCAGGTGTATTCAAATGTCTCATCAGTAAACAGTTTTATCAGCAAGGAGAGCTGATGGAGGAATTTGCCCCCACCAATCTCATAGCTAATTTACATACATATCCCATAATATCTAAGGCAGACAGACACAATAGAACGTTGGAATACAACCCCACCCCAAACGATCACAGCAAAGAGTCCTCAACAGCATGAGCCAACACACAATATATACATATATACAACATATACATATATACAACATTGTGGCTGTACAGTGTGTCTAAATAGCACAGATCATAGTGAGGTTCTCTGTCACCCTGTGCCCCTAATGGACGCAGAGTGATTTACACATAAGAGGGGCCAGGGGAGCTGGACATGGAGTCTCCAGAGCTCTCCAAGGTAAGCTGAATTTCACAAACCACCCACCCAGTAACTCCAGTCACACAGATCTTTGCAGGAAAGTGCTGCAACCTCCAACATCCTTCTGTCTAAAGCAACTGCTGGCAGAGGAACTAGTTTTACCACTAGGGACTACAATGTAAATTAAACTATTGGAGCAAGGGATACCTGTATGAGCGCTTTTGGAACAAGCCTTGGTCCCATGAAGGGAACAAGAATTTCCTTGGTGGTCGTATATGAATTACGGCCTGCATGAAGCATTTATTGAATGGGGTTGTATGCCAGACCAACCTCAAGTGCCGATTGTAAAAATGTCTAGAGCTGGGGACACAGGAGAGAACTTTTCTAAACAGAACAAACTTCCTTCATATCCTCAAATGTAGCGTTTATGGTCTTGTAGTCTTTGTCAAGGTCTGAACCACCTTGAATGAGTCTCCCTGCACCTCCTAGTCTGGTCGATTCAATAGCTAGGCTATTAAGAGTCTCACTCTTAATTGGGGTGCTGCCATTAATGTTGGCATAAAAGATCTTGTTTGACTGGAAACAGGATAGGTGGTGCTGAATGACAACCAAGGCCTCTTTGGCAGGTGGAAAGCACCTGTGTGGCTTAAACGTGTTCTGTCCAAAAATCTCCTTAAATTAAGGACATTGAAGGAAGACAAACACCAATGGAAAAAACCTATGGCACTGTGAATCCACCTTCTATCACTTCACCTTGGCACATTGTTACAAATACCGGAAGCTGTGTGTTCAGAGGACTCTCTATGAGAACTACCGCTGGAATGTACCATAGAACCAATACTAGTTGAGGTACTTATTGTTAGAAAATAATTTCCCTAACTGATCAGTTAGTGGATCCTGCTTTCCCAGTAAGTAGACTGCCTTTAATTGCCTGTAAGTGGCTCTCCATTTAGTGAATGTTTTGAAAAGTAACAGGAAAAGACAGACACTTGGTGCCCCCTTGGTGGGCAATGTAAGCGACTGCTGTCTATCATCAACTTTATTCAGGCCCCTTGGAGAAAGATCCTGAAAGGCTTGAAAAAAAAAACTGCCTTACATTTAAGTCAGTCACAGCATCTGCATTCCACTAGGCTCCAATAGCCTTGCATTTGTCTCTGCAGACTAGCATCTGACGTCAGAATTATTCCATCTCCTGGGCTGAGAGGCACACCACAAAAGAGGCACACTGGTGTCCAAAACTCCAGTTCTTGCTAATTTGTGCAGACACAAAGACTTTCTGATCCATAGGCAGCTCTATTGACAGAGGAAGTCAAATTGAAAAGCCCCCCATGTGCCACCTGGCCCAAGGCAGCACTGGAATGGCTGCTGTAAAATGTCCCAATGGGGACAATGCAATCCCTCGCTGACATAAATGCTGTCTCTATGACTCTTCATACGCAGATATTCATTTGCCATTTTGGAAAACTTCTTGACATATTTGGGTATGAAAAACTACTCCAAGATCCTTCATAGCTTAAGAAGGGGTTAACCGCTTTTCCTGTTTGTTCACTAGTTGACTGAACTTGGAAAAGGATTTCTAGAACAAGGTTTTGATGCTTTTCCAGCTCCTGGCTTACACCTGCGGCAATCAAAACATTGTTCAAGTAATGGCAGGGCCTTACCGTCAAAGACAAATTACTGCCACTACTGCCTTCAAAATGTTCAAAAAGTTTCTTGGTGCCGTGGCAAATTTTAAAAATGGCAGACACCTAAACTGAAAGTGACAGCCTGTCACTGCAAATCTAAGATGTCTCTGGTGTTACACACTGATTGGTATATGGAAGTATACGTCCGGCAGGTCGATTGACTGGTCCTCATGCCATGACTGTTTGCACGGACTTAATCTTGAACCTTTTGTTGTGTATGCACCCATTCGATCTCTTCAAACCCAGACAGTAGGGAAAGCGCCTGAAGCCTTGGGTACTAGAAAGAATGGGGAAAAACACCCAGATTTGTTCTTTTAGCGGCACCAGCGCTATGGACTTGTTGCAGTATAATCCTTATGCAGCGTACACACGAGAGGACTTTTCGACTGGACTGGTCCGATGGACCGAGTCCGGAGGACAATCCAATCATATGTGGGCTTCATCGGACCTTCAGCAGACTTTTCCAGTTGAAAATTTGACGGACATTAGATTTGAAACATGCTTCAAATCTTTCCGATGGACTCGAGTCTGGTCGAAAAATATGCTCGTCTGTATGCTAGCCCGACGGACGAAAACCCACGCTAGAGCAGCTATTGGCTACTGGATATCAACTTCCTTATTTTAGTCCGGTCGTACGTCATCATGTACGAATCCATCGGACTTTGGTGTGATCATGTGTAGGCAAGTCCGTTCATTCAAAAGTCCATCAGAAGTCTGACAAAAGTCTGATGAAAGTCCGCCGGAATGGCCGACGGACTTTTGTTGCCGAAAAGTCCGCTCGTGCGTACGCGGCCTTATACATAATCTTGCAGTAATTCTTTCTTCTTGAGCTCTGTTGGTCATGAATGAAAGAATTTGGTGATTGTACTCCTAGCTAACTGTCGTTGATGTTTGTTGTCCAAACCCTCCAAAAAGGAGGCTATCCTGGCTCCCACTGGAAGACACTAGATGGGCCCACCTTCAAAAAGACTTTCCAAATGTCTAGCAGCCTGCTCTGGATTGGATCCCATGTACACAGGAAGTTTGAGCCCCCTTCATCGTGATCTGGTAGATTTCAGCCTGGCCTATTGGATTTGGCCTCCTGA
Source organism: Aquarana catesbeiana (assembly GCF_042186555.1). Taxonomy (NCBI): domain Eukaryota; kingdom Metazoa; phylum Chordata; class Amphibia; order Anura; family Ranidae; genus Aquarana; species Aquarana catesbeiana. The sequence goes on along the minus strand of NC_133324.1, from coordinate 702,662,700 downwards.
ACCCTTCTGAAGATCGACCAATTTCAGCAAAAAAGACAGCTGCTTCCTTTTGTTAGACTGTGACCACATTCTGGACATTTCTTCTATCACTCACTTCGCCCAGCGCTTTGCCAGATAACAACCTCCTATTATGGAGAATGTTACAAAGGGATTGTGTGGAAGAATCATGCACCCTCCAGTGGCGCAACCACAAAGCTTTCATGGCCGTGACTGAATGTGCCAGCCCTAGATCTAGGTCTATTGAAGCCTCGGCCAAAAGTCAGCAGCCAGGTTCAAGTCCTCTCGAACTATGCCCACTCCTGCATTTTCCACTTGAATTAAAGGCCATTTCTTAATGCTTTAACCGCTTCAGCCCCGAAAGATTTTACCCCCTTCCTGACCAGAGCACTTTTTGTGATTCTGCACTGTGTCACTTTAACTGACAATTGCACAGTCATGCAAAGTTGCACCCAAATAAAAAGACGTCCTTTTTTCTCACAAATAGAGCTTTCTTTTGGTGGTATTTGATCACCTCTGCGGTTTTTATTTTTTGCGCTATAAACAAAAAAAGAGCGACCATTTTGAAAAAAACACAATATTTTTTACTTTTTGCTATAATAAATATCCCCCAAAAATATATACAAAAACATTTTTTTTCCTCAGTTTAGGCCAAAATGTATTCTTCTAAATATTTTTAGTAAAAAAAAAAAAAAAAAAAATCTCAATAAGTGTATATTGATTGGTTTGCGCAAAATTTATAGCGTCTACAAAATACGGGATCGTTTTATGGCATTTTTATTATTATTTTTTCTTTACTAGTAATGGCAGCGAGCTGCAATTTTTATCAGGACTGCGACATTATGGCGGACACATCCAACAATTTTGACACATTTTTTGGACCATTGACATTAATACAGCGATCAGTGCTATAAAAATGCATTAATAAAGTGTTTTAAAGACAAAACAGTGGCGCTGAATAACTGAATCTGTGATACATACCAAACCAGTAAATAACTTATTAAATAAATACATTATTTTAAAAAATCTCCATGTTTGAATGTGACCATATATAAATCAAATAAACAAATCGTGCATAGTGATAAAGTCCTTATATCAGGAAAAATTCTTCTTGGATATTTAAGAATATCTTCTACCACACCACTTGTGATTGTGTTCCACTCCCTCTTGAAAACGCACTCACCAGAAGATTATGTCTTGCATTCTCATGCGCGGCAAACAAGCTGTTAGAAAACCACCAGGGCTTTAATCAGAGTTCAGCTCCCAGCAGCATTCAATAGGGGAGGAACTGATTCACTTAAAGTTCACCCTGTCTTCCATGTGGCTCTTTTGAAACCTGCTGTTCCGAATCCCTTCCCTGAACGAAGTACTGGTCCACCAGAGCCTGCTTGTGGCCATTCACTCTGTACTACTTCTTGCCTACAATTCCCATAGTGCCTTGCCTCCAGTCACTTTGTGAACCAGCCTTAAGTACATTTTTTCAACCTGTGGGATTCCTAAAAGGTATTAAAAGGCAAAGACACTTGCGCACCTGATGCTGGCAGATCCACTCCTGGAAGTGCGTTACTGAAACATGCATCAGCCAGTTTCATTTGATAAAGCTTGGAGACCTTTACTGCAAATTGGTCTTCTTATCACATCTCTCCCATTCTTCATCAATGAGCTTTTAACTCCATCATTATGGGAAAAGAAATTCTTCCTTTTTCACATTTAGAAATACCTGCGAGCGTTTGCGATGATTGAGCCTTCATCTTGCCTGTTTCTTATCCATTGGCATTTGAGGAAATCCATGCCTATTAATGCCTATTAATGGCCAATGTTTGCTACAGAGCTGGGCAAGGCACTTTCTATTGTGCTGATGTACACGCATGTGAGCCATTGCCAAGTGAGCTGCTTGAGGAGCATGAAAGCCACCCTGTGCGGGAATGAGAGGAATGCATATTGTCCTGGGCAGGGGATAACTAGTGGTGGGTCTTAGATTTTCTGGAGTGTTTGCTTTAGGGCTTCTGCTCCCGAAATCATGCAAAACACCATACTGCATTCCTTGAGCACTCTTTTGAAGATATGTCCCATGCCGCCACCTCGTACGTTCACTAATCTTCTGTGCCACTGACAGGTGTGGTGAGCTCATATGTGCAAAAAAATAGAAAAAACCCATAATTCTGTCACCAAGAAAAAAAACAGGTACTTTGTCTCTTTAATACCCATCCGCTTTTGTCTACTTAGCCAGTTCTGGACCAGCCGCCACAGTTTTACTGTGGCAGGTTGGTCTGGCTGCGCAAAATCATGTTACTATACTATACGCGCCCCCCCCCGCTGTCCACAACGATCAGATTCGATCAAGAACTGATCAATCCGCAGGCCCAGGCCAATGAAATCTGGCCTGAACCTGATGATCGCTCCTGACAAATGATATCCTTCCCCTGTCTGTGTAACTGTAAACACTGACATTGGAAGTGATTTAATCTCTCCTCATGTCGGTCTTTTTGTTCCAGACCGAAAGGAGAGAACATCTAACAGTGAGTTTCACCAACACTACACTGACACCAGGTCACGTAGGCACATAATTCACCCCCCGATCACCCCCCCCCCAGTTAACCCCTTCACCACCTGTCTCTGTGTCACCCAGTACAGCAATCAGATTTTTTTTTCATCTCTGTACTAGTATCATTAGTGACAAAAATCAGTGTTAGGGTAATTAGTCTTAGGACCCCCCCAATAAAGGTTTAACCCCTTGATTACCCCCTGTCACCTGTAATCACAGTATAAGTGTCACAGGTGACACAGTTTAGCTAGTTTATTTTTTATAGTGTCAGGGCACCCGCCGTATTTTACCTAATAAAGGTTTAACCCCCTGATTACCCGCCGAGTGATCAAACTTAGGTTTTAGCATCAGATAGGGTCTGCATCACCCCAGGCAGTGTCAGATCAGGGTTCCTAAAAAGGCAGTGTTAGCGGGATCAGCTCAGATACCTGCTAGCACCTGCGTTTAGCCCCTCCGCCCAGCCCAGCCCACCCAAGTGCAGTATCAATCAATTACTATCAATTACAAAACACAACATACATAACTGCAGCATTTGCAGAGTCAGGCCTGATCACTGCGAATGCTAACAGTGTTTTTGGTAGCGTTTGAATCAGTCCCTAACAGCCAGGAGCTTTTTTTACCTGTGAGTCTCACTAGTGTACCAGTAAATTTAGAGACCAAAATGTCATATCAAAGGTACACTAGTGAAGAGGCCTACATGTTTCTGAGCATGACAGATAGTGAAGAGGAAGTCACTCATCTGTCAGAGTCAAGCTCAGAATACGATCCTGTAGACAGCAGCGGCTCCATGACAGATAGCTCTGATGATGGAGTTGTGGTCCCTGCCAAGGTCAGGTGTACCAGACCCCAATCTTCTTCTGCAGTCGTTGAGGTGCAAGAACCACAGGTCCCTCGTATGGAGCAGAGAGCCAGTACTAGTGCCGCTATTCCTTCTGGTGAACTGGCAAGCACCAGCGGCCTAGTACATCCTGGTCATGCATCCAGCACTGCAGTAACACTTGGTGATGTGGCGAGTCCCATAAATGCAGTTCAAGCTGGCGAGGTGGCAAGCACGAGTAGTGTCCCACTGCCACCAAGAAGAAGACAAACACAGGCCCGTCGAGCCCATGGTGCTCTTCATGCTGCATTCGCCAATCCTAATTGGGCACCCACCACTTCTGCGACACCCGTACTTCCCCCATTCACTGGCCAACCCAGAATTTAGGTGGAAACAGTTGATTTTATGTCACTTGATTTTTATTTGCTGTTTTTTATGGAAGATCTTTATAGATCTATTGTGGACCAAAGCAATTTTTATGCTGGTCAATTCATCACCACTAATCCCCAGCTGACCCTTGCCAGAGATTGGAGACCAATTACGGTTTCCGAATTTAAGACCTTTCTGGGCCTATCCCTCCTCATGGGCATAACCAAAAAAGAGTGAGTTGTGATTATATTGGGCCACCGACCCAATTCACCATACACCCGTGTTCTCTGCCTCCATGACCAGGACAAACGATACGAGCAGATCTTGTGGTTCAGCGACAATGAACTCTGTCGTCCTCGGGGTGACCCTGGATTTGATTGGCTCTACAAAATTTGTCCCCTTGTAAACCATTTTTTGCAGCCTTATTTACTCCACATCAAGTTTTCCGCGTTGATGAGTCCCTGATTAGGTTTTCTGGCCGCTTGTCTATCAAACAGTATCTTCTCAGCAAGCATGCCAGATACGGGGTCAAGGTGTATAAGCTCTGTGACAGGGCCACAGGCTATACATATAGTTTTATGGTTTACGAGGGAAGAGATAGTCATGTAGAGCTGGAGAACTGCCCAGATTACATAGGGAGCGCTAGTAAGATAGTGTGGGACTTGGTGTCACCCTTATTCGGAAAGGGGTACCACTTGTACGTGGACAATTATTACACAAGCTTGCCACTTTTTAGTCACCTGTTTGATTATGGAATTGGTGCATGTGGCACTGTGCAATCTAATCCCCCAACAGCTTGTAGAATCCCAACTTAGATGGTGGGAGAGAGCCTGCTTAAGGTGTAATAATTTGTTAGCAGTGAAGTAGAGGGATTCACGGAATGTTTTTGTTCTGTCCTCGCTTCACGCAGACACGGCAGTCCAAATTCCTATGGCATCTGGTGTTGTGGAGAAACCCCTCTGTGTCCACAAATACAACCTTAACATGGGAGGGGTGGACCTCAACGACCAGTTGTTCATGCCGTACCTAATTGCCCGTAAGGCCAGACGCTGGTGCAAAAAAGCGTCTGTATACTTATTTCAATTGGCTTTGCTGAATGCTCATGTGCTATACAGAGCTTCAGAATGGACTGGATCCTTCCTTAAATTCCAGGAAGAGATCGTCAGAGCCCTTCTGTTTCCAGACGTGCTCTTGCCCAACTTCCAAATCCAAATGCAGTGAGCCGGCTGCATGAGAGGCATTTTGCTTTGTCCTCCCTGGTACCCCTACCCAAAGAAACCCCCCAAAAAAATGTTGTGTCTGCAGCAAATGTGGATTTAGGCATGACACCCACTTTAATTGTCTCTCCTGTCCATGTCCAACCTGGCCTCTGCATTGGTGAATGTTTCAAATGCTACCACACATTAGTCTCGGGGTCTCAAAAGATGTGATGGCCATCACATTTTGAGAGACCCTAATCTGCAACTTTCAGTTTACAGTTTTTTTACAGTTTTTATAAAAGTGAAAAACTGAAGAAAAAAAAAAAAACACACAAACACACAAAAAAAAAAAAAAAATCCAAAAATAGTTCTGGATGTATTTTTCTCCTCTCTATTGTTCTCTCCACTCTACTGTTCACTCATTATTGTTCTATATCTATCGTTCTCTCTATTTTTACTATGTTTTATTGTATTTGTTTGCAGGTATGGTATGTTATACTCTAATGTTTGTTTTATTTGCTTAGCAGGTAAGCCATTCAGCTGCAGCATGGGTTTATTTATCTTGACAGCAACAGCGTTTGCTCAAACGATACGTAGAGCTGTGACTCCAGCGCTGTCGGAGGTGACTTCATCACAACAGTTAAAAAAAAATGGTGCATGTATGCCCATCATTAGAAGTGGGTGGATAAAGGGCGGTATTCTAATGGTGGGCATACCCACAGATCAATCTCTTTTTTTTTTGTTTAGCCCCCAGGCTGCATGAAAAAAGAACATTACAATGTATGCCCAACGAGGACCAGCAACATACTGGTATGAGTGGTTATACCAGAATGATGTCTGCAGGTTTAGGTATCATCTTGGTATCATTCTTTTCATCCAGTGGTCGGCTTTCATTTAAAAGAAATCCTAGTGGCTAATTAGCTTTCATATGCAGTGGGAGGGAACGTCTCCCCCACCGTCTTCCATGGTTTTCTCTGGCTCTCCTGTCCCAACAGGGAACCCGAGAATGCAGCCGGTGGTTCAGCCCAGCTGACCATAGAGCTGATCAGAGACCAGAATTGCTCCAATCATCTCTATGGCCTAAGAAAACAGAATCTACGAGCATTTCATGATTTAGGTTTAGCCGGTTATAAACAGCGCCATTGGGAAATTGGCAAAGCATTTTATCACACCAATCTTTGTGTGGTGAGATGCTTTGAGGGAAGAGGAGAGATCTAGGGTCTAATAGACCCCATTTTTTTCAAAAAAAGAGTACCTGTCACTACCTATTGCTATCATAGGGGCTATTTACATTCCCTGAGATAAAAATAAAAATGATTAAAAAAAAAGAAAGGAACAGTTTAAAAATAAAATAAAAAAGCAAAATAAAGAATAAAAAAAAAAAAAAAAAAGCACCCCCGTCCCCCTGTGCTCACACGCAAAGGTGAACGTAAGCGTCGGTCTGGTGTCATATGTAAACAGCAATTGCACCATGCATGTGAGGTATCACTGTGAAGGTCAGATCGAGGGCAGTAATTTTAGCAGTAGATCTCTTCTTTAGATCTAAAATGGTAACCTGTAAAGGCTTTTAAAGGCCTTTAAAAATGTATGTAGTTTGTCGCCGCTGCACATTTGTGTGCGATTTTAAAGCATGTCGTGTTTGGTATCCATGTGCTCGGCATAAGATCTTTTTTATTTCATCAAACATTTGGGCAATATAGTGTGTTTTAGTGCATTAAAATTAAAAAAGTGTGTTTTTTCCAAAAAAATTGTGTTTGAAAAATCACTGCGCAAATACTGTGTGAAAAAAAATTGCAACACCAACCATTTTAATCTGTAGGGCCTTTGCTTTAAAAAAAATATAATGTTTGGGGGTTCAATGTAATTTTCTTGCAAAAAAAACAATTTTTCATGTAAACAAAAAGTGTCAGAAAGGGCTTTGTCTTCAAGTGGTTAGAATGGGTGATGTGTGACATAAGCTTGTAAATGTTGTGCATAAAATGCCAAGACAGTTCAACCCCCCCCCAAATTTTGTAAAGTTGACACCCCAAGCTATTTGCTGAAAGGCATGCTGAGTCCATGGAATATTTTATATTTTGTCACAGGTTTTGGGAAAATGACAATTTTTTGTTACATAACATTGTCATGAAATTATATATTGTTCAAACATGGCATGGTTATATATAGAATTACAACCCCAAATGCATTCTGCTGCTTCTCCTGACTACGAGGATACCTCATGTGTGAGACTTTTTGGGAGCCTAGCCGCGTACAGGACCCCAAAAAGAATCACCGCCTTCAGGATTTTGAAGGGTGTAAATTTTTTTATTTTACTCCTCACTACCTATCACAGTTTTGAAGGCAATAAAATGCCAAAATAGCACAACCCCCCCAAATGACCCCATTTTGAAAAGTAGACACCCCAAGCTATTTGATGAGAGGCATGTTGAGTCCATGGAATATTTTATATTTTGCCACAAGTTGCAGGAATATAATTTTTATTTTTTTTTTGCACAAAGTTGTCACTAAATGATCTATTGCTCAAACATGCCATGGGAATATGTGAAATTACACCCCAAAATACATTCTGCTGCTTCTCCTGAGTACGGGGATACCACATGTGTGAGACTTTTTTGGAGCCTAGCCATGTACAGGACCCCAAAAACCAATCACTGCATTCAGGCTTTCTAAAGGCATAAAATTGTGATTTTACTCCTCACTACCTATCACAGTTACGGAGGCCCTGAAATGACCAGATAGCACAAAACCCCATTTTGGAAAGTAGAAACCCCAAGGTATTTGCTAAGAGGCATGGTGAGTATTTTGCAGATCTCATTTATTTTTGAAAATGAAGAAAGAAAAGAAAAATGTATTTTTTTTTCTTTTTTCAATTGACAAAAAAGTGAGATCTGCAAAATACTCAGCATGCATCTCAGCAGATAGCTTGGGGTGTCTACTTTCCAAAATTGGGTCATTTGGGGGGGTTTGTGCTAACTGTGCATTTCATGGCCTCCGAAACTGTGATAGGCAGTGAGGAGTGAAATCAAAAATGTACGCCCTTAGAAAGCCTGAAGGCAGTGATTGGTTTTTGGGTCCTGTATGCAGTTAGACTGCCAAACAGTTCAACACATGTGGTATCCCCATACTCAGGAGAAGCAGCAGAATGTATTTTTGGGTGTAATTCCACATATAACCATGCCATGTTTGAACAATATATAATTTAGTGACAATGTTGTGTAAAAAAAAAATTGTAATTTTCCCGAAACTTGTGGCAAAATATAAAATATTCCATGGACTCAACATGCCTCTCAGCAAATAGCCTGGGGTGTCTACTTTCTAAAATGGGGTAATTTGGGGGGAGGTTGTGCTATCTTGTCATTTCATGGCTTCTGACTGTGATAGGTAGTGAGGAAGTGAAATCACCATTTTACGCCCTTAGAAAGCCTGAAGGCGGTTATTGGTTTTCTGGGTCCTGTACATGGCTAGGCTCCCAAAAAGTCTCACACATGAGGTATCCCCATACTCAGGAGAAGCAGCAGAATGTATTTTGGGGTGTAATTCCACATATAACCATGCCATGTGTGAGCAATATATCATTTAGTAACAACTTTGTGTATTTTTTTGTCATTTTTCAATCACTTGTGACAAAAAAATAAAATATTCAATGGGCTCAACATGACTCTCAGCAATTTCCTTGGGGTATCTACTTTCCAAAATTGGGTCATTTGGGGGGGTGTACTGCCCTGCCATTTTATCACCGCAAGAAAATAAACTAAAAGCTGCGCAAATTCCAGAAAATGTACCCTAGTTTATAGACGCTATAACTTGCGTAAATCAATAAATATGCACTTATTGACATTTTTTTTACCAAAGACATGTGGCTGCATACATTTTGGCCTAAATATATGACTAAAATTGAGTTTTTTTTTTTTTTTTTTATAACAAAAAGTAGAAAATATTTTTTTTTTCAAAATTTTTGGTCTTTTTCCATTTATATCGCAAAAAATAAAAATTGCAGAGGCAATCAAATACCATCAAAAGAAAGCTCTATTTGTGGGAAAAAAAAGACGCAAATTTTTTTTGGTACAACATTGCATGACCGCACAATTACTAGTTAAAGCAGCGCAGTGCCAAATTGTAAAAAGTCCTCCGGTCATTGAGCTGCCAAATCCTCCAGGGCTGAAGTGATTAAGCAGCAGCAGATGAGGTCAGACAGGAGACACAGAATCTGAGACAAAACCAGTCAGACTGTCTAACCCCAGGAACACACAGCACAGCAGGGGAGCAAACAACAAGTCTTTACCACACAAGAGAAAACTGGCATTACTGCAGAGGAGAGAAACCAATTCCTCTGCTGGCTCTAATGCCCCGTACACACGGTCGGATTTTCCGATGGACAATGTCCGATCGGAGCGTGTTGTCGGAAATTCCGACCGTGTGTGGGCGCCATCGGACATTTTACATCGGATTTTCCGACACACAAAGTTGGACAGCAGGAGATAAAATTTTCCGACAACAAAATCCGATTGCGTCAATTCCGACCGTGTGTGGCCTGTTCCGACGCACAAAGTGCCACGCATGCTCTGAAGAAATTCCGACACGGGACAGCTCGTTCTGGTAAACTTAGCGTTCGCAATGGATACAGCACTTTCGTCACGCTGCAATGTTCAAAATGGTTTAATACAGCGCACTCTCTTCTTCTTTAGAATGTGACAAGAATTAAGTCGTTTTGCTGCTCGTATTCACACACACTTCTCACAAACTTTTATTTGTGTTGTTTTAGTGGGATTCCCTCAATATATTGTTATTAGTTGTCACATCTGACAGTTTTATATTTTTTATTTTTTTTTTATTTTGGATTTTAAGCCTTTTTTTTTATTTAATGTTTGGATTTTTTTCCAAGGCTGATCTTTGTTCAATGTTATTTTTATTTTTACTCCAGAATATTTTTGGGTGTGTTTTGTGTGTCAGGTTACCCCAACACCATTGATATCTTTTATTATTTAATCTCAAGGAGATTGTTTGTTGTTGGTGTCCCTTGTTCATTTCACATTGTATATTTGTCCTCACAAACCAACTGTCCTTTTTGAAGTAAAACACATAGGAGAGTAGAATTCAAAACAAAAATCCTTTATTAAGGGATCAGAACCAAACAAAGAGGAAGGCAACACTGGATCAACAGGAGAAATTAGTGAAGCCTGGGACCCCCACGGCAGACATCAATTCTTCAACATCAAAATTGATGGCCTGAGGAGTCCATATGTAAGGGAGGGCCGTCTGGTCCGGGATTCACAGAGACTTGGATAGCAGCAGATGACATCTGTGTCCGCAGGGTGTGGTACCACAAGAGGCTGCATTTTTTGGCCCACCAGACTGGATCCAGGGTCCTCACTGTCTGGTCTTCCTTTCACACTTCCTTCCGGGCTGTGGCTGTGCAGCTGGAGATGTGGCAGGAGGAGGAGTAGGACCTGGAGGAGGAGTAGGACCTGCAGGAGGAGGAGGAGGACCATCCCAAAGCTGTGTGTGAGGTGTAATTTGGCCCCTCACACCTTTCGCCAGAGCCTCAGATATGAGGGCCTCACACATAGCTTTTTGGCCCTCCTCCATCCTCTGCATTTTATAGGCAATGAATGCAGCAATGTTCTCCTGCCTGGTGTGTGGTGCTCCCAGGACCTCTGTAGCCCTCCAAAAGAATCTGATAGCCGCCTCCTCTAGGGCAATCCTCCTACTGCCACTTTCTGTTTCCAGGGGGGTGGAGGGACCTGCAGATCAGCCAGCCGGCTCGGCCCGGCCACCTCCTGGCTGAGACTTCCCTGTGTATGAAAAAGGGACATAGTTGTAATGTTTTGCATCATCAATCACAATCCTTAATTAGTACTCCCAACTAACATATAGTTCACATCATTGATTGGACAAGCAGAAATATTTAGAGGAATGCTATACCTGGCTCAATCTGGGCTCCTCCACATGTGGCCTGGAAGGCCCAGGTTGGGCGTCAGAAGCCTCAGCCGGGGGGGAAGGAAGCGTGGAAGGAAGACTGGAGAGGGATGGCCTGGGTTCAGTCTGGCCTGCCAGAAAGTGCAGCCTGTCGTAGTACAATATCCTGGGGACATAGATGTCACCTGCTGCTCCAGATCTCTGCGAATCAAGGACTTTATTGCGCTCCCTCAGATATGTGCTCCTCAGGCCACCAATGAAAATCTTTAAAAAAGTGATGTCTGCCGTGGGGATCACCTGCTTCACAATTTCACACAATTGCTCCAGTGCTGCCTTACTCTTTGCTTGGTTCTTGTAATGGGGGTGTTTAATCTCCCACAGACAGGGCAGCTCCCTTAGCATCTCTATGAAGACTGAAATGAAGTCCTTATCTTTCAGTACCATATCCATGTTCACTGCAAGACACAACACAAGACAAAGCCTAATGTCACACAAAACTCTCCTAATCTTGTTACAATATAGGCCTCAATCTAGAAGCAGTATAGGCACAAGTTTGTCTCTTACCTTCGTTCTTACGATCGCCGCGTCCAATGCTCCTTCCTCCGCTCACAGATCAAACGTAATACGCACGCGTGTTATGCTTTATATACACTGCGCATGCGTGTAACTCCGCCCGCCCCTGATGTTCTTTCTAGTGTATTCCCTGCCCCTTTTCGTTCGGCGCAGTGGGTGAAGAGCATGATGGCGGACATACAGCAGGTGCGGGCTAATTGTAGCAACGAGGAGGAGGAGGAGGAAAGCCCGGATCCAGGCACGTCCCGATCCAGAAGGAGACGTTTTAAGGCCACAAATATGTCATTTGGGGAGATGTTGGAGATGGTCGACATCATGAGGAAGTCCGACTATGATGGAAAATATGGGCCTTACCCCAACCCGAACATCCGAAAGGCCAAGATCATGGCGAAAGTGGTCAGGAGTCTAGAGCGGAATTTCGGGGTACGAAGGTCTAAAGATCAGCTCAGGAAGCGGTGGTCGGACCTGAAGTTGAGAGAGCCAGAGCAGTACCGAAAGATCCGGAGAGTGCTGCAAAAAAGTAAGTAGTTGTGCTGTGTTCCTATTCTTTCTGTCTTTATTACGTTCGTTCTGCTCCATATGCTTTTATTAGTTGTAACGTTTCAAAAGGTCAACTTTAATGTTCATGGGCACATTATTCGTCAAACATTTTTCTTTCGGCCTCTAGAACACCATTGTTTAGGCCATATGCATTTTCACACATTTTTGGGGGCCTACTTGGATGCCAAATAATTGTTTGTGTAGATGGGTTTGTTACTAGAATGAAATGCAAACTAGATTGTGTGTAAGGAGAGGACACTGAGCAGCTGTTTTCACATCTGGACACTGGAGCACTAGTGTGGGACACAAGAACACCATTTTTATTAGGGGGGGCCACACAGGTGCTCCAGTGTATACTATAGGGGGGGCTACATCTGTGAAGCTTGTACCAAACAGGTAAAGTATTGCAGCTTGACAAAGGGCAATAAAAAATATACATCTTGGAACTCTGCTAAAATAGACAATTGTACCCCACTTCCGAGCAATGTTTCCTATTTCTAGTTCTGCCATCAAATATCTGTGTGCTAAGTATACCATTTTTGTTTTACATAGGGGAGAAAAGACTCGGACACCCCTCATCCCAGGAGACCAGAGACCCCCCCCCCTCTGGAAGAAGGGGAAATACCCCCAACCCAAGCGGAGCAGGAGGAAGAAGAAGACGTGGTGGAGATTGGCACCACAACAGGTGAGTGTCTGCGACCACAGGCTCAGGTAAAAGAGATGGCTGGTGACAGATTTTTGAGACCTTTTTTTTTGTTCTTTACCTCTTTTTAGGTGATCGTGATCCAGAACGCTTTACATCTGAAAGTGCCCAGATACTGATCGGGGAGATCATGGGGTGTAATCTCCAATTGCAAAAATCAGTGATGTTATTAAAAAAAATAATAACATCATTGATGTTTTGGGGCGAATTTAAACCCCACAAAATCACCTGTTTTATTGTACCAAAATTTTGTAAATGTTTAGAAAAGCCAAATTTGGAGGATGCACACAGTGTGCCAACATGTGCTATCTGCCATCACGGGATATCAATGGACGCGTTTTGGGGGTGCAACCCCTTCCTCAATTATAAAGTAGCGATGAGGAAGGGCTTGCTCCCCCAAAACACGTCCCTTGATCCCCCCTGATGGCAGATAGCACATGTTGACATTCAAAAATTGGTGTGCATCTTCCAAATTTGGCTTTTCCAGGGGTGATTTCCCCCCATCTGAACGCTATATCAAACCCAGTTCCTAAATACGGATGTCTGATATAGCCTTCAGGTTTTACCTAATGTGAACTTTGTAAGTTCAAGTTTTTTGGCTTTCTTGTTGGTTTTACACAGGCCTGTTTTATCTGAAATGGATATTTTGATTTTTCATAATGCTACTGCAAACATTGTTATACAACAAACATGTTGGTTTGTTTTAAAAACCTTTGGGAAATGCACATGTGATTGTGCAGGTATAAAAAAGTGCCTTACTCAAGAATGTGTGGATTATTGTCTCAACACTACAACACTTTTGGGGTGATGTAATTGCTGTTTTATGCAAAAATGGGGGTTATTTCCTAAGGGCAAATCCTCTTTGCACTACAAGTGCAGGTTCAGTGCAATTGCAAGTGCATTTGTAGTGAAATGTGTTTTTGCATTTAGGAAGTACCAGCCAACACTGTTTTTTATAAGGTTACCCAATCACGACATTTTCTGCACTCAACACATTTCTGTCAGGGTCAGCTAAAACAAACACAAGCAGTAAATGTCCACAAAGAATTTCTTTTGGTTGTTTTTTATTTGAAAAAGGTGTCACAGATTGTCTGGCATATTGATAGCCCCCCTACCCACAAAGAACTCCAGGTAGCGTAACCGGACATCACGGGCATTCAGGGAGGGCAAGCCAGGACGGCCACTTTCAAGTGCCATCAGTGTTGATGGATTAGGGATTCCGGCCTCAGGCCCAACTGAGCCAGCATAGTTGGCTGAATGTTTTCTTAAAAAATTATGGAGAACACAGCAGGCAAGTATTATATGGTTCAGTTTATACTCCGCCATATGGATGGGTGTCAGAAATAATCGGAACCGGCTGGCCAGGATTCCAAATCTGTTCTCCACCACTCTTCGGGCTCTGGCCAGCCGGTAATTAAAAACCCTCTGTTCCGGGGTGAGGATCCTCATCGGGAATGGCCTCATCAGGTGGTCCCCCAGCGCAAATGCTTCATCAGCAACAAACACAAATGGGAGACCTTCAACATTGTCCTCTGGAGGTGGCAAGTCCAAGCTGCCATTCTGGAGATGCCTGTAGAACTCCATCTGGGCGATCACTCCACCATCGGACATCCGGCCATTCTTCCCCACGTCCACATACAAGAACTCGTAATTAGCCGACACCACCGCCAACATCACTATACTATTAAACCCCTTGTAATTATAATAGTACGACCCCGAGTTGGGTGGTGGGACGATGTGGACGTGTTTCCCATCAATTGCCCCTCCGCAGTTAGGAAAGTCCCACCGCTGGGCAAAGTGGGAGGCCACAGTCTGCCATTCCTGTGGCGTTGAAGGAAACTGTTGAGGAAAAAAAAATAAACCTTACTATTTTTTCACAGAAACATGGCAAGCAGATTATACACAAACATTATGGGGCAACCTCCAGATAGCATTTACTAAGGGGAATTTAACAAGGCCAAAGTATAAGGTACACCTATCATATTCCCCCTCCCCCCCTCTCATGGGCCATTTCTAACATTATAGGGGGGGGAACTCTTGGACAGGTAACCCTCTTCACTTCATTGAGAGATGAATGCCTAAATACAGGGTATTACTTGGAACAGCCCCTCCTTAGTTACACTATTGGCAGACCACTGGACAGGTAAGAAGTGTCATAATACAAAGATATAAATACACACTGTACACATTTGAGGACATTTGAACATTCTGCTATTACCTATCAAGATAATAATAGGATACAAAAACTTTAAACAGTACCATTGGAAAGTATACAGGCAGGCCCTTGCACTACATGCTTTGGGGAATTCATCCATAAATCTGACCAGTAAAGAGGTGGGTATAGTGTGTATGGGTTTGGCAAAGTCAGCAGATAGATGATTGAGGATAGAGAATTGGGATCAGCTGACTTAGCAGTTGGGGGGGGAGGGTTAAAAAAAATTTGGGGACACCACAAAAAAAAGCCTCTGGCACTCTGCCTGAATTTAAATCAAAAATAACATTTCCAAACATTTTAGGGGGTGTTTGGGGTAAAGCACTACTACGGAGCTGATAAAATACATTGTTAAGTGACTACATGAGGTGAATATAGGCCAGGAGACACCATGCTGGGGAGGTTATTGAAGGGCAAATATGTATGAAGGACCTAAAATAATAATTATATAAAAATTCAGCATGCATGAGAACAAAGGGGACATTCACAGCATATTACAATCATGGTAATTAGGGAATGAGGGAAGAAATACAATATATTATCAAACATTCAATACAATAAAATGTGATATAAAAGGATAAAAATCTTACCTTCATATACTCCTTCTGCAGGACCTGTACGATGGCAGAACAGGTCTCTGGGATAATGATCCCCAGAGCCTGGGGGGAGATGCCTGTCGAGAACTTGAGGTCCTGCAGGCTTCTCCCTGTGGCCAAATACCGCAAGGTAGCGACCAACCTCTGCTCCGGAGTGATGGCTTGCCTCATGCAGGTATCCTGCCTGCTAATATAGGGGGTCAGCAAAGCCAACAAACGGCGAAACACGGGGTCCGTCATCCTGAGAAAGTTCCTGAAATCATTAGGATTATTCTCATGGATCTCACGGAGCAAAGGCATGTGACAGAACTGGTCACACTGAAGCAACCAATTCTTGGTCCATGAACTCCTCCCCACCCTGTTCATGGACTGGACTTGTGTCAAGGTCAGGACCCCAACACCAAGCCCCCGCACAGCACAAACTCTACGAGGAGTACGCATACGAAACATGGCTAGAAAACGGTCGGCTGCTCAGAACGAAGTAACAGAACGCACTGAAGAACAGCAAGGCCTGTGAAGAGCGACCTGAAAAACAGCAACGAGCAGGCAAGATCACACAGAAAACTCAGATACGAACTGACTGCACGCACTGAAGAGCAGATACAAACCCACAAGCACAAACTGAACGTCAGAAAACGATCTGAAAGCCACGAATCTGAAAAAGCACGAATCGTCTCTCACCAAACTTTTACTAACACGAGATTAGCAAAAGGAGCCCAAAGGGTGCCGCGCTTGGTTCTGAACCGGCCTTTTCTAGTCTCGTCGTACGTGGTGTACGTCATCGCGTTCTTGGCGATCGGAAATGCAAAACAAATTTGAGCCAACATCCGTCGGAAAAAATCAGAGGATTTTGTTGTCGGAATGTCCGAACAAAGTCCGACCGTGTGTACGGGGCATTAGACTGTTTTTTTTTTCTTTCATCTCAAACAAAAACTTTGTATGAAATATATTTGACATTACAGAGTCCAGAACATATGCATTCCATTTGGATAAAACATTGCATCAAACTGACATACAACATGGTGTTAAATAATAGATTAGAACTGACTTCGCTCAGAGGTCAGTTATACATACAAGTATTAAGTCAGAACATTACACCTCTACTGTCCAGAGGTTCTAAGACTGTTTAAGCTGCTACTTGGTTACTGTCGGTCGCTCCCATGCCCCGCCCGTCTCCCTGCCCTCTGTGACATCATCCACCGCCACTCTCAGACTGAAGACAAAGCCAGGAGAGCGGCACAATGCCTATACAAGACAGGAAAACCCCAATGGTAACATTGCAGAGCTTAACCACTTGCCACCCGCCCTATTGCAAATTGACATCGGCAAAGTGGTTTGAGAATCCTGACTGGACGTCAATAGACGTCCACAGGATTCACCGCTATTGCGCGCCCCCAGGGGCGCGCACCACGGCGATCGGGGATGACGCTTGTCCCTCAAACACAGCGCATCCCCGATCAGGGTAAACAGCCAATAAAATTGGCTGTTTACCATGTGATCGGCTGTGTCCAATAACAGCCGGTCACATGACATAACAAATCGGATGCGTGCGCAATGCGCGCCACCGGGGGCGCGTAGCGCGCCGATCGGAGATGCCGAGTGTCCCTTGGACACAGTCCCATCCCGATCAGGATAAACAGCCAATGAAATGGCTGTTTACCCATGTGATCGGCTGTGTCCAATCACAGCCGGTAACAAGTATAAACAAAGTAGCGGTTTCCAGGGATCTCTCCTTCTCTCTCCTCACACACCGATCGTGTGAGGAGAGAGAAGGAGAGATCCCATCAGTGAGTGAAACACCTTTTATAACACTTGTCTACTGTCTACTGTATACAAAACATGCACCCCCCCACCAATAAAGAGAACCTGTCACAGCACATCAGGATCTGTCACAGCCCATCAAGATCTGTCACAGCCCATCAGAACCTGTCACAGCCCATCAAGATCTGTCACAGCCCATCAGAATCTGTCACAGCCCATCAGAACCTGTCACAGCCCATCAGAACCTGTCACAGCCTGCCATCAGCACCGCCATCGGTACCGCCATCAGCACAGCCACCGCCATCAGCACAGCCACCGTCACCATCTGGATCTGACAGCCCATCAGTCACACAGACTGCCATCAGTACCACTAACGGTACCGCTATGAGTACCGCCATCAGTTTCGCCATCGGTACCATCTAGATCTGACAGCCCATCTGTCATTGCCCATCTGTCACACAGGCCCGCCATCACTACCGTCGCACAGTCCCGCCATAAGTATCGTCACACAGGTCATCAGTAACCTGTCAGTCAGTCACACAGGCCCACCATCAGTGAGCTGTCAATAGCACCACCAGTTCCTTCACACAGGCCCGCCAAAAGTACCACCATCATGTCCCAAAGAGGTTACACAGTTGAGGAGGCATATAACATCCTTGCCATGTCGGATGATGAGAGCAGCGGGGAGCTCTCATTATCCGATTCTGATTCGGAATACGAGCCAGTGGAGGGTAGTGGATCGGAGTCCGAGTCAGTGGAGGAAACCGCCCCTCCTAAAAGAGTAAGGAGATCAGGACCAAGATCAGAACACCTGCCTACCACCAGCAGCGCCAGACCCCAGGAAGAGGAGCCCAGTACCAGTACTGGAATTGCACACCCAACCCAAAGAATCCGGGCCCAGTCCTACCTTCCCGATGCCCTGGCAAACCCCTTATGGTTGCCTGCCAATTCAGGATCCGCTACAATCCCCCCTTTTACTGCACAGCCAGGTGTGCAGCCCAACACTTCGAATTTTTCATATTTGGACTATTTCTATTTATTTTTCCCAGAAGATTTGTTGCAGTACATGGTGGACCAAACAAATCTCTATGCAGAGCAATTTATTGCTGCCAACTCCACTTCGTCCTACGCCCGTATGTTCCATTGGCGACGTCTCACACTAGACGAATTCAAATTGTTCCTGGGCCTTACTTTTAATATGGGGCTTACAAAGAAAAACGAACTGCATGCCTACTGGTCCACCCACCCCATCCACCACATACCCCTATATTCTTCTGTCATGTCCAGGACACGGTACGATATGATAATGCGTTTCCTACATTTTAATGATAATTCGCAGTGCCCTCCCCAAGATCATCCCAACCACGACAAATTATATAAGCTTCGCCCCCTAATAAATTCTTTTACCAAGCGATTTTCTGAAGTCTTTATCCCTGACCAAAATATTTGTGTAGACGAATCCCTTATCCACTTTACTGGCCGGCTCAATATCAAGCAGTATATCCCAAGTAAGAGAGCCAGGTACGGGGTGAAAATGAACAAATTATGTGACCGAGCCACTGGATACGTGTACTCATTTTGCATTTATGAGGGAAAAGACTCACAGCTCCAGCCCCGTGAGTGCCCCACATACATAGGAACCAGTGGTAAAATTGTGTGGGACCTTGCATACCCCCTGTTCAAAAAAGGTTACCACTTATATGTAGATAATTACTACAGCAGCCTGCCCCTTTTCCGTCACCTGTATCGTGAAAAAACCCTGGCCTGTGGAACCTTCCGAAAAAATAGGAAGGGCTTCCCACAGAACTTACTTTCAAAACGGCTACAATAGGGGGAAGCCGCATTCATGAGGAATGAGGAGGTGTTGGCCATGAAGTGGCGGGACAAGAAGGATGTTCACATGATGACTACCATTCACAATGACACCTTGGTGGAGGTTCAGAGAAGACATGGCCCCGTAGTAAAGCCTGAATGTGTCCATGACTACAATCTGTATATGGGGGGGGTGGATTTAAATGATCAGATGCTGCAACCATATTTTTCAACCCGCAAGTCCAACTATTGGTATAAAAAAGTTGCATTTCATCTGTTTCATATGGCCATGTTCAATTCATTTGTCTGCTATCAAAAATCACCTACCTCAAATATCTTGAAAATATTATCACTGCCCTTATTTACCAGCAAAGACCCACCCCAGGAAGCATTCGCTCTGATAGTGTGAGTCGACTTCATGAGCAACATTTTCCCTATACCATTTCCCCTGCAGAATCCGGAAGAAGACGCCAAAAGAAATGTCGTGTATGCTCAAGTAGAGGAGCCAGAAGAGATACAATTTATTATTGTCCCGATTGTCCCTCCCAACCTGGCCTGTGTATCGGTGATTGCTTCAAAAATTATCACACATCCATCAGATATTACTTCCCCTTATTAGTAACAGACTGCCATTTCCCCATTTCAAATACCTGTGTGCATCATTTGCCTTCCATGTTAACTGACCCTGGCCTGTTTACCGACAATGTCTTTGCCTGCCGTTTTAACCACGTTTCTGACTACCACGTGCACCGACCTCAGTCTGTTTACCGACGATGCCTTTGCCTGCCGTTTTAACCATGTTTCTGACTTCAACGTGCACCAACCTCAGCCTGTTTACCGACGATGCCTTTGCCTGCCGTTTTAACCACGTTTCTGACTTCCACGTGCACCGACCTCGGCCTGTTAAATCGACCATGTTTTTGCCTGCCACTTGGACTGATCTTTTGCCCTTCTACTTCAGTACACAGGGGTCTCACATATGTGAGGGGCTTCAGAATAGCGTTCTGAGTAGAGAAAATCAGTTTTTGGTTTTCTGTGTTCCCAGAACAGGGTCTGGTTGCCCGGAGGCTTCAAAGAGATTTGGGTGGGAGAAGCCTCTACTCTTCCCCCCTGGCCCTAAGCTTGATGGTCCTTCCTGCTGCCTGGACCAATACTTTGGCTGTGCTGACCATATCACTGCCTGTAATGACCCAGGACTTTATGGACTGTGTTTATTTCTGCTGCCTGGACCAATATTTTGGCTGTGTTGACCATATCTCGGCCTGCTGCCTCTACTGACTATAGACAGTATTTCTGCCTGGACATCTCTGCCTGCTACCTGGACCAATGCTTTGGCTGTGCTGACAGTATCTTTGCCTGAACTAACTATGGATAGTATTGCTGCCTGGACCGATGCTCTCCTCTGTGGACCACTACACTACTAAAACCACAGGTAATCTTTTGTTATTTGGTATTTACATGTTATGTGTTAGAAATATGAAGGGCCTTCAAAAATATGATCGGTAGTCATGAAATTATATGTGTAATTTATGCTCCTAGAACGACTGGAGGTGCTATTTGGATGTTGGGCTTCTGTATGTGGCCAGGCTGTGTAAAAGTGTCACACATGTGGTATCGTTAAACTCAGGAGGAGTAGTAGAATGTATTTTGGGGTGTCATTTTTTCTATGTACATGCTATGTGTTAAAAATATCTTATAAATGGACAACTTTCTGTAAAAAAAATGCGTTTTCATTTTTTTCCCATGTTTTCCGAAAACTTCTGGAAAAAAATGAACCGTTCAAAAGACTCATTATGTCTCATAGATTATACCTTGGGGTGTTTGCTTTCCAAAATGGGGTCATTGTGTGGGCGTTTCCATTGTCCTGGTGCTCCAGGGCCTTCAAAAGGGAGATAGGTCGTCATGAAATTATATGTGTAATTTTGCTCTTAGAATGCCTGGAGGTGCTACTTGGATGTTAGGCCTCTGTATGTGGCCAGGCTGTGTAAAAGTCTCACACATGTGGTATCGCCATACTCAGAAGGAGTAGTAGAATGTATTTTGGGATGCCATTTTTGCTATGTACATGCTATGTGTTGGAAATATCTTATAAATGGACAACTTTGTGTTAAAAAAATGCGTTTTCATTTTTTTCCCACGTTTTCCGAAAACTTCTGGAAAAAAATGAACCGTTCAAAAGACTCATTATGCCTCATAGATTATACCTTGGGGTGTTTGCTTTCCAAAATGGGGTCATTTTGTGGGCGTTTCCATTGTCCTGGTGCTCCAGAGCCTTCAAAAGTGAGATAGGTCGTCATGAAATTATATGTGTAATTTTGCTCTTAGAACGCCTGGAGGTGCTACTTGGATGTTAGGCCTCTGTATGTGGCTAGGCTGTGTAAAAGTCTCACACATGTGGTATCGCCATACTCAGAAGGAGTAGTAGAATGTATTTTTGGGTGTGGTTGCAAGTATGCACATGCTTTGTTCAAGAAATAACCTGTCAATACAATAAGTTTGTGTAAAAAAAAAAAAAAAGTCTTAATTTTCCCAAGAATTGTGGGAAAAAATTACAACTTCAAAAAACTCACCATGCCTCTTACTAAATACCTTGGACTGTCTACTTTCCAAAAAGGGGTCATTTGGGGGGTATTTGTACTTTCCTTGATTGTTAGTGTCTCAGAAAATGAGATAGGCCTTTAGTACATCAGGTGTGATCAGATGTGATCAATTTTCAGTGATTTGCACCCTAAATTGTAGACTCTATAACTTTCACACAGACTAAATAATATCCACTAATTTGGGTTATTTTTACCAAAGATATGTAGCAGTATACATTTTGGCCCAAATTTATGAAGAAAAATGACTTATTTGCAAAATTTTACAATAGAAACTAAAAAAAAGTGTTTTTTTTTCAAAATTTTCGCTCTTTTTTCGCTTATATCGCAAAAAAGAAAAAACCCAGCGGTGAGTAAATATCACCAAAAGAAAGCTCTAATTGTGAGAAAAAAATGATAAAAATTTTGTTTGGATACAGTGTAGCATGACAGAGTAATTGTCATTCAAAGTGTGAGAGTACTAAAAGCTGAAAATTGGTCTGGGCGGGAAGGTGTTTAAGTGCCCTGTATTGAAGTGGTTAATAATACCACACCTGTAAAACTAAGCAACTTTGCCCGCGACCCGGCACAAGGGATACCTAGTTTCAGGAGGCTTTAACGTCCAACATTCAGGGTCTTCCAACTCTATGAGAGGCTGAACATGGAGGGGCAGTGCGGTAGGGGGTATATCCTTGCAGCAAACAAAGTACTTACCACTGCAATCCACAGGTGGCCTGGAGCAGACCAAAAAAGAACACAACAGTGGGGGAGGGGTTGTCTTTTATCCAGCTAGGAAAAGGTGGTCATGTGTGCGCCAGATGAGGCGTTAACCCATTGTGTGCTGGAGTGAGGTATGGCCAGGAAATTTCTGTGCATTAACTCCTGTTTAACACAGTGTCATTCAGTGCAATACTGCAAGTTTAACGCAGTATATTTCAATGCTTTATGCGCCATTTAATGCAGTATATTTCTGTGCATTAGTACATGTGACAGACCTAGCCGGGACAGAGGCTTTTGGAGAGTACTGAATGCAGGCCTCTTGCCTTTCGACTATGGGCCCTGGATTTTAAGTGAACAATACTCTTTGTGAGGTGTATGCCTGGGGACCCTGAACTAATGTTACTTTGGATTCAAGTCCATGTCCCCCCAAAACACAAAACTCTGGGAACCCCATATGTGCCATATTATAAATAGTGACTGCTTCACAATGTTGTGTATATATTGTGTGTTGTCTCATGCTGTTGTATACTGTTTGCTGTGCTAGTTTGGGGTGGGGCTGTATTCCACTGTTCTATTGTGTTTGTCTGCCTTGGATCACAGGTTGTGTATTTCTATGGAGGGAGGGGGGATTCCTCCAGCAGCTCTCCTTGCTGATAAGACTGTGTACTGATGAAACGTTGGACACACCTGACCTGTGTGTCCATTGTCATTGGACAGTTTGGCCCACCAGGTTTTCCAAGGGTGGGGAGAAAGAATCTCAGTTATTTTATCTGTTGTGTCCATGTGTGAAAATAAATAAGTTGATTCTTGGTTAACCCTCAAGACAGAGCATCTTGTCTCGTATTTGGGGGGAGAGTTATTAGTATGGGTTTCTTGTTCGGCTGATCGGAGTGTTCAGTAGCTGCCTTTGTGTTCATGAAGGGAATGTCCTAAACAACTTTAACCCCTTTCGTACTCGGGGTGTCATTACAGTACACATTTAATGCAGTATATGTCAGTGCATTACTGCAAGTTTAACATGGTATATTTCAGTCTGTTATGTGAGTGACCAATTAATTTTACTTTAGTGTCACTTTAGTCTGAATCTATTGATAGTTCAGTCAGTGTGAGTGTAGTGACTATTTAACATAATATATTTCAGTGCATTACCTTCTATTTAAAGCATTATATTTCAATGTGTTTCTGCAGGTTTAATGCCATGTATTTCAGTGTGTTATGTGCCATATAATGCAGTATATTTCTGTACGTTAGTGCATGATTGATGCAGTATATTTCAGTGCGCTACTGCAAGTTTAATGCTGTATATTTCAGTGCATTACGTGCCATTTAGCGCAGTAAATTTGTGTGCATAAGTATATGTTCAATGCAGTATAGTTCAGTATGTTACTGCAAGTTTAATGCCCCATATTTCAGTGCATTAGTGCACGTTTAGCGCAGTATATTTCAGTGCTTTACTGCAAGTTTAACGCTGCATTGTTCAGTGTGTTACGTGCTGTTTAATGTAGTATATTTCCGTGCGCTTCTGCAAGTTTAACGCCATATATTTCAGTGCATTACGTGCCATTTAACACAGTATATTTCTGTGCATTAGTACACATTTAATGCAGTATATTTCCTGCTTTACTGCAAGTTAAACACCATATATTTCAGTGCATTACATGCCGTTTAAAGCAGTATAGTTCAGTGCATTACTGCAAGTTTAACGCTGTATATTTCAGTGCATTAGTGCCATTTAATGCAGTATAGTTCAGTGCGTTACTACAAGTTTAACGTTGTATATTTCAGTGCAATATGTGCCATTTAATGCAGTATAGTTCAGTGCATTACTGTAAGTTTAATGACATATATTTTAGTGCGTTACATGTCATTAAATGCACTATAGTTCTGTGCGTTACTGTAAGTTTAACACCATATATCTCAGTGCATTACGCAATGTTTAATGCAGTATATTTCAGTGCGTTAGTGTCATTTAATGCAGTATATTTCAGTGCATTACTGCAAGTTTAACATCATTTGCTGGCTAACCTCACGTCAGCACACCATGGGTTAATCCTCCGTAGGTAACCCCAAGGACCATCTACAATAGATAGAATAAAATATCCACTCTCCTAATCCCTGCTGTTCTTCAATTTACCGGACCTCCCCCAGTTTCTCTGCCTCTCCTGGGTTGGAAGACCCTGTGTGTGTGTGTGGGTGGTAAATCCCCCGTAAGCCAGGGTAACCTTGTGCCTGGGTCACTGGCATTGTTACTTAGATAGCACATTATTTACTGACCTATGTGGTGCCTCTCAGGGACGCTGTGGCTGCACTCCTTGTTTTTCTCCTATACTGTGTCTCCTTAGCAGTGTGCCGGGCTCTCTCTCTTCCTTATCCTGTTTGGAGGGTGGTTCCCCTCCAATCACCTGCCAACTGATTAAACAAAAATCAGAGAGTCAGATGGCCTGAGCGGCCGTGCTTTCTGTCTCTCTGCATGTCAGTTCCAGGTGTAGCGCTGGTAGATTTACAATCTACCGCAGACTAGGTAAATTTAGTAAATTGGGTGTTAGGAAGGTTAAAAGTTCGCCTCTGTTCCAGCTTGGCTGACGTTGTGTGTGCTTCCGCGCTGACCGGTGGGTGTCGCTGTTACCACTAGTCAGTGTTGGAAAGGCAACGTGTTGAAGTGTATAGATGCTCCTCTGTCTCGGAGACAAGCTCGGTGGAGGTGGTCCTCTGAGTTGCATTCTGGGAAGGGGGTATTTATGGGACAGACTCCATGTTTTAGTGTCATTTTCCAGCCACCTCCTGGCCGACAAGTATGCGTTAAGGAGCTACCTCGTGGTCCTCTGATCGGGAGGCCCACAATGCTGCAGCACAGGGGTGGGTCCAGAGGCTTGTCTGGAGCCTACCACCGTGGCCAAGGAATGGTCCTGAGCTGTCAGTCCTGTGTGATGAAGCTGGACAGCCAAGGAGATCCCAGGGGAGGACCCGTCTTGGAGAGATCACGCGGCGTGCTGGTCTATAGAGGGGCCTGGTGACTCGGTTGCAGGACGTATCCAAAAGAAGTAATTATACAGCATAGTGTCGCCGGTTCGGCTTAAAGGTCCAGGCACTGTGACTGACTGTTCACTGCAGAAGATCTGATACATCCTGTGGCAGAGGATCGTGCAGATTTACCCCCCCAAGTAAGTCTGTGGCAGAGACTTTAGATTTGTGCTGCGTACTGGCTGCTGGACCAGTGAGAGAGGCCTATCCAGACGAGCAAAGAGTGTGTCCCACATGGGGAGGGCATTCCATCCAATTATCTGAAATCTATCGGGACATTTGTTGCTAAGATATTAGAAGAAGATATTTGAGTTTCTCCTGAAAGTTTCCTTTTCCGCCTCTTTCCTGCTACTTCCTAAAGTTTGACCGTTTAATAAAGCATTGAAAACGTACTCCAGTGTTGGTGCGTGTATCGTCCAGCAGTAAGTTTAGCGGAACCCCTAGACCCGGTGCCGGTGAAACAGAGGGAAGCAAAGTGAAAGTAACAGACCCGCTTAAACCAGCAGCTCCACCGTGAGTTATTGCTACACAGGTAAGACAGTCTCTCTCTTCCTCCTTTTTCTTATCAGAGAGGCTGTGGTGTAAGTAATCTTTCTTTTCTTCTTTTAGTCTTTCACAGATTAGTGACCTGCTTGTGGACTTAGCAATCCCCCTGTTGCACCCTGCTGCGTTCCCTCACTGTAAGCTGCTTAAAGGGGACATGATACAAAAATATATATATATTTTTAGGTGAAAAACAGGGGGTGGGATGAGAGTTTCTCTCTGTGCTCCCTGTCTCATGCAGTGATTCTTGTTTTGTTATAGATGAGCACACCGCACAGGTCAGAGGCACAAAGATCTAAAGAAAGGTATGAGGGGGCTGCGTGGGACGATGGGGAAAAGAGTGCTAACCATTCGCTCACAGTTGTCTGTTGTCTTGACTGTTTTGCAGGAGCCAAAGCTCAAAGTGCAGATGCTCATCAAAGCAATGTTCTGTGTCACCGCTAGGGATGAGCCGAACACCCCCGGTTCAGTTTGCATCCAGAACATGCGAACGGACCGAAAGTTAGTGCGAACATTCAAACACCATTAAAGTCTATGGGACTCGAACGTGAGAAATCAAAAGTGCAAATTTTAAAGGCTAACATGCAAGTTATTTTCTTAAGAAGGGTTTGGGGATCCGGGTCCTGCCCCAGGGAACATGTATCAATACAAAAGAAAGTTTTAAAAATGGCCATTTTTTCGGGAGCAGTGATTTTAACGATGCTTAAAGTGAAAAAATAAAAGTGAAATATTCCTTTAAATATCATACCTGGGGGGTGTCTATAGTATGCCTGTAAAGTGGCGCGTCTTTCCCGTGTTTTGAACAGTCCCTGCACAAAATGAGGTTTCTAAAGGAATAAAAGTCATTAAAAACTGCTTGCGGCTGTAATGTAATGTCGGGTCCCAGCAATATGGATACAAATTGAGAAAAATGGCATGGGTAACCCCCAGCCCATTACCAGGCCCTTTGGGTCCTGTATGGATGTTAAGGGGAACCCCGCACCCAAATTAAAAAAAGAAAAGGTGTGGGGCTCCTAGGCCCTATATACTCTGCACAGCAGGAGGCTCTTTACTGAGATTGGTGTAGCGGTGTGTCAGACTAACACACTGCACCACGGATTGCCGCGATGCATGCCCCCACAGGCATGCAGCGGCTGTTGTCCTGCAGGGCATCATATGATGCCCAGTCAGGATAACTGAACCACCGCCCGGCCATCATTCTGCTATAGGCCGGGTGGGAAGTGGTTAAACAGGGGCAAAAAATTGGGCTTTAGGCACTGGTGCTGGTGCCCAGAACCAAAAATGTTCTTAGAAGCTATCAACATGAACATTGAGGAGGAATAGGATAGTCACTCAGCATAACAGGATAGTCACTCATCATCATAATATTTAGTCTTCAAGGGATCTCACATTGATAAAAAAATTATTGGTTACATCAGCATCGCTTCAGCAGCGCTGAATGTGCGTTCAGATAGAACGCTGGATGCAGGACAGGCCAGTAGCTCAATTGCATACTGTGCAAGCTCTGGCCAGTGATCCATCCTCAAGACCCAATAACCCAGTGTATTTTCAGTTGGAAAGGTGTCCAAGTCTGATCGTGCCCCAAGGTATTCCTGCACCATGTAAATCAGACGCTGGCAATGGTTGCTGAAACCGTTCAGACCTTGGGGCTGCGGACTAAAAAATTGTCTGAACACATCGGTCAGACGGCCTCCTTCTCCACCGCTCCTTCTGTGACAGACCGAAGCCTCAGCAACACGTTGTCCAGGAGGACCAGGAAATTGCAACCTCCTAGGCTCTGGAAACGCATTGCACAAACCTTTCTGCAAGGCCTCCCAAAGATGTTTCATCCTCTGCTCCCTCTGCGAAGGCTAGATAAGTTCCACAAACTTACCCTTGTAAGGGTTGCCAGCCAGTACTACTCCCTCTCCTTGATACCATGAATCCGAGGGTCCTTTCGCAGGCTTTGCAGGATCAGGGAGGCTATGCAGTGTATGTTTTCTGAGGCATTCGGTCCGGAGTCCTCTGGGTCACTAAGGATGACATGATCCACGGTCACCTCCTCCCAGCCACGTACAAGTCCATGGGTTTCTGAGGACTGAAAATGATCCCTTGAAGACTGCTGCTGATGCTGAGTGCCATGCTCTACTTCCATGCTGACACAATCCTCCTCCTCCTCCTCTTCCTGTGTGATAGGCGGGCCTGCAGGAACCCTGTTTGGATAAAGGGGGCCTTGAGAGCTAAGGAAGTCCTCCTCTTCCTCCCTCTGTTCTGCCTCAAGTGCCCTGTCCATTATTCCACACAGCATGTGCTCCAACAGGAAGACAAGAGGGACAGTATCAGTGATGCATGCACTGTCACTGCTCACCATCCTCGTGGCCTCCTCAAATGGTGACAGGACAGTGCATGCATCCTTGATCATTAGCCACTGGCGTGGCAAAAAAAAGCCAAGCTCCCCTGACCCTGTCCTGGTGCCATACTTGCACAGGTACTCATTGATGGCCCTCTGCTGTGTGTGCAGCCGCTGCAGCATTGCCACGTTGAGTTCCACTTGGTGGGCATGTCACAGATGAGGCGGTTTTTGGGCAGGTTGCATTCCTTTTGAAGGTCAGCCAGCCGAGCACTGGCATTATATGACCTGCAGAAATGCCCACAGACTTTCCTGGCTTGCCTCAGGAGATCCTGTAAGCCCGGGTACCTGCACAAGAACTGCTGCACCACCAAATTAAGGACATGAGCCAAACAGGGAACATGGATCAAGTGTCCCTGTTGGAGGGCAGAGAGGAGGTTGGTGCCATTATCACAAACCACCATTCCTGCCTGAAGCTGGCATGGCGTTAACCCCGCCTGAACCTATCCCTGCAGAGCTGCCAGAATCTCTGCCCCAGTGTGGCTCCTGTCCCCTAAACAGACCAACTCAAGCACCGCAGTGCTTGTGTAGCCTCTAGAACACCTACGTAACACCGCTGGTTCAGAGGACAAATCTGCACAGGAAGAATCCATAGAGGAAGAAGAAGAGGAGGAGGTGGAGGAGAAAGGTGTGGCAGAATCACCACTACCAGCATTTTGGAGGCGTGGTGGCGGATCAAGCTCCAACATTACTGCACCCTGTCCTGCATCCTTCAACCTGGAATGCACGATAGATAGATAGATAGATAGATAGATAGATAGATAGATAGATAGATAGATAGATAGATAGATAGATAGATAGATAGATACCAAATACACTGCAGCTAACTGTATCAACTGCCTGCCTGAAGTATATTAGAAACAATACAGCAGGAACGGTCTGCAGTGAGATCTAGCTAAACTGTATGCAGTGGATATACTGATATAGTGATATACTGTATATATACACACCAGTCTGACTGTATATATATATATTAAATACACTGCAGCTAACTGAAGCAACTGCCTGCCTGAAGTATATTAGAAACAGTACAGCAAGAACGGTCTGCAGTGAGATCTAGCAAACTGAATCAACTGCCTGCTCAAAGTAAATTAAATGACACACTCTCTCTCTCTCTCTCTCTCTCTCTCTCCATCGTGCAGGCAGCCTTATATAGTGTGGAAAGTGGACTTAACCACTTGAGTCATAATTGGCCAAAGGCACCCTGCCTTTTGGCCAATTATGGCTCTCTTTGCTGATGGCGCTGTGATTGGCCAAAGCATGCGGGTCATAGTGCATGCTTGGCCAATCATCAACCTGGAATGCACTGCGATGACACAGTGCATTATGGGGCATGACGTGCCACTCGAATTTGGCACGAATGCCCCATAATGTTCGATCTTCACCGAACAGCCGATGTTCAACTCGAACTCATGTTCGACTCGAACTCAAAGCTCATCCCTAGTCACCGCGGTGCCATGAATCCCATCCATCTGTACGAAGGCTCTCGCTCTCTCCTGACCACATGAACTGGGTGTCCAGACATCTACCCCTACCCAGACCCAAGTGCAACATCCTCCACAGGGTCTATGCTGGGCCTGCAAACTCCCAGCCTTGCCTGGAAAGCTTATCCGCAAGGGTTGTCTTGGAGAAGTAGCAGCAGATAAAGAGGATGATGCAAAGAGATTTAAAGACTATATCCGTGAGGCGGTACAGGAGAGCCTCCAGGACATGGCGATTCCAACGAGAAACTCTTCCCATAGGCTTACACAGCCCAAGACATCTCGCGCCTCACCTGAAGAGAGCGTATCAGAGTTATCCTCGGATCCAGAGGATGATGGGCCTGGGACCTTTGATCATAATCTGGTAGGCCCCTTTGTGCAAGCAATTAAGGAAGCCCTGGATTAGGAGTCAGAGTCACTCCCGCCACAAAAGATCCGTAGGTTCTTTCCTAACCTGAAAAAGGAGGGACCTACCTTCCCAGTATTTCTGGAGATTAAGGAATTAATCGAGGACAAATGGGAGAAACTGGATAAAAAACTGAAGTTGCAAAATAAACTCTCAAACTCTGTATCCCATGCCTTCTTCACAGGCTAGCCTTTGGGAGACCCCACCAGATGTGGATGCAGCCTTGCAGTGTTTGGCACAGCATGTGTCCTTACCTTTGGAGAACTCTGTTTCTTTCAGGGATCCAATGGATTGCCGGGTGGATGCCCAGCCATTGCCCTGATGGCCTTGTCAAGGACCTTGAAGACATGGCTTGTCAACATTGAGACTGCTTTAAACGCAGGGGTAGACCCCTCAAAGAATGTTACATGTCAACGATTTCCTTGCGGAGGCATAGGTAGATTTAGTAAAGCTGTTAGGGTGAGGGGTGAGGTGGCAACATCAAGAATTAACTCTTCCTGGGTATCAAGGGTCATCACCCTAGCCTACAAGAACCAAGGTCTGGCTCCTCTGGAAGTGACACATGCTCATTCAATGCGAGGGATGGCAGCCTCCTGGGCAGCATACGCGAAAATTCCGCTAAAAGACATCTGTAGGACTGCCAGTTGGAGTTCCTGCACAACTTTTGTGCACCACTATAGCCTGGATATTTAGGCCACAGCATCCGCAAAGTTCGGGAAAGCGGTGGTCTCGGCAGCCCCACAAGAGAAATAAAATGTGTTTTTCCTTATTATGCAGCATATCTTGGCTAAAAGTCCTTTTGTTTTTTCCACCCTTCTTCTTTATTGTTAGTTAAATCCCATGGTGTGCTGACATGAGGTTAGCCAGGAATATGGAAAATTGTTATCAAATACTTACCGTAATTTTCCTTTCCTGGCATACCCTCATGTCAGCACAACTTTCCCGCCCTGGTAGCCTGTCGCTATCTAGTTAAAGAACACTGGGGATTAGGAGGGTGGGTCTTTTATTCTATCTATTGGAGGTGGTCCTTGGGGTTACCTACGGAGGATTAACCCATGGTGTGCTGACGTGAGGGTATGCCAGGAAAGGAAGATTACGGTAAGTATTTGATAACAATTTTCCATAATATCTCAATGTATTAGTGCACGGTTAATGCAGCATATTTATGTGCATTACCTTTTGTTTAACCCAGTATAGTTCAGTGTGTTACTGCATGTTTGAAACCGTATATTCTAGTGCATTACAAGCCGTTTATCGCAGTATATTTCTGAGTGTTACCTTCCATTTAATGCAGTATAGTTCAGTGTATTACTGCAAGTTTAACGCTGTATATTTCAATGCATTACGTGACATTTAACGCAGTATATTTCTGGGAGTTAGTGCATGTTCAATTCAGTATATTTCAGTGTATTAGTGCAAGTTTAACACCATATATTTCAGTGCGTTACATGCCATATAATTCAGTATATTTCTGTGTGTTAGTACACTATTAATGCAGTATATTTCAGTGCGCTACTGCAAGTTTAATGTGGTATATTTCAGTGCATTATGTGCCATTTAACAAAGTAAATTTCTGTGCGTAAGTGCACGTTTAATGCAGTATAGTTCAGTATGTTATGGCAAGTTTAACACTATATATTTCAGTGCATTAGTGCATGTTTAGCGCAGTATATTTGAGTGCATTACTGCAGGTTTAATGCCGCATATTTCAGTGCGTCATGTGCCATTTAACGCAGTATGTTTCTGTGCTTTAGTGCACATTTAGTGCCATATATTTCAGTGCATTACTGCAAGTTTAATGCTGCATTGTTCAGTGCGTTATGTGCCGTTTAATGCAGTATATTTCAGTAAATTTCTGCAAGTTTAATTCCATATATTTCAGTGTGTTATGTGCCATTTAACGCAGTATATTTCTGTGCATTAGTACACATTTAATGCAGTATATTTCAGTGCGTTACATGCCATTTAACGCAGTATAGTTCCGTGCATTACTGCAAGTTTAATGAAATATATTTCAGTGCGTTAGTGCCATTTAACCACTTGCCGACCGGGCCATAGCCGAAAGACGGCAACAGCGCGGTCGGCTAGTTCTGGGTGGACGTCCATGGACGTCCTCCCAGAATACTGCTCTCGCGCGCCCCCTGGGGCGCGCACCCGAGAACTTCCGTGACCGCCGGGTCCTGAGGACCCGGCGCATCATGGATCACGGTAAACGGCCGCTGATCACGGCCGTTTACCATGTGATCGCTCCGTCAAATGACGGAGCGATCACATGTCAACAGACCGGCGTCATGTCATGACGCCGGTTCCTCCCTCCCCTCTGTGTACCGATCGGTACAGTGCGAGGGGAGAGGGGGAGGGATCGGATGGCAGCACCGCTGTGTGCTGCATGTGTAGTGCCCACAGCGGTGCTCAGTGACAATTGCAGTCACATCCATCCATCCCTCCATGCTCAGCCATCCCTGCATAATACCCTACAGTACTCTGCATAATACCCTACAGTACTCTGCATAATACCCTGCAATACTCTGCATAATACCCCGCAATACTCTGCATAATACCCCGCAATACTCTGCATAATACCCTGCAATACTCTACATAATACCCTGCAATACTCTACATAATACCCTGCAATACTCTACATAATACCCTGCAATACTCTGCATAATACCCCGCAATACTCTGCATAATACCCTGCAATACTCTGCATAATACCCCGCAATACTCTGCATAATACCCTGCAATACTCTGCATAATACCCTGCAATACTCTGCATAATACCCCGCAATACTCTGCATAATACCCCGCAATACTCTGCATAATACCCCGCAATACTCTGCAATATACCCGGCACTACTCTGCAATATACCCAGCAATATACCCTGCACTACTCTGCAATATACACAGCAATACTCTGCAATATACCCGGCACTACTCTGCAATATACCCAGCAATATACCCTGCACTACTCCGCAATACTCTGCAATATACCCAGCACTACTCTGCAATATACCCAGCAATACTCTGCAATATACCCCGCAATATACCCTGCACTACTCCGCAATACTCTGCAATACCCCGCAATACTCCGCAATTTTTAACCACTTCCCGCCTTCCATCATATGACGTCCTTGACTTTGAGCGGGGATATCTGAATGATGCATGCAGCTACAGGCATCATTCAGATATCAGCTTTTTTAGCCGGCGATTTCCTACACCATAAGAATGATCATAGCGGCTGTTCCACTGCTTGATCGTTCTTATGGGAGGCGAGAGGGGACACCCCCCCCTTCCCGCCACCCTCCGGTGCTTCTACCGACTCACCGCTACGATCAAAGCCAAGATCGTTTTTTTTTTTTTTTATTTCAGGCACAGCCTAGAGGTGAGATGTGAGGTCTTATTGACCCCATATCTCACTGTAAAGAGGACCTGTCATGCCATATTCCTATTACATGGGATGTTTACATTCCTTGTAATAGAAATAAAAGTGATCAAAAATTTTTTTGGGGGGGAAAAAGTGTCAAACTAAAATAAATAAAGTAAAATAAACAATAAAAAAAAAAAAAAAAAAAAAAAAAAATTTAAAGCACCCATTTCCGTGTGCTCGCATGCAGAAGCGAACACATACGTAAGTCCCGCCCACATATGAAAACGGTGTTCAAACCACACATGTGAGGTATCACTGCGAACGTTGGAGCGAGAGCAATAATTTTGGCCCTAGACCTCCTCTGTAACTCAAAACATGTAACCAGTAAAAAATTTTAAAGCGTCACCTATGGAGACTTTTAAGTAGTGACGTTTGGCACCATTCCATGAGAGTGTGCAATTTTGAAGGGTGACATGTTAGGTATCTATTTACTCGGCGTAACTTCATCTTTCACATTATGCAAAAACATTGGGCTAACTTTACTGTTTTGTTTTTTTTTAAAGCACAAAACTGTTTTTTTTCCCAAAAAAACGCGTTCTAAAAATTGCTGCGCAAATACCGTGCGAGATAAAAAGTTGCAACAACCGCCATTTTATTCTCTAGGGTCTTTGCTTAAAAAAAAAATATATATATATAATGTTTTGGGGTTCTATGTAATTTTCTAGCAAATAAATTATTATTTTTACATGTAGGAGAGAAATATAAGAATTGGCCTGGGTGCTCCAGAACGCCTGGAGGTGCTCCGTGCATGTTGGGCCTCTGTATGTGGCCACGCTGTGTAAAAGTCTCACACATGTGGTATCGCCGTACTCGGGAGTAATAGCAGAATGTGTTTTGGGGTGTAATTTGTGGTATGCATATGCGGTGTGTGAGAAATAACCTTCTAATATGACAATTTTGTGAAAAAAAAAAAGAAAAAAAAAATCTTGACTTTGCAAAGAATTGTGGGAAAAGATGACAATTTCAAAAAAACTCATCATGCATCTTTCTAAATACCTTGGAATGTCTTCTTTCCAAGTAGGGGTCATTTGGGAGGTATTTGTACTTTTCTGGCATGTTAGGGTCTCAAGAAATTAGATAGGCCATCAGTACTTCAGGTGTGATCAATTTTCAGATATTGGCACCATAGCTTTTGGACTCTCTAACATTCACAAAGACCAAATAATATACACCAAGTTGTACTTATTTTACCAAAGATATGTAGCAGTATAAATTTTGGCCAAAATTTACGAAGAAAAATTACTAATTTGCTAAATTTTATAACAGAAACAAAGAAAAATTAATTTTTTTACCAAATTTTCAGTCTTTTTTCTTTTATAGCGCAAAAAATAAAAAACCCAACGGTGATTAAATACCACCAAAAGAAGGCTCTATTTGTGTGAAAAAAAGGACAAAAATTTCATAGGGCTAAAGTGTTGTATGACTGAGTAATTGTCATTCAAAGTGTGAGAGCACCGAAAGCTGAAAATTGGTCTGGTTAGGAAGGGGGTTTAAGTGCCCAGTGGTCAAGTGGTTAATGCAGTATAGTTCAGTTCGTTACTACATGTTTAACGCAGTATATTTCAGTGCATTATGTGCCATTTAATGCAGTATAATTCAGTGCATTACTGTAAGTTTAACACCGTATATTTCAGTGCTTTACCTGCCATTTAACAGAGTATATTTCAGTGCATTTTGTGCCATTTAACGCAGTATATTTCAGTGAGGTACTGCAAGTTTAATGCCATATATTTCCTTGTCAAAAGAAGTTTATTGAGTATACAATGTTATAAAGATACATAAAGTAAGTTTACAAGGATCTATAAAGTAAGCTCATTGTTTTACAGTAGGGTTTATATAGGTAAATATCATGAAATTTCAAATATTAAACATTGGGTTCACGTAAACCTAAATTAAAGATATATATCATTTCCTTAGTTACTTTTGTAGGTATTTAAATGATTTATACCTACTATACATATTGTTTACAAGTAGAGTGTATATAGGTTAAATAAATTCTGATAATGAGCTTTAATCATAAGGTGGAGAAAAGGAAAGAGAAAGAAGAAAAAGGGTTGAAAGGTAGAGGTATGGTCCACAAGGTTGTCCCGCTCGTCAGTTTATTATTCTTTTTAGTTCTCTTTGAAGCCTTAGAATGGGTGTCTCTGTAAGTCATTTAATCTGTTACCATGGCAACAGGACAGAGTCATTGAAGTTTGACAGGAACTGTTGTTTTATCCAAGGATGCCAAAGTTTTTCAAATTTTGGAATTTGATTTTGATCGATGGCTACCATCTTAGCATGGGACATTGTATTATTCATTCTGTGAATTGTTTCTGCTAGTACCAATGTAGGAGATTTCCATGCCTTGGCCACTGTTTGTTTTGCAGCCGTTATTAGTTGGATCATAAGTTTGAATTGAGAGAGTGTTAACCATTCCGGTTTTAGATTAAGTAAAGTTAAATATGGATCTGGTTGTATTATTTTTTTAAATATTTTAGATGCAATCACGAAGACTTCCTTCCAGAAGGTTTGGATTACTGGGCACGTCCACCATATGTGTAAATATGTGCCTATTTCTGGGCATCCTCGAAAACAAAGAGCTGAGGTATTAGGTGAATATTTTGCCACTCTAGCGGGTACAAGGTACCAGCGAGTTAGGACTTTATAATTTGTCTCCAGTGCTAAGATGTTGGGTGAAGATGACTTAGATGTGAGCCATATGTTAGACCAGTCTGTGTCTTCTAAAGTTCGTCCCAGGTCCTCCTCCCACCTCTGAACGTAAGAGGGTCTATTAAGATTTGCTACTCCATATAATTGATTATAAAGTGATGAAATTGTACCTTTAGCAAATGGATCTTTTGTACAGATTGATTCAAAAATGGATAATTGGGATAATGGTGTATCCCCCTTTAGGAATGGTGTATAGAAATTTTTGATTTGGAGATATCTAAATATCTCAGAGTTTGGTAGATCATATTTTTCTCTAAGTGATGGGAATGAAAGGAATGATTTAGATGCTATGAAGTCATTTAGTGTCTGAATGCCTGATGTTGTCCAAGCTTTAAAAGAATTTGGGTAGATCCATGCTGGATAAAAGGCCGGATTTCTGATAAAAGAAAGGAGAGGATTGTGTGGAGATTGTAACTGATATTTGGTTTTTAGTTTATCCCAGAGAGATAAGAAGTGTTTAGTTATGGGATTATGAATTTTAAAGCGGTCTTTAGGATCAAGCCATAATAAATTTGATATTAATAGAGGGTCATTTTCTGAAGCCTCTATAAATACCCATAATGGCATTTCCTGTTTTGCATGGTATTTGGACAGACTGGCCAAATGTGCTGCTCTGTAGTAGTTAGTAAAATTAGGGTATCCCAGGCCTCCTTTATTTTTGGGAAGATGTAGTGTGTGTATAGGTATACGTGGTTTAGAAGAGCCCCATATAAACGAAGTTGCTCTTTTTTGTACTATTCTCAAAAAATAGGAAGGAATTGGAATAGGGAGGACTCTGAATAGATAAAGCAATTTGGGTAGAATAGTCATTTTGATTGCATTAATCTTCCCTATCCAGGATAAAGGAAGTTGCGACCATTGTTTTATTAGATTTGTGATCTGTCTTAATACAGGAGGATAATTGGTTGAGAATAAGTCAGAATGAGATGCTGTTAAATGAATTCCAAGATATGGGATTGATTTTTCTGCCCATGTGAATGGGAGTGCAGCCCTAGCCGGGATCAATTCCATGTTTGTGAGTGAAATATTAAGCACTAGGCATTTCTTAGGATTAATCATAAGGCCGGATAGGGCTGCAAATCCATCAAGAGCTGGTATTAAGTTAGGACCAGAGACCTGTGGTGATGATAGAAAAAGTAATATGTCGTCTGCAAATATACATAATTTGTGTGTAATACCTCCTACTTCAATGCCAGTTATAGTTTGGTTTGTTCTGATGTATTGGGCCATGGGTTCGAGTATAAGGGCAAATAATAAGGGAGATAATGGGCAACCCTGTCGGGTACCTCTTTCGATATTAAAGGCTTCAGATTTGTATCCAGCATATTTTATATAGGCTTTGGGTTTATTATATAATGCTTTGATCCATGTTAAAAAGTGGGGTCCAAAACCCCATTTTTGTAATGAATATTGCATATATTGCCAGGATACTGTGTCAAATGCCCTCTTAATATCGAGAGATAGAAAACATAAAGGGATTTTCCGTTTTTTAGCAATATGTGCCAATAACACTGCCCTGCGTATATTATCGCCTGCCTGTCTATTTGGCATGAAGCCTACTTGATCTCTATGTATTAATTTTCCTATAATGCTATTGAGGCGTTTTGCTATTATTTTTGCTAATAATTTAATATCGAGGTTTAACAGAGAGATAGGCCGATAATTCACACAGGAAGTATCATCAGAAAGGGGTTTTGGGATCATACAAACAATTGCCATTAGTGTTTCTTGCCGAAAAGAATGTCCATCTAGAAGTTTGTTAAAAGTTTCAGTGAGAATGGGAGAGAGTATTTCTGAGAATGTTTTATAGTATAAAGCCGAGTAGCCGTCTGGGCCTGGTCTTTTGTTAAGTTTTAGGTCTTTTATGGCGTTAGCAACTTCATCTATAGTTATAGGCTCATCCAAACTGCTTTTTTGATTCTGAGATAACTCGGGTAAGGTTATTTTTGAGAAGAAGGATTCAGCCTCTGTAGGATTAAATTCATTGTTTGTCTTGTATAAAGTTGCGAGATGTGAGTGAAATTTATGGACTATTTTAACTGGATTACAAGTGTAAACATTTTTTGATAATTTCAAACGTATTGGTTTGAAAGATTTGTTAGTTGAATTTAATGCCCGAGCCAAATATGTACCTGGTTTGTTTGTATTCATGTAGAAATTGTGTTTGGAGCGTTTGAGGGATTTATCAACTGACTCAGTGAGAAATAGATCGTATTCCAATCTAGATTTTTCCAGATGAGATTTTGTACTCTGAGATGGATTATCTTGAAATGATATGTAGGCTGCATTAAAATTGAGTTCTAGTTTTTTTGCTAGATTTTTGCGTTCCCGTTTAAATAGTGCCATTTGTCTTTGTATTGTACCACGCAAGACAGGCTTATGAGCTTCCCACAGTGTTATTGGGGAGATGTCTGTTGTATTATTAATTGATATGTATTCCTTTAAAGCTTGTTCAATGGCCATCTGATGTAGTGGGTGTTTGAGCATTATATCCGGTAAGTACCACGTTGGGTCATGCGCTTTTGGTATGGCTGAGGCTATAGTAGTGTATACTGCATTATGGTCAGACCACGGAATAGGAATTATATCTGATGCAATAATTTCTGGTATCATTCCTATTGTTAGAAAAATATGATCTATTCTGGTGAAAGTTTGATGAGGGTGCGAGAAATAAGTGAATTTCTTTTTCATTGGGTTACTTTCTCTCCATGAATCTACCAGATTGTATTTGGAAAGAAGTTGAGAAAAAGGTAATCTAGAGGTTATTTTGGATGGTGTAAAAGGTGATTTATCTAGAAATGGGAGGAGGACCTGGTTCGAATCCCCACACATTATCACTGTTCCTATTTTGTGTGTATTAATCACTTGTAATATATGTGAGAGGAATGGTGTAGGTTGTTTGTTAGGAGCGTAGTAGGAAATCACTGTGATTGCTGTATCCATTATATAACCCATGAGTATCAGGTATCTACCTTCTGGGTCTTTAATTTCTGATGATAAGGTGAATGGTGTGGATCGGTGAAATGCAATTAGAGTTCCCCTTTGCTTGGTACAGGCAGAAGCCGTGTAAATTTGTTGATAAAAAGGAGAAATATATTTTGGAGTAGAATCTTTGGTGAAGTGTGTTTCTTGGAGGCATACTATGTGAGCCTTCTTGTTATGGAAAGTACGGAAGGCTTTGGTCCTTTTCTGAGGGACATTTATTCCCTGAACATTCAGGGAAAGTATATTCAGTGGTGCCATGGCAATAGATCAAATAGTTTTGACTTACTTTTTGTTATGCAGAGCTGACTGCGCAGATCAACCTGTGTGGACTGAAGAGATGAATAGATAGAAAAGAAACCAGTGAATTCTGGAGTAAAGAGTAAACAAAAAACATATGAGATTAGATGATACATTGTATAAATTATTTTTTGCAAGTAATCACAATTTACCCGTGAAAGAGAATAAATATCTCTCTCAGGGGAATAAGTGCCTTCGTCACACTCCCACATAATATGGTTGGGAGAATGAGGAGGGCTAATGGGAGAACACGGATCTTCCGCTTACAGGAGAGAAGTGCTATGTCAAAAGACATCAAAATGATGTTTCATTAATTGGAGTGCAGAATATAGTTTTTGTTGAAATTATTTATTCCAGGGTGGTTGTATATGGTTAGTCTTGCCCTAGGCTAAATAATTCAGTTAGAAAGGTACTGTTAATAACTTTGGTATTGATGAAGATAGTTTGAATTATTTTGGGATTTTAACCCTTTTAGAGTAAACAATTACATATTTTATTCATATGTAACTGTTTAGATATGTTAACTCATAAAATTGAGGTTGTATTGCTTCAGATTAAAATAAACAAAAACATAATTCTAGGAACTATTACAAGGTAATAATATATTTGTTTTAAGAAAAGAAAGAAAAAGCTTCCATTACTTCTGGATTATTGAACATATTTGTCCTAAAAAGTAATAAATCTATTGTTATTACCTGATAATATATAACTGAACATGAATTTCCTTATTTCACTTATATATTCTAAGGCTATATGAATCAGAAGTAATAAGAAATATAACTGGAATGTAATGATCCCACACAGTGTGTGACTATCAGAATGCAGTTACATTCAGTTATAAATATAGGTTTTTTATAGAGAACCATCTCTTAGTATAATAAATGAAGAGATATCAGGAATTAGGATGTCAGTCCATTGAATCTTCTTGGTCCAT
Source organism: Aquarana catesbeiana (assembly GCF_042186555.1). Classification (NCBI taxonomy): domain Eukaryota; kingdom Metazoa; phylum Chordata; class Amphibia; order Anura; family Ranidae; genus Aquarana; species Aquarana catesbeiana. The sequence goes on along the minus strand of NC_133324.1, from coordinate 702,622,169 downwards.
GGATGATGTGGCATAACGGCCTCTTTTGTGAGAATGATGATTCCCATTTTGTTCTGAAATTTTCTGGGTGCTGCCTGAAGGTGAAGATGATGTAATTCTTCTGCGTGTGGGAGTGTTGCTGCTTGTGGGTTCTGTCAGATTTAATTTTAAAAGGGTTTGTTGTAGTTCATCTGCTGATCTGCTTCTGTAAATTGTACCTTGGTAGTTAAATCTGACTGAAAAGGGGAAGCCCCATTGATACATAATTTTGTGGCGTTGCAGTTCCATTAGTTGGGGTTTCATGGATCGTCTTTTAGTAATAGTAAGTTGGGATAGGTCAGCAAAAATTTGATAATTGTGTCCTTGAAAATTAAGTTCCTTTTTTTCTCTTGCAGCAATTAGTATTTGTTCTTTCGTTCTGTAATAATGAAATTTTGTGATTATATCACGTGGGGGTCCATCTTTCTTTTTGGCTGTGAGGGCTCTGTGTACTCTGTCCAGTTCTAAACGTTCAATAGGGATATCTGGCTTTAGTTCTTGTAATAGAGCAGTAATAGTAGATTGCAGGTCTGTCACAGTTTCAGGTATTCCCCTTATGCGCAAGTTTGAACGTCTGGCTCTATTTTCGTAATCTTCGAGCTTAGTTTGAAGTATTAAATTCTCTTCTTTTAATTGTTCCAATTCTGTTATATTTTCTTGGGTTGTAATTTCAATTTCATCCATTTTTATTTCTAAGGCTGCGGTGCGGTTTCCCAGCTCTCTTATTTCTTTGGTTAGGCTTTTTGTTATTTGGTCTGAGGTTTGTTTTAAAGCCTTATGAAGCATCTTTTCAAATTGTAATAATATTACTGGGGATACTGAGGATGCTTGTGGAGAAGTTTGTGAGAGGATTTGTTCTGTATCTGACTCAAATGGAGAGTCTTGCTGTGACATTTTCTGTCTGTGAGAGCGCCCTGATGCTGTATCTTGTGAGGTGACTGGAGCTGCTTCAGCTGCAGTGAGTGCCTGTGAGCTCTTTGTGAGGTGATTTTTATTTCTGCCACGGTTTCCTCCCAGTACTATATTTCCTGCCCAAACTTTCACAGTTTGTTCCCTGGGGCAAAAAGGTTCAAATGGATACCTTTTGAGCCTGCAGGCTCCGCTTTGTCCTTCTCTTCTCTCCTCAGCGGTGTGGAGCTCTAACAATGCATGTCTGCTCATTAATGCCATATATTTCAGTGCATGTTTAACACAGTTTATTTCTGTGCGCTATCTTTTGTTTAACAAAGTATAGTTCAGTGAGTTGCTGCAAGTTGGGCACTGTATATTTTAGTGCATTATGTGCCATTTAACAAGGTATATTTTTGAACGTTACCTTCCATTTAACGCAGTATAGGTCAGTCTGTTAGTGCAAGTTTAAGTTTAATGCTGTATATTTTAGCGTGTTACATGACATTTAATGCAGTATATTTCTGTGTGTTAGTGCATGTTTGACTCAGTATATTTCAGTGTATTACTGCAAGTGTAACAACATATATTTCAGTGCATTAGTGCATGTTTAACAGAGTTTATTTCTGTGCATCACCTTTTTTTTTAAAGCAGTATAGTTCAGGGGACCCCAAAACAACCTCCCTATGTTGAGGGCATGTGGCCTGGTATGGTTCAGGAGGGGGGCGCTCTCTTGCCCAACCTTTTCCTGTGGTCTGCCAGGTTGTGTTCTCGGATAAGGGTCTGGTATGGATTTTGGGGGGACCTGAAGGACCTGGTATGGATTTTGGGGGGACCCCCACACAATTGTTTTTTAAATTTTGGTGCAGGGTTCCCCTTAATATTCATACCAGACCCAAAGGGCCTGGTAATGGACTTGGGGAACCCATGATATTTCTTCAATGATTTTTTTATGTGTATTGCCGGAACCTGACAATACATTACAGCCGCAAGTAGTTTTAAATGAATTTCCTTTAGAAAAGTCATTTTGCTGTGGTACTGTTCTAAACATGGGAAAGATGTGCTACTTTACAGGCAGACTAAGGACCACCCCCAGTCATGATATTTAACCACTTTGGCCCCAGAAGATTTGGCTGCTGAATGACTAGGCCATTTTTTGCGATTTGGCACTGCGTCGATTTAACTGACAATTGCGCAGTCGTGCGATGCTGCATCCAAACGTAATTGTCGTCCTTTTTTTCCCACAAATAGATCTTTCTTTTGGTGGTATTTGATCGCCTCTGCAGTTTTTATTTTTTGCGCTTTAAACAAAAAAAAAGCAACAATTTTGAAAAAAACGTATTTAAAAAATATTTTGTACTTTTTGCTATAATAAATATCCCCATTTTTTTTTAAAAAAAGCAATTTTTTTTCTCAGTTTAGGCCGATATGTATTCTTCTACGTATTTTTGGTAAAAAAATCGCAATAAGCGTATATTGATTGGTTTGCGCAAAAGTTATAGCGTCTACAAAATAGGGGATAGATTTATAGCATTTTTTTACTAGTAATGGCGGCGATCTGCGATTTTTATCATGACCGCAACATTATGGCGGACACATCGGACAATTTTGACACATTTTTGGGACCATTGGCATTTATACAGTGATCAGTGCTATACAAATGCATTCATTACTGTAAAAATGTCACTGGTAGTGAAGGGGTTAACACTAGAGGGTGATCAAGGGGTTAACTGTGTTCCCTGGGAGGTGATTCTAGCTGAAGGTGGAGAGGAATGACCAAAGGAAGTGACGGATCATGATTCCTAGCTAATAGGAACACACAATCTGTCACTCCTCTCAGAACAGGGAAGTGTGTGTTTACACACACTCATCCCTGTTTTGTGTCTCCTGCTCACAATCACTCATAGCCGGCAGTCATTGCGACTGTTGGCCACGAGCATCGGCACCTCCGCTGTGCAGCAGGTCTCGAACGCATGCCTCCTGCAGCGTGCATGCGCCTGCTATGCTGATACCACAAGCCGGCGTATAGCTATGACTGTTCGTGGGATCGTGCCAACCTGTCACAGTATAACGACGGCGGCTGGTCGGCAATCAGTTAAAGGAATATTTCATTTTTATTGTTTCACTTTAAGCATTATTAAAATCACTGCTCCTGAAAAAACGGCCGTTTTTAAAACTTTTTTTGCAGTGATACATGTCCCCTGGGGCAGCACCCAGGTCCCCAAACAGTTTTTATGGCAATAACACGCATATAAGCCTTTAAAATGAGCACTTTTGATCTTTCATGTTCGTGTCCCATAAACTTTAAAGGTGTTTACGTGTTCACACAAATTTTTTGCCTGTTCGCAAGTTCTGGTGCGAACCAAAGGGGGGGGGGGGTGTTCAGGTCATCCCTAATTATTTTCAATAAAGAATCAATAGACTATAAGTTGCTAAAATAAAAATTCTAAAATAATTATTATCCAAGGGTGATTACGGATTCCCTCTATTTGTTCCATATATGTATTAATTTGTCTAATTCTATAGTTAGCTAGTCTATTAAAATGGATAATGTTACTGTTGATAGCTCAATAATATAATTTTAGCTATGAAAACAAACACACTGCTTAATAAAACAACATCTTATTTATTTCCCAAGAAAATAGGAAAAAGCTAACATGAGAATATTATAGAGCATATAACAAGAGAACATCAAAGATACTTATCAAGGCACGGTCTCATCAGCTGGGCTCAAGATGATGGTAACAGAGAGAGCCATGAGGCTCAGAGACCCATCAGGCATGAGCCGAGAGTGAAAAGGGACAAGGGCTGATTTCCCTTCTTTGTGCACTTTTTACACATTCATTCAGACCCACTCATAACCACAGCCCACTACCCTCATGTCCAATGAGATATTGCCAAGAGGTAGTCCTTTTGATATATTTTTGTCTGTCCTGCTGTATTGGCCTCCAGGGGCAGTTCTTAGCTTGCCCTTTGATCTTCTGTACCAGGACATTCATCAATCCTCTTGTCAGCCATGGACCTTTTTGAAGCTTGCTTGCAGAGTGTTATCACACCAGCCGGTCAGGAGCCACGTTTTTTTTCAGCCTTGCTTCTTTCTGATGAATATTCTGATATGCAACAAAGCTTTGATGTGCAACTTATTACATTCCACACAGCCCCAAAGAATGCAAAAGTTTGGTATAGCCAAAGTTCATAGTTCAAACACCTCTTGTATTTATGAAATGAAACATATTGCCTTCGACCACAACCACTTTGCGCCTAAAGGGCGCATATCACCCTTCTTCAGACACGGCTCCTATGAAACAGTCCATACCTGTCTTAACGCATTGTGCTTCCCAACCTGTTTCAGAACCAGTTCCTTTGGAACAGTCCATAACTGTCTTAATGTGTTGCACTTCCCAACATGTACTTCAGAAACACCTTCTATGGAACAGTCCACAACAGTCTTAACGTGTTGTGCTTCCCAACATGTGCTGCTTTGCCACTGAGTGACACATCACCATCATTCTTCAGTTCCATGTTACCATTCTGTATCTTCTCCTTTCCGGTATCTTCATGACAGGGTGCACTACAGGCAAGGGGTGTCCATTCACTCACTATTCACCAGCACACACTCAGAGCAACATATTAACCAGCTTTCAGATACAGAGTCTCAAGGAGGGCCTTACTCACCCATATTACTAACCTAAAATACACATATATCACACTATACCATTATTATTATACAGGATTTATATAGCGCCAACAGTTTGCGCAGAACTTTACAACATGGGGGCAGACAGTACACTTACAATACAATCAATACAGGAGGGATCAGAGGGCCCTGCTCGTTAGAGCTTACAATCTAGATTTATTCCATAACATAAATCAACCCATTACCATAATATATGCATATATGTGACCCAGCATCCCGCGCCCAACCTCCTATAACTCTTTACTGTAAATATGTGTCGGATTAGGCAGGCTTGCTCACAATGGCCTTTCCTACCGCAATTTGGGCACGTCAGCAGTATTTCAGGGCTCTAAATTGGCAGCAAAGCCTCTAACTTGTATGAAGAGACTTTACCATAAATTCGTCCCTCAACTTGCATGGATAAATGGGAGACCCTTCTATAGAAATATTGAGTCTAACACATATAAACCTGAAACAATGAAAAAACACAAAATTCCATCCCTGTGCCTGGATTTCAGAGACCATGCCCAGGGTATACCATGCACCTCTAACTATTGTTAGGTTCAAGGAACACCCTAGTTCCATGACTAAAGTTACATTGGTACCCTTTAGGACAAAGAAACAACGCATCCCAAATAATACCCAGGTGCTTCCTTCTCAGCAATGATCTCTCCATCCAAAACCCAGAGTGAAATATCTTCCCATTTCTCGCTCACCACAGTGTATTGACCTGGCATACAAAGGACATTATGGTCATGCCTCTGACAGAAGGAAATATCAATCTGCCTCCAGCTTCCATCGTCTCTGATCACATGGTTAATTTAGCCTCAGATGCAACAAGGTAGAATCCCCAGTCAGTAAGCCCATTGATACCACCGAATACACAGACTGAGTCTGCACTTCTGTATATGGGATCAATGAGGAAGCATAACATCTCTCACAATCCAAACCAGAACAGCCTATCCAGGTATTCAAGCACCACCTTGGATTAGTGTAAGAGATGTGTTTCGGCAAAATCTTACTGAGCTATGATGCTAACTCATAAGGTCACTGTCCCTCATACAGAGACTGTACAATCAGCTTGAATTTGGTCGATACCTCCGCCTGCCCCTGCGTGCACGCCAGAGCCCGTGACAGATTTCTGTCCTGTACCATCACACTCTCTACCAACTTCTCAACATGGTGGACAAAATCCAGAGCCACTTTAACCTGGGTGTTTATGTGAGTTTGTTGAATATCATTAAGGATGCCACCAATCTCTGAGTAACAAAGCCCCGCTTAAGCTATGGCTGAGAGTTTGCTCCTCAGGATACTGATGCCCACTCACATTAACAACACCCATCCCAGCTCATATTCCCCCAATATAGTGCTGAATACATCCCTCCTCTTTCAATTACTCCTCAGAAATAATCATCCTGAATGGCTTCTGTGTCCGCACATCTCTGGGAGTAAGACACTGCTACAATGACCACACTTGATTCAGTGTATACTGAGCACATATAGGGTAATAGGATTTGATCAACCATTGTGATAAATTGAAGCCTCAAGTGGTGAAGGCATACTTCCAGCTTTTGTTCCCTTTATCTAACAGAGCATGCTCCATGTGTAGTCACTGGCATTACCTGTGCAAGGTTCCAACCTCTCAGGTGAGACATCAACCAGGTTTACCCCCCATATCCAGCTCTGGTGTCCCACATGTCCAGTACCCGAGAACCTCTCTGTAGGACTGCTAAGATTGAGACACCACCCCTACAAGGAAATTTTCACCCAATTGATGTGTCACCTGGAACCCTCTAGTCTGGCCAACAGACACCTTATTATGCATAAGTGCCAGCCTCCTGGTTACCTGCACCATATTAATTCAGTTATGTCAATACATGTCCCACATTAAAAGCATGATTTCCTTCTTTCAATTCTTCCCTAAAACAAAAGAAAAACATTTTACATTTCTTGTTCTGAAGGATTGGACAGGTTATATTCCTTCCCCAACCTCCAGTCCATTGCACTTGTATTCACAGTACATTTGCATTCCTAAATGACAGGAGAGACTCCGACAAAATGTTTTGCGTCTCGTTGCTGGGCAAATTCTTTCAGATTCAGCAATTGTCCAAAAGAAACCTTATATTGCAAGTATTAATCTGAAACTTTTTGTTTGTCCCTTCTCTCCTGAATGTTTATCAGAACAAATTTGTGGTATGGTGTGGCACAGACAAACTGCCAACCAGATGAACATTTTTCACCTCTGTTCCAGAAACCTCTCCAATCTCGCTCCATCAGGACTCTGGAAGTGAAAAACAAGAGCAGAATCAAATTCGTATCCATATTGCTTGCCATGTTTACTTATAGTTCCCTCCTTCGAACCCAGGAATTTAGTATTCCTGGCTTCTGCAACTCTGAACAAATTATCAAAACAACCATGACTTCTTTAGGATGAATCCACTCTAAAATGGATCCCCATGGTATGAGCTAAAATTTTTAAAAAATTAACGTGAATGTTGCTTCTCAAAAATTCTCATTAATTTTCTCATTCAAAGGTTTTTTTTGAAAGATCAAGATATGGTAACAAGTATAATGTATCAATTAAAGGTATTTTAGTAGTTACATGTAAAATAAAGAAGCAAGTTATGGCATTGTATTAATATAACACACAGATGGTAAAATTAATGTTAGATAAGTTCCCTATTTATCAAAATGATACAGCGTTTTCAGATTGTTTCAATATTAGCTTACATTAATATTTAGAGGATCATCATCAGTTAATGAAAGAAAATTAGGTCTATTTGTGTCTGAATTCTTATGTGTGTTAAACAATTGATCAAAGTATATGTATCAAACTACTAAGTGTGATATTTTAAATATATTCCATATCACCTGTTGCTGTACCTTATGAAATGATAATAAGAGAGAAATAAGGAAGAGAATAAAAAAGAAAGAAACAAAATAAGGGTAAGGAAAGTTGGGGGGGCAGAGGGCATGGGGTGTTCCAGAGTTCCAGAGGCATAATATATTCTTATAGTTTTATCATTGTTGCATATAAAAATGTTAGTTACCATGACTGGAGTACCTGGTGGTCAAAGTTTATAGGTGAACAGTGTGTGATCCATGGTTTCCATAGACCTTTAAATCCTTTCAGATTTTCTTTATCTAGGGCTTCCATTTTTGCATGCAACAATGACCAATTCATTCTGTGCTTGGTTTCTGCAATGTTTAGTAAGGGAGTTTTCCGTGCTTTAGTTATTGTCTGTTTCAGGGCCTTCATAAGTTGTATGAATAGCTTGAATTGTTTACAAGTCATGTAATCACGTTTTATATTTAAAAGGGCACTTTCTGGATCTGGTATAAAAACCTTTTTCCAGAATTTTTTTATAATGGAACAATTCCACCACATGTGTATATATGTTCCTTGTTCTGAACATCCGCAAAAGCAGAGGCCTGAGTAATTGGGTGCAAATTTAGCTATTGTAGCAGGAACCAAATACCAGCATGAGAGTACCTTGTAAGTGGTTTCAATATCTATCACATTAGGAGAAAAAGATTTGATATTGGACCAGATTGCAGACCATTCTGTTTTATCTATAGTTTGATCAAGATCTTTTTCCCATTTCACCAAATAAGATGGTAATTTAACAACTGATTTAACAAGCAATGTGGAGTATATTGTTGATATAAGACCTCTGGCAAGAGGGTCTTTCATGCATATATTTTCAAACTTAGTAAAATCATCTACAGAGTTGTTAATGCTTAGGAAAGGAATACAAAAGTTCTTAATTTGAAGGTAACAGAATATTTCTGATTGGGGAAGCCTAAAAGACTTGCATACGTTTGAGAAGGGACGGGTTGTTCTATTTAGGATCATGTGATGTAAACATGTTTACCTGCTTTGGACAAAGCCCAAAAAGATCTGGGATAAGTCCATGCTGGATAGAAAGCTGGGTTTTTGAGAAAAGATAGAAGTGGATTATGTTTGGATTGCAGACCATGGGAGATTTTGAGTCTATCCCAGATAGCTAGAGAATGTTTAGTGATTGGGTTTTTTAAAGTTTTACGATCTATGGGACATAACCATAAAATATTGTTTATGGAGAGGGGGTCACAATCTATTGCTTCGATGGAAACCCACAGGGGAATCTCAGTTTTGGAGTGACCATGGATTTTGGGAAGGAATACGGTTTCTCTAGATATTCGTGGTTTGAGTTTCCCCCAAGTAAATTTTATACATTTTTGTTGTATTGATATAAGCTGGGATGTGTATTGGAAGAACTCCGAAAATGTGCCGGAATTTAGGAAGTATGGCACTCTTTATTATATTTATTTTCCCAACTCATGAAGTCGGTATAGATGACCATTTTAAAAGCAAGTTTGTAGTTAATTTTAGTAAAGAAGGTTATTTGGGGGAAAATAAATCCAAGTGGCTGGCAGTGAGCTGGATGCCCAAATAAGGAATGCTATGTGTAGCCCATTTAAAGGGTAATGATTCTTGTACAATTAATTCTTCTGCAGTGGTTAACGAGATGTTCAGTGGTGTAGATTTTTGAGTATTAACCGTAAGGTCTGAGATGATCAAATAGTTTTTTAGTATATTCATAAGGTTAGGAGCTGAAATATGAGGTGAAGATAAAAATAGAAGTATGTCATCCGCGAATAAACATATCTTTTGGTGACAACCTCCTATTTCTATGCCTGTTATAGAAGGTTCCATTCTTATTCTCTGTGCTAAAGGCTCAATAAGCAAAGCAAATAATAAAGCTGAGAGTGGGCATCCTTGACGTTTGCCCCTTTCTATGTTGACTTTTCAGATTTATAACCTGCGTATTTAATGTACGCTTTAGGTGTGCATTAAAGTGCTGACATACATTGTAAGAAATGGGGGCCGAATCCCCATTTACTAAGAGTATAGTGCATATAAGACCATGAAATGGAATCAAATGCCTTTTTTATATCTAATGAGAGGAAACAGGCTGGGATGTGGCGTAATTACACAGCGTGTGATAGAAGGGTGGCACTTCTAATATTATCACTTGCTTGTCGGATAGGGATAAATCCTGCTTGGTCTTTATGTTTTGATAGCACTGGACACCTCTTTAACCGATACAGGTTTCTCTAGTAGCTCTAACTGTGTTGTGGATAATGGGGGCAGGGAAATGTGGGAAAAGAATTCATCTGCTTTGGATGTTTCCAGCTCAGTGTCAGAAGAATATAAAGTGTTTAAATGTGTTTTAAATTTTTTGAAGTATTTTTCTTGGCTTATTGAAGTATATATCTTTAGATATTTTGAGGCAAATAGGTTTAGTGGGAGAGTTGTGAGATTTGAGCGTGCTGGCTAATAGAGTTTCTGGTTTATTAGCTTTCATGTAAAAATTGTGACGTGATCGATTGATAGTTTTATCTGCTGATTCTGTGCGAAATAGGTCAAATTCAAGTTTAGCCTTATCCAATAGCAATTGTAACAAAGGGGAAGGATTGTATTGAAATGCCATGCAGCAAGTTTGTTTCTAATTTGTTATATAAAGCTCTACGCTCTTAATTAAATAGAGCCGCTTGTCTCATACATATAAAACTGGTTTGTGAGCTTCCCACAGAGTGAGCCAGAATATATCAGGGGTATAGTTGCTTTGGAACATTTTTGTGTGATGTTCAAGCCCTGAACATTCAGGGATAGTATATTTATTGGGGCCATAGGGTTATGAATGCATGAGGTAAGATGCCATGTTTTCCAAAACTTTGTGTAGATAGACCTGCCTCTGAAAGGGGGGGATAGGGAAGGACAGAAAAGGAAAGGGTAGAAAATTTAATAATAAAACATAAATATTCTTCATTTTGAATAGTAAATAAAACATGTATAATCTCATTACACTTCCATTGGGGGGTAAAAAACTCCTCCCAAGGGTACATTGGCCATTGTCGATTGTCCACTATATCAATGAACTAACCGAGAGTAGCAAAAAGGAGCGCAAGAAACATTCCCAAAAGAACAACAAAGCCTACTAGTAGCAATTTTCCATAAGTATATTAGTAACGAAAATATTTTAGCACTAGCAGGAACTGGGGGACAAATAGTGGAAAAGTAACATGGATATTGAAAATTGATCCATTTTAACCATTAAGTCATTTATCTTGGATCTGGAGTAAAGAAGTTGTTACAATATGTTATATTAAGAAATTGTTAAGACAAAGTATCTTCTTGAGGCGATAAATGACAAAAAAAAGATAATAAAGATAATGAGACTGTTTAGCTGTCTTATTAATCAAGAGATAGATGAAGAATGGATCCTAGAAGTATGAAGTTATGAAAATGGAAAGGATTGCTCATTTTCACATTATCATAACCGAGTGTGTCTAAATATAATAAGAATTAATTAGATGCAAAATGTGAAACAGACAGTATGGATTGCTGAACTTATCCATCAAGTAGAGAGATAAATATGAGTATATAGTAATCTTCAGTCCATAGAGTCATCAGGGTCTTGATCAGGCGATCGATATTGGCCCCTTTTATGTGAGCTCTGGTGCTCATTTCTCCTTGGCAACGCAGAAGACTTATTTGGAGAAGATGATGACAGTCTTCGTCGAGTGGTTTCTTGATTCTGTGTCGAGTTCAGCAAATGCATGTCTTGACATGTCAGTTTAGAGTCTTGAAATGCAAAACGCACTGAAAAGGGGAATCCCCATTGATATGTAATTTGATTGCATTGTAATACTTGTAGTAAGGGTTTTAAGGCCCTTCTTTTATTTATTGTAAGTTGGGACAAGTCTGCAAAAAGCTGGTAGTTATGTCCTTGGAAATTAAGAGTTTCTTTATTCCTTGCTGCAGATAGTAGTTGTTCTTTTGTTCTGTAAAAATTAAACTTTGCAATGATATTGTGGGGTGGACCATGAGATTTTTTAGGTGTTAGGGCTCTATGAACCCTGTCCATTTCCAGACGGTCTATCGGAATGGCTGGTTGTAGTTCCTGAAAAAGTGCTGTCATTGTACTTGTAAATCAATTACAGTTTCAGGAATACCTCTAATACACAAATTAGAGTGTCTAGCATGATTTTCGTAGTCTTCCAATCTTGTCTGTAATGTTGAATCTTCCTCTTTAAGGTTGTCAATTTCATTATAGCATTCTACATTGTTAATTAATAAGTCATCTACTCTGGTTTCAAGTGTGGATAAGCCCAGCTCTCTTATTTCCTTGGTAAGGCTAGTAGTAATATGGTCAGAGGTGCTTTTCAATGCTTTTTGAAGTATTTTTTCTATTTTTTTCAGTGTAACTGGTGAGGTTATTTCTGAGGTGAATCTTCCAAATACTCAGTGTACTTCAGAATAATACGGTGCAGTCTGTGTGACAGTATATGCCTTTAAGTTGATATCGTCACCACTGGATATACCTGAGGCAGACTGCTGCAGCTCCATTTTGGCTGTGCTATGAGGCGGCACTGTTTTGTTGATTTTGGAACCCATATTCTTTCCAGCGACACTGGGCCCTAGACCCCCGAATTCCCCGAAAGCTTAAGACCTATGCACTAACTCCCCTTTCAGGTTGACAAAGCCTAAACCTTTTGGAACTTTTTCCACCTGAATGAAAATAAAAACAAAGAGATGGGGGGCAGGAGGCGGAGCCTAGCGGAGCAGACATGCATTGTTAGAGCTCCACACCGCTGAGGAGAGAAGAGAAGGACAAAGCGGAGCCTGCAGGCTCAAAAGGTATCCATTTGAACCTTTTTGCTCCTGGGAACAAACTGTGAAAGTTTGGGCAGGAAATATGGTACTGGGAGGAAACCGTGGCAGAAATAAAAATCACCTCACAAAGAGCTCACAGGCACTCACTGCAGCTGAAGCAGCTCCAGTCACCTCACAAGATACAGCATCAGGGCGCTCTCACAGACAGAAAATGTCACAGCAAGACTCTCCATTTGAGTCAGATACAGAACAAATCCTCTCACAAACTTCTCCACAAGCCTCCTCAGCATCCCCAGTAATATTATTACAATTTGAAAAGATGCTTCATAAGGCTTTAAAACAAACCTCAGACCAAATAACAAAAAGCCTAACCAAAGAAATAAGAGAGCTGGGAAACCGCACCGCAGCCCTAGAAATAAAAATGGATGAAATTGAAATTACAACCCAAGAAAATATAACAGAATTGGAACAATTAAAAAAAGAGAATTTAATACTTCAAACTAAGCTCGAAGATTACGAAAATAGAGCCAGACGTTCAAACTTGCGCATAAGGGGAATACCTGAAACTGTGACAGACCTGCAATCTACTATTACTGCTCTATTACAAGAACTAAAGCCAGATATCCCTATTGAACGTTTAGAACTGGACAGAGTACACAGAGCCCTCACAGCCAAAAAGAAAGATGGACCCCCACGTGATATAATCACAAAATTTCATTATTACAGAACGAAAGAACAAATACTAATTGCTGCAAGAGAAAAAAAGGAACTTAATTTTCAAGGACACAATTATCAAATTTTTGCTGACCTATCCCAACTTACTATTACTAAAAGATGATCCATGAAACCCCAACTAATGGAACTGCAACGCCACAACATTATGTATCAATGGGGCTTCCCCTTTTCAGTCAGATTTAACTACCAAGGTACAATTTACAGAAGCAGATCAGCAGATGAACTACAACAAACCCTTTTAAAATTAAATCTGACAGAACCCACAAGCAGCAACACTCCCACACGCAGAAGAATGGCATCATCTTCACCTTCAGGCAGCACCCAGAAAATTTCAGAACAAAATGGGAATCATCATTCTCACAAAAGAGGCCGTTATGCCACATCATCCATGGACCAAGAAGATTCAATGGACTGACATCCTAATTCCTGATATCTCTTCATTTATTATACTAAGAGATGGTTCTCTATAAAAAACCTATATTTATAACTGAATGTAACTGCATTCTGATAGTCACACACTGTGTGGGATCATGTTACATTCCAGTTATATTTCTTATTACTTCTGATTCATATAGCCTTAGAATATATAAGTGAAATAAGGAAATTCTTGTTCAGTTATATATTATCAAGTAATAACAATAGATTTATTACTTTTTAGGACAAATATGTTCAATAATCCAGAAGTAATGGAAGCTTTTTCTTTCTTTTCTTAAAACAAATATATTATTACCTAACTAGTTCCTAGAATTATGTTTTTGTTTATTCTAATCTGAAGCAATACAACCTCAATTTTATGAGTTAACATATCTAAACAGTTGCATATGAATAAAATATGTAATTGTTTACTCTAAAAGGGTTAAAATCCCAAAATAATTCAAACTATCTTCATCAATACCAAAGTTATTAACAGTACCTTTCTAACTGAATTATTTAGCCTAGGGCAAGACTAACCATATACAACCACCCTGGAATAAATAATTTCAACAAAAACTATATTCTGCACTCCAATTAATGAAACATCATTTTGATGTCTTTTGACATAGCACTTCTCTCCTGTAAGCGGAAGATCCGTGTACCCCCGTTAGCCCTCCTCATTCTCCCAACCATATTATGTGGGAGTGTGACGAAGGCACTTATTCCCCTGAGAGAGATATTTATTCTCTTTCACGGGTAAATTGTGATTACTTGCAAAAAATAATTTATACAATGTATCATCTAATCTCATATGTTTTTTGTTTACTCTTTACTCCAGAATTCACTGGTTTCTTTTCTATCTTTTCATCTCTTCAGTCCACACAGGTTGATCTGCGCAGTCAGCTCTACATAACAAAAAGTAAGTCAAAACTATTTGATCTATTGCCATGGCACCACTGAATATACTTTCCCTGAATGTTCAGGGAATAAATGTCCCTCAAAAAAGGACCAAAGCCTTCCGTGCTTTCCATAACAAGAAGGCTCACATAGTATGCCTCCAAGAAACACACTTCACCAAAGATTCTACTCCAAAATATATTTCTCCTTTTTATCAACAAATTTACACGGCTTCTGCCTGTACCAAGCAAAGGGGAACTCTAATTGCATTTCACCGATCCACACCATTCACCTTATCATCAGAAATTAAAGACCCAGAAGGTAGATACCTGATACTCATGGGTTATATAATGGATACAGCAATCACGGTGATTTCCTACTACGCTCCTAACAAACAACCTACACCATTCCTCTCACATATATTACAAGTGATTAATACACACAAAATAGGAACAGTGATAATGTGTGGGGATTCGAACCAGGTCCTCCTCCCATTTCTAGATAAATCACCTTTTACACCATCCAAAATAACCTCTAGATTACCTTTTTCTCAACTTCTTTCCAAATACAATCTGGTAGATTCGTGGAGAGAAAGTAACCCAATGAAAAAGAAATTCACTTATTTCTCGCACCCTCATCAAACCTTCACCAGAATAGATCATATTTTTCTAACAATAGGAATGATACCAGAAATTATTGCATCAGATATAATTCCGATTCCGTGGTCTGACCATAATGCAGTATACACTACTATAGCCTCAGCCATACCAAAAGCGCATGACCCAACGTGGTACTTACCGGACATAATGCTCAAACACCCACTACATCAGATGGCCATTGAACAAGCTTTAAAGGAATACATATCAATTAATAATACAACAGACATCTCCCCAATAACACTGTGGGAAGCTCATAAGCCTGTCTTGCATGGTACAATACAAAGACAAATGGCACTATTTAAACGGGAATGCAAAAATCTAGCAAAAAAACTAGAACTCAATTTTAATGCAGCCTACATATCATTTCAAGATAATCCATCTCAGAGTACAAAATCTCATCTGGAAAAATCTAGATTGGAATACGATCTATTTCTCACTGAGTCAGTTGATAAATCCTTCAAACGCTCCAAACACAATTTCTACATGAATACAAACAAACCAGGTACATATTTAGCTCGGGCATTAAATTCAACTAACAAATCTTTCAAACCAATACGTTTGAAATTATCAAAAAATGTTTACACTTGTAATCCAGTTAAAATAGTCCATAAATTTCACTCACATCTCGCAACTTTATATAAGACAAACAATGAATTTAATCCTACAGAGGCTGAATCCTTCTTCTCAAAAATAACCTTACCTGAGTTATCTCGGAATCAAAAAAGCAGTTTGGATGAGCCTATAACTATAGATGAAGTTGCTAACGCCATAAAAGACCTAAAACTTAACAAAAGACCAGGCCCAGACGGCTACTCGGCTTTATACTATAAAACATTCTCAGAAATACTCTCTCCCATTCTCACTGAAACGTTTAACAAACTTCTAGATGGACATTCTTTTTGGCAAGAAACACTAATGGCAATTGTTTGTATGATCCCAAAACCCCTTTCTGATGATACTTCCTGTGTGAATTATCGGCCTATCTCTCTGTTAAACCTCGATATTAAATTATTAGCAAAAATAATAGCAAAACGCCTTAATAGCATTATAGGAAAATTAATACATAGAGATCAAGTAGGCTTCATGCCAAATAGACAGGCAGGCGATAATATACGCAGGGCAGTGTTATTGGCACATATTGCTAAAAAACGGAAAATCCCTTTATGTTTTCTATCTCTCGATATTAAGAGGGCATTTGACACAGTATCCTGGCAATATATGCAATATTCATTACAAAAATGGGGTTTTGGACCCCATTTTTTAACATGGATCAAAGCATTATATAATAAACCCAAAGCCTATATAAAATATGCTGGATACAAATCTGAAGCCTTTAATATCGAAAGAGGTACCCGACAGGGTTGCCCATTATCTCCCTTATTATTTGCCCTTATACTCGAACCCATGGCCCAATACATCAGAACAAACCAAACTATAACTGGCATTGAAGTAGGAGGTATTACACACAAATTATGTATATTTGCAGACGATATATTACTTTTTCTATCATCACCACAGGTCTCTGGTCCTAACTTAATACCAGCTCTTGATGGATTTGCAGCCCTATCCGGCCTTATGATTAATCCTAAGAAATGCCTAATGCTTAATATTTCACTCACAAACATGGAATTGGTCCCGGCTAGGGCTGCACTCCCATTCACATGGGCAGAAAAATCAATCCCATATCTTGGAATTCATTTAACAGCATCTCATTCTGACTTATTCTCAACCAATTATCCTCCTGTATTAAGACAGATCACAAATCTAATAAAACAATGGGCGCAACTTCCTTTATCCTGGATAGGGAAGATTAATGCAATCAAAATGACTATTCTACCCAAATTGCTTTATCTATTCAGAGTCCTCCCTATTCCAATTCCTTCCTATTTTTTGAGAATAGTACAAAAAAGAGCAACTTCGTTTATATGGG